>NC_134145.1:12104062-12412500 GCF_033958435.1 Carettochelys insculpta | reverse complement strand
GCTCAATCATTGAGGGGGCCATTTAGGGATCTGTAGCAAATAGCTTTTTAAAAAAAAAATCTGTGAGGGATGGTGGTAAGCTCTGCTGTGAGGGCAGGGTACTGGACTCGATAACCTCTCAAGGTTCCTTCCCCTTCTATGAGATAGGTGTATGTCCATATTGTTTAACTTTTACTTGTTCACAATAGAAGCCAGCAATATGCTAGTTCCCTGTTGGATAATCTCAGAGCTGTGTGAGACAATGCTGTAATATGGAACAGTGCTGTAATCTCAAGAACACAAGCACTCTCTACACAAGTGTGCTATTCTCACCTGTGTGTTGTGAAAATTGTCCAAGTATGCTCGGAAATTTTTGTCAATTTTCCCTTGCTGTGGCTCTTTGCAGTCACTGTGAAGGGAAATACTGACCCTGCAAGACCCTGTTCATACCACAAAGCAGCTGAAATGTTGCTTCCCCTGCCCAAATGAGCTATCAGGGAGCCCACCCCCACTCTCTGCTGTGGCAGGTGGTAGGGAGGGCGGGAGCCTGTTGAAGCTGTGATGCAGTTTAAATACCGCGTCCTGGCTCCAACGGGCTGGCGGGAAGGGGAGCTGCTTTCAGAGGTTACTCATTTACTCAACATCCCTAGCATGGCGTTGAGCAGATTTTTTTGAAAACATGTCTGTGCTCACTGTCTAAGATGGTGTATCCTGTGGTTGATTTGAAACATTAATGCATTGATCCTCCTTTAGCTTGTTGTATGTACTACTGTGTTCAAACTTCTTTAGGAAGACTGTAACCATAGTGCATATGTCAATGTGACATTTATAAGCAATCGATTCAGCTGAAAAAAATGGCTGTGCCATTGTCTCACTGAAGTGTGCTGTTACTGAAAAGGTTGGGAGCCACTGCTCTACACACATACTGCAAGACAGTGCAAGCCCCGGAGAAATGACATTGAGTTAAGACAAACAATACATGGAAGCAACAGCTGGAGGGAAGGTGTCATGGAGAGAACAAAGTTAGCAGCAATGAAAGTGAATGGTTGTTATCAGCCATTTGCCTAGTTTGGAGAGGATTTTAAATATATACACAAGCAGTAGATATCATCAGAATAATTCCTGCTGGTAGTCTACCTAGTCATAAGCTACATACTTGATTGATTATATTATGTTAGTACCTAGAAATCCCTGTTGTGATAGCCTAGGCACTGTACAGCCAAACAAAGACAGCAATCCCTGTGCTAGAAAACTGGCAATTTACAGAATTTGAGGTAAAGGGGCATAGATGAGTTGCAGGAACATAAATATAAATTGAATATAGTTTGACAAAAACAAAAAAAACCAAACAAAAAACCCCCGTAAAACAGTTTGCCATTTACCTACCAGTGCCCGATGGGTTGTGAGTATTTGTGAGTATCATGGCAGAGATGAGTTTTGAGAATGGATTTAAAAGAATAAAATGGAAGTTTTTATTCATGCAAAATGGGCAATGTGGTTTCAGTAATTATTAATGGTTCATAGTTTGTACCTGGAGCAAGTTAGAGCAGCTACAGGGCTGCTATAACCTGCACCTAGTTGCACTATACTTCCAGGGATCTGCCTCCATATTAGTGGAATCTTCAGGTTGCAAATGCTGTAAACCACAGTGGGTGCCAGAGTCTGGCCTATTAATTCCCTAAAAGTATATCAAATTTGTTCCGTTTCTGAAGACTAAATTAGGATTAGTTGGATCTGGGCTGTACTAGATGTAATACTAATGTCTGTCTTTGCTTGGAGGTCTGTCTCGTTTGGTAGCAGCCTCATTTACTGAAGACCGATTTGGAGTTGTCCAAACTACCTTGCCAGCTATTCTGAACACCTTACTTACTCTTCAGGAGGTGAGGATCCTTGACATGTCCTTAGCATAATCTTAGTTCAAGGGGGAAGTTTTCCTGTTCATTTTCCTGTGCTATACTGTTGCATTGCTGACTAACTGTATATAATGGAACTAATATGTCAAATGGCTTATCGTAATCTTCTGTTAAACTAAACAAAGCACAAGAGTCTTTTTTTAAACTGAATATCTCATTAGATTTTTCTTAACTGACATTACACTTGGAAAGTTTTTTTTAAATAAATTATGCCAAACACTCAATTACAGTGTCTCACAGGAGTAACAGTTATTAATATTACTAACCTAAGTTTTAGGATTTAATCTTCAATTTGATCATATGTTCCTCAGAAGTAGACCCCTGACTTACTCATAGGTTGCATTCCTGGGCAACCATGCATAAGTCATATTTCATATAAGTTAGGACCAAGTTGGGGAGGGGCCCTGCTGCCTTCGGGTCCCCCATTCCTGGCTGTGCCTGGGTCCCCGCTCCTGTGAGTGGCAGGAAGCCCAGAGCTAGGCGCAGCAGCGCAAGTCAGTTTCCTGGCTTCCAGGAGTGGTGGGGAGCAGGGAGCCAGGCTGCTGCCTGGTTCCCAGCTCCCCACGAATCACAGTTTTGACTTGCATTATTGCAAGAAACACACGCGTTGAAATTGTGTAAGTTGGTGGGTCTACTGTACAGCATTTCAATTTCAGAGCCAACAGATTTCAGGCGATCACACCTGTTTCGTGTTTCTCTGCAAATATTAGAGTATGACTTTCCAAACAATTATCACATCACTGTGTGATGTATTTGGGATGTGTTATACACGCACGTCTCTTGAAGGTAATGTTGTATGCTACTTATAATACTGTTCTGTTTTAATGGAAGAGCCTTAGAATTTTAGGGGTAATCAAATTTCTTCAGCATAAGACATTCCCAAAACATGCAGTGAAAATACTCCCTTATTTTTAAAAGATTAGTCATGGCAAATTTGGAAATTGTTCCTTCTGCTGCTGTGTTTGTACGATGTTCAGCATTTTAAAGCATCCTTAAATAGAGAGTCTCATTTTACAAAGTTTGCTTCTCTATTCCCATTGGCCAAAATGCAGAAGGAATGTTGGGTCAAGCTGTCTCCAATCTTTTTTGTACTTGTTAGTGGTGAAACTTCTGAATATGCTGTTAGTCTCTTCACTTCACTTGGCACGACTGCTTGTATTACTTGAGTTTGTTTGAAATAAATTCAACAGAACAGTTCTTCTCATTCACTTGTCAATCCAGGTGGTAGACAAGCACTTCAAGCTGCCTCATGCTTCCAGCAAACCTTCCAGGATTTTGGGAAGTGTGATGGACACCTCTTACAAGTCGCTACGATTTGCGCTTAGAGCATCTCTGAAAACGGCAATATACCGGATGACTACTACTTTTGGACAACATCTAAAGTAAGGCATTTTGTATTTGCAGTTATTTGCTTAGTTCTGTTAAAGTGAATGTAATCATATAGTATAGCAAAGGCCAGAAGGCGAAAAGTTTTGCCATCGTAAGCACTGGTGCGTAATGTATGATGCTGGCAGGGTATGCTTTCCTGCTGACATAACTGTCGCTGCCCATTGCTCTTGTTGTACTGTGTCAGCAGGGGAGCTCTCTCCCTTTAGCATAACATGACTGTACGAGTGCTCTTATAGCAGCAAAGCTGTATTGGTACAGCTGTGCTGCTGTAAGCTTGTAAGTATAGACAAGGCCCAGGTGTACCTGTGGAAAAGGAAACCCATAAATACGACCTTAACAGGACATCAAACAATAATTCTCAGCTATTTGAAAACACGAAGGGAAGTTTCCCAGTCCATGTCTGTCTTTGTGTTCTTGCCCCACACAAACGGCAGTTAATTTATATTATATGCAGGCTTAATCATCTGTAGAGTCCTAATAGACTGAAACATGACTGTGAGGCGCTGGCTGGCTATGCTGTTTTTGTAAAAGCAATAGCAGCCTCATTCCTAATTTGTGGACATGAAAGTTGATGGAAGTTACATGAACTATGAGATCATCATTCCTCTGGCATTTTGCCACCATGCTATTAACTTTGAAAGTAACAGTAACACATGAGCAACAACTACTTTATAAGGGATTTTTCCTTTGCAGACTTCAGTTATATTTAAAATTGTTTACATTGCAAGAAGAGTTGCAAATACTAAAGGAGTTTATAAGTGAATTACTGTTTTGGATCTGGTTTAAAAGAACTAATACCTTTCACTAATTAAAAAATACTAGGTGTCCAATTCCAAATGTGAATTCGCTTGTCTTTGCCCTTAATATTTGAATGTAAGTTTTTATTACACAACACAGCTGGGTTTTCTAGATTTCTAGTGCACTCCCAACTATTGGTTTCAACTTCTGCTTAGACTGTTTGACATACAAGGCTTTGCTGTACAGTTGTTGTGACATGTTAATGTAAAAAATTATGCTTGTATTTTGTTCTAGTGCAGTTCAAGTGTCTGCAGAGCATAAGAAAAGACTTCAGCAATTCCTGGAGTTCAAAGAATAGTCAAGTAAATAGGTTATGTTGCTGATACTGCTACAGATGGACAGGACATGGTTTTCATTCTTGAACAGGAAGAAAGTGGGACTGATTAGTCTTCCTGTCTTGTTTGGTGGCCTTTTCAGAAAGTGTATTTTAAATGTAAATCACAGAATGCAACTCTTAGAGGAGTTACAAAAAAGTCTTCTGTTTGGATCACTTTATTTGATTTTTTTTGTATAATAAAGTTCTTTTTTTCCCAAAAAAAAATTGGTTAATTTACATATTCTTGACAATTGATGAAACCTCATCATTTTATGAGATTGGTATCTGCTTTTGATGAGAACAGGGTTAATCTGTCGCTTCACCTGTTTTACCAGGTGTGTGTTGCTTAGCAGCTCATATTGAAGGGGTGGGGTGGGGGGCCAGAATCACAAAGGTGCTCAGGCACTTAAAGATGCAGGTAGGCCTTTTTAATATTTATATTAGGCACCTATGTGTATCTTTCGACACCTCAATACCATTTTAGATCTGGCCCTTACTATTCTGTAGTGCAAGGAGCTTTTGCTTTCAGTGATTCAGAAGTATTAAAGTTGTGCTATGGAATAAAGGGTGCAATATTTCTGCCTCCTGATAAAATGTGTGCAAAAGAAAATGGTGTGCAGAAAGCCATATCTCAAGAATACAAATAGGACTGTTTACTTATAGGCTGAATAAATTTATCCCTTGTTAAATGCGTACTTTATTTACAAGTACGCACGTAAACAAGGGACACATTTACCTACCTTAGTTCACTCTACGAGTTAACTCCCCCCTGCTAATACAAGCCTTACCCCCTCCCCGTGGCTCTAACCCCCTAGTCTGACCCCGTCAGCCGTGCAGCCTCAAACCACGGTAGCCTGATGCCCCTGCTGGTCCCATAGCCATACCCCAACACAGCCCTAAACAGTGGTAGCCATCCCCCCTTACCGGCCCCACAGCTTGAACCCACCCCCACCACCTGTACCCCTGGTGGCCCTGCAGCCTGACAGGCCTGCCAGCCCCACAACCAGCCCTCCTGCCGCCTGTAACCCCCACAACCCTGTAGCCTGACTCCCACTGCCCGTCACCCGTGTGGCCAGACCCCCCCGCAGCCTGACCACCCCACCCCCGGCACCAAACCGCAGCGTCCTGAACCCCCCTCAACCTACCACCAGATTGTAATTCTTCCCGCTCACAGCCCCAAACTACCCCCAGCCTTTAACCTTCCCCAACCCAAGGTTCACTCACCTTTCAAAAGCAGCACCACCTGTTGCCACTCCTCCGAGTTAGGAGCCATAGGAACTAATCGGAGACTTTCACCTGTAATTTAATAGGAATTTAGTGTCCGTCTTTCAAGTTTTTGCCTATGAGCAGAAACTTGGGAACCAATTGTGCTCGTATAGCGAGGGATGAGTGTAGTTTGAGAAACTAGCAACTTGAATTTTAGTTTCAGGAGGGATTATGGGTTTATGATGTTTTTTTTTTTAATGGAAGTGTAGAAAACGTTAAAGTTGGAAATTCACTAGGCAAGTTTACTAAGTGACAGTTCTAAGACCCAGTTTGAATTGACATCCTTTCTGTTAGAATGGTAAGCTAGAAATACAGTTTGTGTGAGAGAGATGGCATTTCATCCTTTTGTTTTCCAGGTGAGGCTGACATTGGAAGGTATTTTTGTTAACTATTTTGATGTTGTTGTTTAAAGGTAAGCAAGCATGTCATCATGTTTGTAGAGACCACATTATTTCTTCAATATATCGGTACACTTGTGTGCATTTACTTGATATTTACCAGTGCAGGCATCACACCACAAACATATGCAGTAAGAAATCCTGAGATGCAGCTGCAATATTTTCAGCAACAAGCGAACTAAACACTTACAAATGGATTCATGGTGATTATGGTAGATGTAGATTCAAGTCTTGGTTCCAAAGCTTTCAGCACGTGTACCTCTGTCTTTTACACCAGTATAACCATGATTAGAATGTGGCTCTAACACTGATCCTCATTTGCAGAAGGATTTAGATAGGCCAGGTATTGCTCATGTAACTGGATTTTAGTAGTTCGGTTGGTGTGAGAAAAAAGTGACTTGATAACAGATATCAAGTAGTACATTCTTCAGCGATTCATTAAGATTTCAGTTTAAAAAAACATTTTGAGACATGTATGTTGCTTAAATTAGTAAGGTCACTGGGAATTTATTATACTGCTGTAGTACCTACGTTTTGGGGTTTTCAGGTTTGATATTGAGGCATATTTCCCACCTTAGATTCAAGTACTATGAACTGAACCTCACTTTTAGGAATTGATGTTTAAATCCTAGCTAATGTTAAGTTATCTGATTAATTTAAGGTCTGCTTTGCATTTAGATGGGATTTTTGTTTCGCTCTATGGCTTTTTTTTTGTAATTTGACTTACTTTTTTTTAATTACAACATAGTGCACCTGAGTCAAAATATGCTCTGGCAACTGAATGAGTTACATCTTGGTGCTGACTTGTTCAAAACGCTTTTGTTCAAAGTTTCAAACGCACATAACAACGAAGGGTCCTGTGGCCACAGGACCCTTCATTGCTGTTACAGATCCAGACTAACACGTCTACCCCTCTGATACTAAACACACACAAGTTTATCTCTGGAAAAACTGGTGTGTGATTTTTTTTTTTTTTTTCCCTCCCAACCTCTGCTCAAAGCCAAAATGCATCCAAGAAATGAAGTGGTCTCAGGTTTAAGTGTAACTGTTCATGGACAGACTGTACTGAGTAAGGCACAATGTCTATAATATACCAATAACTTTCTGTGGGCCAGCCAACTCCCGGCCAGCGAGAGGCATGCCTGGCTTCTAGGTCAGTGCCTCCTTCCATGAGGAGTCCCTCAGACACATGCACCCATAGAGGCTGTTCGCTGTCTTTCCCCTCCTGCCCTTTGTTTTTCTCTACCTCTGATGTTTGTTTTTAACTTTTCTAATTCTCAGACTCTGACCAATAAATGTGGTGGTTCTTCTCCCGTTTGAAACTATTATAAACTTTCCTAAAGTAAAGGAGTATGTGAAGCAAAATGATGGGTCCTACAACAACTGAAATAAGACAGCATACATTTTCCCATGAAGTGTTAAAATATCACATTCGTTCTACAGTCTGATAGTTCTTAAGCATCTCCCACTAGCTAAGCTATTTGGTACAAGGTGGTAATTCTGGGGAGAACTTGGTAGGATTTGGGGAGTTTCTATAGCACTTTTCAAGCTGAAGGAATTCAAGGAATGGTACAAATTTATGTCTGAGGCTAAGTTTCCACTGTAATTGAGCCATGCCTGGGATATTCAGTACTAAGCTAGTACAGTGTAATTTTGTGAATGCGTTTTGGATAAGGGGGAAGGTTAGCTTAGTTTAGTGATTCTCAAACTTCATTGCACTGTGATCCCTTCCTAACAACAAAAATTGATATGTGACCCTTTAGGGAGACTGAAGATCAAGGGCAGTAGGGCAGAGGGGGAGAAGTAGAGGCTTAGCTGAAGGGGCAGGTGGCATGTAGGCAGGTGAACTTAGCCCTGGGTAGTGGGGCTTGGGCTTCAGGCTTGCTGGTGCTCAGAGCCAATGCCAGCCTTGGTGACCACGTTTAGATGGGGTCACAACCCACAGTTGAGAACCCCTGGCTTTGTTTAATGGTCTGTGTACTTGATGAAGGGGACAATAGTGAACTCTTTTTGGATCTTTTGGTTTGCCAGCAGAGGTCACTGCTCCAAACAGATTTAGAAAATAGCTAGATTGCAAGCTGATCTGCTTTTTAGTGATGCTTACTGAAAACTACCATGCCGCACTTCCTTTAAGGCCCTGATCCTGCAAAGAGAATTGTGGAGGAGCATACCTGCAGCTGTGTGGATTGCCATAGGCTTCAGTAGGATTTGGCATAAGTGCAGGAACCTGCATATGAGAAATCATAGACCAATTACTCTAACTCTGGTACCTGGAAAGATACCAGAACAAATTATTAAACAATTAGTTTATTAGACTCTAGAGATAAGTAGGTTTTATAGGAAATAGCATGGATTTGTCAAAGGTAAATCATGCCAAACCAGCCTAATTTTTCTTTCTGACAGAGTTAGTGGCCAGATACCGAGGGAGGAACCTGCAGATGTGAGTGATCTTGATTTTTAGTAAGGATTTGGACATAGTTCCACATGACATTCTCATAAGCAAACTTGGGATAGGTGGTCTAGATTAAATCACGATTAAGATGCACGCACAACTGGCTGGAAAAACTTCAAAGTGTTGTTATTAGTGCTTTGCTGTCAAACGGAGGGTGGGGGGAGGGATATTTCTAAAGCAGGCCCATAGAGGCTTGTCCTAAGCCTGCTTCTCATTTAATATTAATTACTTGGATAGTAGAGTAGTGAATATGTGCTTTTAAAATTTGCAGATGACATTAAGCTGGGAGGTTTTGCTAACCCGTTGGAGGACAGGATTAATGTTTTAAGTGATTTTGGCAATCTAGAAAACTGGTATGAATTTAACAAGATTAAATGCAGCAGATACAAGTGCAGTGTACTTCACTTAGGAAAGAAAAATCAAATACACAATAAGGAATAAGCGCTAGGCATTAGAAAGTGGTTTTTGGCTACCAGTTGAATACCAGCTAACAAAGTGGTGCTGTTGTGAAAAATGCTGATGTGTTAAGGTGTATTAGCAGGAGGATTGTGTTTAAGACAAGGGAGGTAATTCTGCTTTCATGAGCACTTCTGAAGCCTCCACTGGTGTGATAGGCATGGACAGCTGGAGAGGTTCTAGAATAATGGAATGAATTGTAAGGTTTAAAAAAAACTGTATGTTTTGGGGAAAGATAACTGAGGAGGAACTAGATAGGCCTTCATAAGGGCTGTTGTATAGATGACTGTGATCACTTGTTCTCTGTTCACTGAAGGTCGAACAAGAAGTAATCAGCATGCCAATACCACAAATGAGGTTCAGGTTAGAGATAAGGGAAAAAAAAAACCAGGAATGGTCTAGGTTTACTTGGTGCTTCTTATACACAGTGAACTGAACTAGATGACCTCATAAGCTATGCTAGCCTTATGTTTCTGTATAAGATTCAAACCCGAGTCCATAACATTCCATGTATCTAAGTGAACAATGTTGAAAACTTTTTGTGACACCACTTTTATACGAACGAGGAATATGAATAGGAAGAACAGGCAGTGTGGCCTGTGTTTAAAGTTACCTAACACTTTCCAGTGGAGGACCTTATTTTCAGTTGCTTGTAACTTTGCTTTAATAAAAGTTTGGGTTGATGAAAACAGGTGGTTTAAGTAATCTCTTATTGGGCCAACTCTTACTGGTGATGAAGACAAGCTTTTGCGCTTATGCTGAGCTGGTCTTCAGATCTGGGAACTATACTCAGGCCTGGTTGATGCTACAGTGGCCATCAACCTAAGTTATGTAACTTCAGCTATGCAAGTAGTGTAGCTGACGTTGACATGCTTAGATCTACTTACTGCAGTGTCTGATGTGATGAATCAATGGCAAATGCTCTCCTGTTGACTCTGCCTACACTTATCGTTTAGGTTGTGTACCGGAGTTGACAGGAAAGCCTTCAATAGTCAGTTTACTGTGCCTATACTAAATATGATAAATTTGACCCTTCCTGGATTGATTGCTGCCCATCAATCCAGCTAGTGTAGACCTGCACTCAGAACGTTGCTGGGAAATACAAGGTGGAACAAATTGTTCAGCATGTTCTCCAATCATAGGGAGGAAAGAGAGTGGGGTAGAAATAGCCATGGGGGATTCAGAGTTAAATTATTGTAATAAGCCATAAATTTAGTGTCTCTTCTGTCCGTGATTTTTTTTTTTTGTGTCTAGCGAAGTTATGGATTTAAGTGCCCAGGCTTGTTTTTTGAAGTATTATGCAGGTTTCTTTTGAGGACCATGAGAAGGGCATCAGATATAGTGATTAAAAGTCAAAGGGTAAAAATCAGGTGACTGGAAGGGGGACACCAAACAGACAGTCCCCAACAGTGGTGAGTACTTCTCCAAGGCATTTAAGGAATCAAGGAGCACAACCCCAGGTAAATCTGCTGGGAGGTGATTGGACAGTGGAACAGAAATAGGCCCTGCACTTGCAGAACATCTGTCCTGTCCTGTCCCTCCTGCCCCTCACAACAGCCTTCCCCTGTTATGATGGGTGGCCAGGATAAGGACGAAATTGATGGGGCGGTCCTTTGACTTCATTGGCCAGTGAAGGAGGTGTGCCCAGATAAGGAAGTGTAGGGAAAAGTGGTTCTGGAGGAGCTGGAAGAAGAGCTTCAGTCTGACTCACTCTATATAAATGTGAGCCAAGATCTCCCTCTTGTCACAAAAGGGCCAGGTTTCAGGGGAGGCTGTGAATTGCGCCAAGTACATGTGCCCATACTTGCAGTTCAGTAAAGGAGCTGACAGCTAATGTCCTCATCGGGCCATGGAACGAAGGTGAATCAGAAGTGGTGGAGGGAATGAAGTAGAGAATTGCAAAAAGAGAAAGGAAGGATCTGTGGCTCAGGCAGTTGAATGCTGCCCTGGAGAAGTGGATTCTAACCCTGTGTCTGCTGCAGCATTTCTGTGTGGGGCTGCTCAAGTCGCATTAAACCAGACTTTGCACAGGTGATCACTGAGTGTTTCTTGCTTTGTGGGTGCACAGCTCAAAACCCGGGTTCTGATTTACAGAAGTGCCAAGTGCTAACCACTGCACCTGAAATCCTTGGGGGTTCTGCTTTGAACATATTAAATGCTGTACAAAGGTAATTTATAACGGTGTGGCTGTGGTGCTACAGCATACCACTGTAAAATGCATAGCGTAGCACTCTGTCAGCAGGAGGGAGCTCTTCTGATGACAAAATAAAACCACCCCCAACAAGAGGAGCAGCTTTGTGATGGGAGAGTGCCACTGCTATAATGTATCTGCCAAATTTCTAGTAAAAAGGACCAAAGGAATTGCATTGACCCTTGGAAGAGTGGCAACTCATGTTTTTGTTATCTAAAGTGGATGGTAGATTCTCCTCCTCTCCATGCCCGTGTTCAAGATATGCTGGCCACTGCAGTCCTCTCTGGTCTGGCGCTCTTGGAACCTGACCAGTCCCAAACAGGAATTTGATGGACTGGGGCTGTCAATTTTGGCCTGCTGCCGCCAGTCTGGCTGGGCAGTCAGTCAATCCTGGCAGGGCTCCTGGCTGCCAGCCCTCTTGCCACTGGACTCCCAACCACTGGTTCTCGCTAGTCCTGAAACCTCTGTGGTCCTGCTGGATCATGGATGTTGCTGGACCAGAGTGTCCTGGTTTAGAGAGTTTCAACCTGTAGTTCCATTTGAAAAGACACTGGCTTTTATTCTTCAAAAATCACCCTCGCCGGGGGGGCTTCTTTCTCTTAACTACAAGATTATTAAATCTGTGAATTATGAAGGAACAGCCGAATATACCAATAGATAACAGGTGGTCAAGTTTAACCATCCTCTCTCAATTTAGGAGGTCATCTGAAAACTACTGTGAGAATGTACATGACTTTTGTGCTGCCTAAGGGACATTATCAGTCTTAAAAAGGGAACTCATCTCCATCTCCCTTTGGGTAAGAATTTGGCTTTTTTATACGATCTGTGTTGCAGTAAATTAAAATAAAACAAGCCTGGAGTTCTGCATAACATTGTAAATTAACTTGTGTGTGAATTAACAGCATATTTGAAAACTGAGTTATTTATAACAGGGGTTTCATCTCTCCCACAAGGAATCTATTTTATTTTAAATAGATTCCTGATGGTTACATCTACCCACAGTGACAACTGTTAGAGCAAGGGAATTGTAAGGCATTGCAATCTCAAAAAGCATATCTATTTTAAAAATATCAACCCCCTTTCTCCACACCCCCCTGCAGCTAATTTTCCCTTACCTAAGCAAAAGCAGGCCTTTCAGTATGAAAGACAGTGAATAAATCAGATCTGGGTGTTTGTTCTTCAGAGGCCATTCAAAAAGTGACTGTGGTGTTCTTTTCCTCCAAAGAAAACCTACGCTGTGAAACAAAGACCTCAGAGCATGGCCCACATCTAAATTGAGTATCTTTGGGGCAATCCCCTGTTCTGTTTGCCATCAGATAACATCTGTATGATTATCACAGCAGTTGATCAGGAGGGAAAGTGGTAATGTAAGGAGAGTATTTTGAAAACATTTTATCCGTTGATTCTAGTGGATGCCTATGGATTTCAGGGATCAGACATTGAGGACAGTCAATTTCGGTTGGGGGGTGAGGGGAGGCAGAGGAAATTAATTGCATTGTCACATTTTCATCTTCATTTAATGTCCTTCCTCATCTGTCGTTGTTTTTGTTTCCTCCTCTGCCCCCTGCTACTGTCTCGTCCTTTCCCCCTGCAGATGTTTCCTAGTTCCCTTCTGATATACTCTGATCTCAGGGAGCAGCTTCTGTTCCCTTCTGTTGCAGAAGCTTGGATCAGACACTGCTGTGTTCTGTTTTTACTGCTGTCGGTACTGGTGTTCAGCCTTTGTGGCAAAGAAGAACCTGAGTCCCTATACTAGCACCTGGAAACAGAGAACAACCAGTATCCTGGCGTTGACC
Organism: Carettochelys insculpta; assembly: GCF_033958435.1. Lineage (NCBI taxonomy): Eukaryota > Metazoa > Chordata > Testudines > Carettochelyidae > Carettochelys > Carettochelys insculpta. Next base: position 12,399,546 of record NC_134145.1, on the reverse strand, counting down.
CATTAACGACAGACCTCAGTCTGAAAGCAGCTGCAGTAGCTGTTCAGTCATGCAATATCATCCATGACTCCCCCACCAACATGATTTGTTGGGCAAAAGTCAGCATGGTTTCTGTAGAGGGAAGTCGTGTCTTACTAATCTATTAGAGTTCTTTGAAGGGGTTAACAAACGTGCAGACAGGGGGGATCCAGTGGACATAATATACTTAGATTTCCAGAAAGCCTTTGACAAGGTCCTTCATCAAAGGCTCTTATGTAAATTAGGTGGTCATAGAATAGGAGGAAAGATCCTTTCATGGATTGGAAACTGGTTAAAGGACAGGAAACAAAGGGTTGGAATAAATGCTAAATTTTCACAATGGAGGGGGGTAACTAGTGGTGTTCCCCAAGGGTCAGTCCTGGGACCAATCCTGTTCAACTTGTTCATCAATGATCTAGATAAAGGGGTAAGCAGTGAGGTGGCAAAGTTTGCAGATGATACCAAGCTGTTCATGATAGTCAAAACCAAAGTAGATTGTGAAGAACTTCAAAAAGATCTCAGCAAACTGAGTGATTGGGCAGCAAAATGGCAAATGAAATTTAATGTGGGTAAGTGTAAGGTAATGCACATTGGGAAAAATAACCCCAATTATACATACAATGTGATGGGGGCAAATTTAGATACAACAGATCAGGAAAGGGATCTTGGAGTTATAGTGGATAGTTCTCTGAAAATATCCACGCAGTGTGCAGCGGCAGTCAGTAAAGCAAATAGGATGTTAGGGATTATTAAAAAAGGGATAGAGAATAAGACAAAGAATATCATACTTCCCCTATATAAAACTATGGTACACCCACATCTTGAGTACTGCGTGCAGATGTGGTCTCCTCACCTCAAAGAAGATATACTGGCATTAGAAAAAGTTCAGAAAAGAGCAACTAAATTGATCAAGGGTTTGGAGAGGGTCCCATATGAGGAGAGGCTAGAGAGACTGGGACTTTTCAGTCTAGAAAAGAGGAGATTGAGGGGCGATATGATAGAGGTGTATAAAATCATGAATGGTGTGGAGAAAGTGAATATTGAAAAGTTATTTACTTGTTCCCATAATATAAGAACTAGAGGACACCAAATGAAATTAATGGGTAGTAGGTTCAAAACTAATAAAAGACAATTTTTCTTCACACAAAGCACAGTCAACCTGTGGAACTTCTTGCCAGAGGAGGCTGTGAAGGCCAGCACTCTAACAGAGTTTAAAAAAGAGCTTGATAAATTTTTGGAGGTTAGGTCCATAAATGGCTATTAGCCAAGGGTAAAGTATGAGGCTCCTAGCCTTTTGTCAAAGGCGGGAGATGGATGGCAGGAGACAAATTGCTTGATCATTGTGTTCAGTTCACCTCCTCTGGGGCACCTGGCACTGACCACTGTCAGCAGACAGGATACTGGGCTGGATGGACCTTTGGTCTGACCCAGTATGGCTGTTCTTATGTTCACCTGAGCCTCCAGAAAGTTTTCTGGTTTGGGATCTCTGCTTTTCTATGGTACTTGTCTGCAACGAAAGTACCATCACCGTCACTGCTAGTCTACCTTCCCTGCTCAGTGCGGTTAGGGATTTTGGTTTGGGCTCCAGAGACATGTTACAACACTACTGTTTTAATAGCATGAGGACTTCTGAAATGCATGTTAGTGAGAGGAGTTAATTCACTCATGGAAAAATTCTGAATGTAGGCAGGGTTAGTCCCTTGTGGCTGGATTGTGAGTTATTCATAGTCCTGAGCAAGGCATAGAGCTTATATTGCATCAGTCCTGAAATACCTTTAGCAGGCTTTTGACAAAACCCCACAACACTGCTTCCTTCTTGTGTGGGGTGGTCATTTACTATTACAGCCGTGGGTTACTACTCCCCCAATAAGTTTCATACACCAGTAGCCAGTCTCATTGAACTCCAGCCCTTAGCATACAACCCTGTGAACCCCAGTGGCTGATGGAAAAAACATAATTGAGTCAATAGTGACTTCTTCCCCGTGTGAGAGGGCCCAATACTTATCTTCTCCGAGGGGAATAAGGATGGGGATTTGATGATCCAAAGCAGGGGCACAGTGAGAGTGTTGAGGTGTGAAAGAGTTTGCAACACAAGCATTTGCCATGCAGTCAGTAAAGTCATGGTGAACCAGTGCAGAAAGGAGGCTGAACCTCTTTAATTTTGCACCCTTGGGACCTGACCAAAACAGAATGAGGAAATATGCTAGACCAGAAAAGGTCAATGTTGTCTAGCAGCATTACCAACACCTCCACTGCTTACTGGGCTTTTAGAATATATTTAGGGTTAATTACAGCTAAATAACAGCACAGATCTCTGAGAGCTGGGACTGTTGGCTGTAAACAAACTTTATGGGAGTATAGGAAACTTGGCCACACCCGTGATACATGGTTATCCAGCTGACTAAAATTATGCCAGCTTGAGGACATTGCTGGACAAGTGTACTGGATTAGAGAAGTTCAACATTTAGTAAATGCACTCTCCTTCCCTTGCACTCCAGAACTAAAATACAATGTAATATGCTTTTTGAATGCAGCCACTGGAGGGAGGGTGCTTACCCTTGGTCTATGGGATGCAGGTGAACTGGAGTTCACTGCACAGACCCTAAGTACTATGTGGAGACTGAGCAGATGTGAATAGGCCTTTGTCATGGCAGCCACCTGTGCTTGTACTTTGTGCGTGACTCTCTGACTCTTGGTGGCCTTAGCTGAAATGCTTTTGATTTACCTCAGTGAGAAATCAGTATCCAGCCCAATGCCTGCAGGTTCTAGATCCCATCCTTATCCTTAAGGTGTCAGGCATTTTTGCAGGGGCTCGAGGGCATGGGACTTGCTTCCCCTTTCAGTCCAGCCAAGTCTATACTCTGCTTCTCTGGTAGTGTTCTTTTTGGCTGACACGTTGGCCTTTTTTTAATTGGTCTTCTGTTCCCACTTTTTGCGTAATATCCCCACAGTCACTTTAATGCTTTACTTTGGTGCGCAGCTCCAGCAGCTCTGTGGGTCCAGCCAGGAGGTGCTTTCATTGATAATTAGATTACTAATCATGATGGTGGCCACTGCTGGTATTTAGAAAAAAGCAGTTTAGCGTTGTTTCCTACCTTGCACAAGCTACAGAAGTAAGCAGTCCTGTAGCACTGCAGGGGACTACAAATGCAATAGCTCTTGTAGGTAAATGCCACTTCCTCAGATGATTGAAGTAGGGAAAAAAATTTCATCCAGGGTTTATGTAGAAGGGAGGGAAAGGAGGGCGGAGGAAAAAGTTACCTGTCACTAGTAGGATCAGTTGATGAAGGAAATTAAGTAGAATTTGTGTCCTATTGCTGCATATATCAAAGGTGGGGAAATTGCCCTTGTAATAATGCATAAGAGTACAACAATCCTGCCATAGTCAATCGTAAGCAGTTTGATTTAGCACATAGTAGGGACGTGCTAAATTGAGCTTAGAGTGCCTGTGTTGGCGCTGGTAGTACTAACACTCCTTAGAAGTAAGGGAAGTTGACAGGCACATGCAGTCTGGTTGGTCTCCCTTAATGGTGACAGCATGGAAGCCCAAATTAAGGTATGCCAACTCTAGCTATGTAATTAATGGAGGTAGAATTGCCTACCTTGATTTGACCTTTCACTGTGGTATGATCCTGCCCTAAGAAAGTTGAGCTCCCTTGTAAGGCTGAGGTTAAATTTGCACATGAATTTCAATTCAGATGCCTCCTTTTGCACATGCTAGTTCAATCCATTGACCTTAGTGATATTGCATCTGCTTGCACCAGGGCTGAATTTGGCCCAGGGACTTGAAATGTCATCTCTGAACTGTCAAGTGAAACAATCTCATTACAAGAATAAATATGCTTACATAACACAATGGCTGGATGCAAGTGGCGTAAAGCAGGAAATTCAGAATGATATCAGTAGCAGCCTAGATGTTTCCTTTTAGTTTAAAAAGATTCTTAACATCTTAAAAAAGGTTTCAAAACATATCTGACGTTGCTTGTGTTCCAGGAAAAAACAGAAATAAAGTGGATGAGGTAATATCTTTTACTGGACCCTTCCTGGCAAGAAACCTCCCAGGAAGAAAACACTGCTGTTCTGGACCTCAGTGGGTATGAATGGGTGTAGCTCTATCAATTTATAGCAGTTGAGGATCTAATGCTGTATATTTAAGCCTAATGCAAACATCAGGCCTTTCCTTTTCTAAGATCTGATATGATTTCCCTAATTACATTGTATTATGACATCTATATTATTGATCTCTACAAGCAGCAAATGGAGAACCTTTTTCTTCATTTCCAATAGCACTTACACTTTGCTAGATATTTTCCAAGTGGAAAAGGCGGAACTGCTGCTGTCCTGAGCATCCTGTCCTCATAAGTTATGGACAGAGTGGAGTAAAGGGTACAACAAATTGGTAGTGGGCAAGAAGGTAATTGGTCACATCATGAGAACATAAGATTAATGCAAATTTGTTTGCCTTATTGAAACCTTCATTACTCCAGCCCTGGATTGGGCCACAGTTTTGCTGCAAGTGATTGATTTTTCAATTTCAGTGTCTTGCTGTGTTTTTTAATTTAACCACCCTCCTCTCCCAGCCATATATTTGTGTTCTGGATTACTCGTTTGCCGGATTATCAGTTAATGGCAGCTATTGAATTATATCAGTGCACAAGGAGCCCTTTCTCAACTGATTTTGTTTTTAATATTTGAAAGTGGCCTAAGCAATTTATATCACATTCTGCCCAGTGAGCTACAGTGGATGTGGGAGTACCATCAAAGGCCACCCAGCCCTTATGCTTCTGAGAACAGGGAGAGACTTAGTGATATGTATATAACTGTCCCTCATCCTTAAATTCATCATCATCAGCAGCAACAACCATGGGCCCAGCACGCCTTGGTGTCTGGTGCAGAGCTAGTCTACAGAAACTAAGCCACTCTGCATGGGACAGGGAAAGATGGAAGGAAACAGTGAGAGTGGCATCAATCTACTATATCATTTATCCATTCTCCGTGGGGTCTTCCTTTTCTATTCAAACCGTCCGTTACGCCAGATACCAGGGTCTTGATTTTTTTGTTCATTGTTCCTTTTGCAAATATGCCTAAATAGTTGCAATTTGCATTGTATAACCTTCTGCGGTCGATTCTCTTTTGGCTGTATCTTCCTACGTAATTCCTTGGCTTTGACCTGCATCCATCCTGTTCTCAGGATCTTTCTATAACAACTCCTCTTGAATGCCAATATTCTTCTCTTCGAATCTTTCATTATCAGCCTTAAATTGGAACAGTCTTAAATCTTTGTGGATATAGCCTCTGCTTTTGAGCTGCCCTCAAATGCAAACTCTGTCTTTCAGAAGAGCTTTAATCCGGATTTACTCCAGGGCCATGCTACTCTAAAGCCTGGTTGCAATGCAGGAGTATAAATCAAGGCCAGGTTTTATTCTGGCCTTTGAGGGTCCGTGCTGTGTTGCAGGTAGGCTAGCACTGTGCTTGCACCTCATGGTGGTACATCTTAGCTGTGTGCAGCAGGGGTGAAAGTAACTTAAAATTTCTTACAGGTACTGTCTTATTGCAACTTGGGTGTCTGCCAGCTCTTTAAATAGCTCCCTGCTAGCTTTTGCTACAGCTCAGCCAGTTCTTGCTAGAGCTGTGCACCAGGGCCCATGTGCTTGCTTCTACCTTTGGTGTGCATAGGAATCCAACTTGCGTATCTCTGCACAGTGCTGGGGATGTAAGAGGCTGATACCCTGTATAAATGAAGGTGCAAGTAACAGATAAAACTGCACAAGCCCCCTGAAGCCAGGGTCAGACTACCAGGCTTTGGCAGACCACTAGGAGATCTCTCTCTGACAGTTACCACTGGTACAGCTTGTGCCAAACAGGCCTATTGAATTTGTGGGTGGGTAGGTGAACCTGCTGGGTATCTGCAAGTGCAGAACAGCAGCTCTCTGTCCCTGCAGGGGACAGTTATGTGTGTAGCATCTCTGTGAGACTGACTGGGGATGTGTAGGGGGGTGCTTGTGTGAGGCTGGCAGGGACGGAGTAGGGGTGCATGTAGCCGAGACTGGGCGGGGTGGGTCGGGATGCACCCCTGTGAGACGGGCTTGGGGTGTGTGTGTATACACACACACACACACACACACACACACACGGGTGTGCCCGTGGGAGACTGGCGCGGGAGGGGGGGGGACGGGCAGGCGCTATAGAGGTGCGCTTATGGGAGGCTAGCCCGCGGGCGTGGAAGGAGGCGCCCGGGGGAGACTGGCTGAGAGGGGCGTAGGGGGGCGGCCGTGGGAGGCTGGCGGGGGGGGGGGGGCGCACACGGACGCTGGTTGCCGGGGTGGGCGGGTGCCCCGCGCACCTGCCGGGCGGAGCACGTGGCCCCGCACGCGCACCTGTGCAGCGAGGGGTGGTGCCTGCCCAGCACGTGCCTGTCCCTGCGCCTGCCGCCCGGACACGTGGGACCGGCGGAGTCTCCCGCCGGCTCCGCAGCCCGGCCAGCCCCGCGGGGGCGGCCCCCAGCCCCGCCCTGACTGGCTGGGGGCCGGGCTTGCTCGGGCGCCGCGGCAGGGCAATGGCCCGGGCTGCCGTCCGTCAGACTGCCGGGCCTGGAGCGGCGGGGCGGGGGCCGGCGCTCGGCGGCGCGGTGCGGTGCGGTGGCGGCCGGGCGGAGGGAGCCCGCATCCCTGGGCCAGGTAGGAGTGCGGGGCAGGTGTGAGGGGCTGGGCGCGGCCGGGGGCGGGCTGGGATCAGTGCCTGCTGCCTCTCCCCCGCGGGTTGGCCGAGCCCGGCTTGTGGCCTCCCTGAGGGTCGCTGGGCTCAGCGCGGAGACACCCGGGACCTGAGCAGCCACCTGGGCGCTACTGGTTGAACCCCCTTCCACGGGTCCCAGGGGAGGGACCGCCGCTGCCCCCGCTCCCGCCCCTGGAGAAGCCAGCCACGCGAGCCGGGATCGGGTCTAGCATGTCCCCGGCTCCCTCCCGATCAGCTGCGGAGCCTGGAGAAGTGCCCATCCCCCGCCGCCCCCGCGTGTAGGAACCCCCCCACCGGGGGTGGTTTACCCTTCCTGTGCAGTCCTGCGGGGTTGCGTGGCTAAGCCCACGGGGACTCCAGGTTTTGCAACAGCCTCTTGTTTTTCAGCGACCAGAGGGGCTGGACTATATGCTGCTGTTGGAGCACAAACTTATTCCTGGGTGCTTGGAAGGGTGGTTTGCACTGTTTCAGGAGTTCCCGGCTTTGCTTCTCTGCCGTTTGACGCTCCTTGTGCTGTTTTCGGTAGGACTCTTCCAGCAGAGGGACGCAAACATGCACTATGAGGTTGCAGAGTTTCAGAGACCCAGTACCAGTGCAGCTTTCTTTGATGCCATTGATAAATGCCAAGTAGTGCCTATGAAGGAGCTGCCGCAAGGGACTTGTTCCAGCACCGGTAAAGCTTTTTTGAATTCTCAGATGTCCTTTAAAATAACTGTCAACAATAGCAGTGACAATACAGAGCCGCAGCAAAGTGCACATGAAATGTCAGTGCCGCTGTTAGATCTCATCCCCAAAAGAGCAAGCATATTTGAGAGGCTTCCAATCCTTCAGAGGACACAGGAGTTCCGATGTCCTAAAAGCTCCAAAGAGTGTTTCCAGCAGCAGAAACATCAGAGCATGAAGGGTGAGTTACAAAATGCATGAACTGAAACAAACAAACAATAACCCCACAAAAATCCATCAATTGCAATCTTTTTCTCTCTGGTCTTCAGGATATTTACTGAAATTTTTTTCTTTCTACCTTCTAAATGCAAGATAATGTAAACCAGACTTTTACTGCAGATGGACTGCATAGAGCACTTGATATATTTCAAGAAAATCTTGAGACCAGCACCCTTCTTCATTTCCTTGAGCAGCTTCTCCTCAGTTGTGGAAAACACACTGCGGACGGTCATATAAGCTGGGTCTGCTCACTGGGATGAACTGGGCTAGATCATCTAATTTTCTAGTGTTCTTGTGACTCGAAGTAAAAGTGTAGTTTTAGTAAATTGTTTCCCTGTAGTTGGTTGGATTTGTATCTTGGACAGTGAGAAGGCATGATTCACACTGTAAATAAGTACTGAGTCCCAAAAACAGCTTTTCCGCTTTCTGAGAGGCAATGTAGAAGATCAGATTTTTTTGTTTTGAGTTTTAAAATGCATCTTTTCATCCATCATTCTTAAACAAATGAATAGGTAATGGCTTAAGTTTGATTGGAAGTTGGTTACTTGAACTTCTCCAGCTGTTTACATTTAATTAGGTATATTTCTCAAGGCTCAATTTTAATTTTTTCTGCTCCCTATATAATCACTAGAGGTACACTTCTAAGGGCTGAGTGAATATGAGCATCTCAGCCATGTTACAATGCCACATACTCAGATGTGCGTAGATTATCAGAGCGAAGGTAATGTTCTCTATATTGTTCACAAGGTTATTTGTTCCTCTATAGAAATCCATGGCAACATCATCTTCTATTTAGCTGGAGTGAGGTACTTCCCATAGGGATAGCATCTTTTTTTTAACTTTTCTATTGAAAAATAAAGTAGTCTGTTCACCCATGGACTAGAAATGTATTCTCTTATGAGTTTTTTCTGAGGATAAAGATTTGCTTTATTTATTATTATTGTTATTTTATTATTAATATTATTATTATATAATATAATAATAATATTAAAATATTTTTGTTCTGAAATGTCATTGTCTCCAGTGAGCCGTAGAAGAGTCCAGGACGCATTTATTCATCTCAGTCCAGTGCATACCAGAGCAACAGAGTATATATAGTCTGTATGTTCTCTAAAGCTTCAGCTTTCCTTCTTCTGATTAAAGATGTTCTCAAATTCAGGTTAGGGTGAAATTCTGCACACAGCCCGAATACATGAGATTTGCGGCTTGGTTTGTGGGTGGAGAGTGTGCATACGGGGGAGAGTGCACCAAGGTCTAGCACAGCTGTACCAAAATTCCTACTACAGGCCTTGTGCTCAGCCAGCTCAACTACCCCTCCTCCCCCTGCCTGATTTGTATCTCTTTGTGGTGCCACCAGATACACCTTTGTTGCTTTCCCAGTTTGTCTGAAAGCCCGTTCATTCGTTTGTTGCCCTGCAGCAAACTGCTGGGGATCTCACCTCTGAGGGACTCTGTCCCTATATCGTTTCCCCTGCAACACCTGTCCCCACAGAAGTTCAGCTATGTATTGGCTTCCTTGCAGCAGAAAGAAGTGGGTCTGGGGAGAGGGATATAAATTCATCTTCACCTTTCACACTATCTTCCATTTCCTCTCCAGTCTTCACTGAAGTTTATTCCTGTTTGTAAAGCAGCCAGTTTCTCTTTAAGGGCCCAAGCCTACAGAGGACTGAGCATGTAAGTAGCCTGTACTACTCACATGAGCAAAATTATCCATGTACAGAATTGGGATTAGGTTCTTTGCCATGCCCTGCTGGTGTATAATATTGGCATGTTGTCTGTTCCAAGGCTGAATGGTTCAGTTATGCTATTGGGTAAGGCTTTTTAGCACAGACCAGAAGCTGGGGATAGAGGAAATGAAATGTTTTTGGGGTTGATTCTCATAAAGTTCTGAATTGTCACAGACTCCGGTGAGTCTTACCAGAGCATCCATTTGTTCCAACAAACTACAGCATGCATTCATTCTTCTCAGTCAGATGCAAAATGAATTATAAATACACTTCACGATCGCTAGAACTGCAGTGTTCCCCTTCTGATTAAAGATGCACAGCTTGTGAAGTGACAGCGACTGCACACACAGGTATGCATTTTTCAACCTCTCTACCTGTGATCCTCATGCTGTTCCAGTAATAATATTGACATTTCTAAAGCACCCACACGACACTCCGTAAGGAGGGAGATTGGGGTACTGCTGTAACAATTGCCTGCTAATAATAAGAGCCACTTTATAAAATTTAGATAATAGAATAATCAAATAATATTCTAAATTGCAATTTAAAAAATCCAAATAATGGCAGATGTACATGCACCCAGACTTTGCCAGTAGCCCTGCAAATAGGCTATAGGTTAAAAGAAAAGACAGGTGGCTATGGATATGATGGTGAGAAGCACCCAAGAAATTGGAATGAGGTTGGGAAAGCTGTTAGATATACCCAACAAAGGTTTTGAACTGGAGACAGCTTGATTTCAGACCATCCCACAGTGGGTCATCTGCACTTCAGTATTGCATATGGAATAACTCCCTCTTCAGTCTGGGTTAGATTACAGACTATGCCTCCTGGTTTAGGTTTATCCGTTTTTGAAGGATGGGAGCAGGGAGGAAGAACCCTCTTGATGTGAACGTAAACCATTTTTATAGCTGTCTGTAAACATTTTTGCCAAATGTGGCTTTAATTTTTTTGTTTAAAAATTTTTATAAAAGATACTGCCTCATTAATAAAAAGCACAACTTTGAGACCATCACAATGGGAAGGAGCAGCCTGCTGTTGCAATGCACTCTGTCATTCCTCCTCTGTTGCATGGGATTAGGTCTTGATCCTGCAAACGCTTCCGTGTCTGAACAACCAGTCTGTCTGAGCTCCGAGTGACTGGTCATGTGAGTAAAGTGACTCAGGTGTGTAAGAGTTTGCAGCCTGGAACTGTCCATATTTCAGCAAAAATGCAGACTTTATAAAAAGAGAGCTTCAAATTCTTTCTTTTTGGCAATGATTTTTATTTCAAATGTGACACATTGTCTAGCCTCTCTTCCCATGTGATTGGCTGTGCTAAATGCTGCATTCTCCTTGGTTTACCTCTGATCTCAGTGGATTGCAAGCTGTAATATTTGCACCCAAGCAGTGTTCCCTTAGAGGCACTTGTGGTCCACTGGTCATAGAATATCCGTAATTAAAGGTACGGCTTACTTTACAATATTTTCCCAGGGTTATGTGGTTTTGCTGTATTTAATTTACTTTAATGTTATAATATGTGATTTGCAGGCTAGCAAAGGACAAAATAATAACCAATTACACAAAAAATACTTGCGGGTCAGATAGGGTGGAAAAATTCCAGTAAAGTATGGACATCAAAATCTGTCCAATATGTCTTTAAAAAACAATCAAAGCAGTTTTGATCATTACAATTAAATACTGTGTTTTTGCAGGTTCATTTGATATATTGGATTCATGAACCACCTGTATTAAATCATGAAACTGTACCTCTCCAATCCCTTGTGCTGTGAGGGAAAATACTCCCCACTGCACAGACCTTTTTAGTAGCCTCTTCAGACAGTTACGGTACTTACATTAAGATACAATAATGAAGTTTACCCTGAAACATCTGGTGTCTTCCTGATGAGAATCATAATTATATGATTATTTAAGTTGTTCCACAGATTAACATAGTACTGCATGCTAGTAAACTTGCACTTAAAAAGAAAGCAAGGGGCTAGATCTTGCAGTACATTACTCATGGAAGTAATCTGGGTTACCCAGGATTATCTTTCCTGTGTAAGAAAACTTTGCAGGACTGGAATGAAAGGCATAAAGTAACGCAATATAACAAACCCAGTTATTGTACAATATATTAGATACAGTCATCTTACTGGGCCTGATCCTGTAACCCTCCCTCATATGAATGATCATTTCCCAAATAGTTCCACTGACAAAAATGAGATTGTGTGTGTGATTTGAGAATTACTCATGTGAGTTGGGTGGATTGCAGTTTTGCCCCATTTTGTATGACAGGCGCCATATTTGCTCAGCTTCATATATAATACACATTGGTGTTCTTTATTGCCTCATTCTGATTCCCATACAAAACCCAGCCCACTTGACATTTTGGGAGCACTGTGATTTGAAATAATCTTACAATTAATTCTTACAGGTTGCTTTTCCGTTTTGTCTGTGGTTTTTATGTGACTATTGTATAATATACCTCTCCTACTATTTATTTTTTTCTTTGTTTTTTACTGCAGCTGACATTATGTTTGCTTTAGGTTATTATAGGTAAATCTTTTTTCAAATTAGTTAGGCCTGCTATATATTTCCAGAAGAGAAAATAAGTTTTCTCTTATTTGCTGCAGAAGGAAATTCCTTTGTGGTTTATGTTGAGATTGTAAGTCACTGAATCAAATGTGGCTCCTTTTGTAGACTTCTAAATGCTATGGCACCATTTAAAAAAAAATCTCATTACATCTAGTATTTAGCATTGTCTTTTTATGTAGAGATACTTAATGAAACACAGAATATTTGGCAAATAAAAAACAAAAGAATTTACAACTAGTAAGTTGGTTAAAGTCATAAGGCACTTATAGTGGAGAAGCATAGAGGTTTGTGGTTTAGAAATAAATGAACTGTTAGAAGGATGATAGTAGTAGATATCTCTTAGCAATTATGTATGATAAGATGTAATATTTGCAATCTGAAAAAATGAACCCAATTAAGAGGATGATACATTTTGTAACCTCTTGTATTATGCTTTGAAGGAATGCATTGAAATGATTAACAGTTACTTATTTCGGCTTTAAAATTTTATGTTGACATATAGAATGGAACCTGGGATTAGTGTACACTGTTTAAATGGCTTAAGAAGAAAATTATCCTTCTTTCCTAAAAAGAATGTTATTGTAAACTAAAAGACTGTTAATTTAGGACTTTGGTCCTTCAAGTGCAAGTTTCTTTGCTCTTGTGAGTCATCTTGTTGACCTAATACTCATTGTTCTAAATTGCTCAATTTTTAAGTAAATCTAAATGATTGTTGCAGTTTTAAGGTCCAGTCCTGCAAGCACCTGCACACATTTGTGCTGAATGATTTTTAGTAGATTTAAATCCATGTTATAGAAAGAAATGTGCATGTAGATGTCTTTTGCAAGAATGTCTGAACTTTCTTTAGGTGTATTGAGTCCTAAGGGCTCTAAATAACCTGACACTTATTCTGTAGGCTGTGAGAACACTTGGAACTATTAGGGGTACCCTCTTTGACAAATTCAGAAGGGAAGTAAAGTGTCAGTTTTAAGAAGGTGGGAAATTAACCATTGGAACAATCTACCGAGTGCCAAGATGAATTCTCTATCACAATTTTTAATCCAGGTTTTGATGTTAGCTGGAAGATACGCTGTAGGAATTAGTTTGGGGGTGTTCTATGGCCTAGATGATCATAAAGTTGTCTTCTGGCCTAGGAAATTCTGAATAGTACTTTTTGCAGAAAGATTCATTTCTTAGCAATGAGGAAAAAATGTGCAGAAGGTTACTGTTGTTTAATGGTATGGGGTGAAATCTTGTCTCCATTGAAGTCAGTGGGAGGTTTGCGATTGTCTTTGATGGGGTTACTGTGTCAGCCGTAACAGTGTTATAGACATACCCTACGCTATCAAACATACTGAACATGTTAGCAGCCTTTGCATTAAATACGTAAGTAAACTCAGAAGTGAAATACCAGGGGAATGTGTCTGTGGGCAGCTTTAGGATATTGTAGGTTAAACATGTTTGGTCAGTGGTAGGATTACAAAATAAATATTATAGAAATATGAATGTACTTTTGTTTTAAAGCTTTTTGAAACACTACTTAAGATACTGGCTTGGCAAGTAGAGAGGGATTATGGTTGCAAATTGCTGTATTTCGTAGTCTAGGTTTCTATCAGTACGTGTCAACAGACTAGACGAGTCTCACGCTCTGGCCATCACTTCACAGTGTACAGTAACACCGTTGAATGTTGGGCTGGTTTGTTTATTTCTCAGCCTCAAAGCTTTATTTCCCAGCACACTGATGCAACCTATAAAGGGATCAAAAGCAGGGGTGGTATTTGCTAATTCTTATACAGTGTAATTTTATCCTTGAAATCTGAAAACAAGAGCCAAGGCGTGTTTCTGAATGTGACACAGCTGTTACCTTGTATCCTGAAAATCCTGGCCATTGGATTGAAGAGGACAAAATGACTCATTGAAGCACTAAAATGGCAGGAGTAATTTTCAATGTGGCATGTTAAAATCAAAGACCATTTCATCTAAATTCAATTCCAGTGCTACTTTTCAGTTTCAAGAATAGTTGCCAAGATTTTTTTTTTCTCCACTGTATTTTAAGGCATTCAGTATGTGAAATACCAGAGGGATCGACGGCTTTCTGTTTACAGAATCCATGCTTCAGTGGTAACCTGGAATAAGTATTTTTTCTTTACTATGGCTGATTTAGATTTATGAAATGATTATTCATCACTGATCATTGGGAAGAGTGAGTTGCCAAAGCTGCTATAGGAAATGGATCTAAATTCTGCCATTTAGAAGTTGGAAACTGCAAGAACTTACTTATTCACGTTGTCAAAAGTGCTGATATTTTTTTTTCTCTCTTTTAGGTAAGTGTATTTGCATAAATATGATGTGATTTATGTTGGACCTTTTTGTATGATAGTGCCCGAATATTTCTTTGATTGCTTTGCACAGTTAACTAATAAAGACACACTGTGAACGCATCAGCTTTGTCTTATGAGTGAACTAAGGCAAAGCATTTCAGATAGCATTGGACTCTTATATTCAGGGTTTTTCCAGTGAAGGAGGAGGAAGGGTATGTGGATATAAGAATACATCAGTCTATCTGGAATATGAAGAAAACAAATATTTTTTTTTTCTTTTTCTTTTTTTTGTACATTTAACTAGAGGGAAAAATGGTTCTTAATAGACATCAAATATTGTATAATTGATTTTTAATACAGATCTCAATTGTTGTTTTAAGCTCTTAAGAGGCTGGAGATTTAGTTTATTTTGGAACATTGCAGAACCGTATGAATTGTGTCTCTGGAGGACCAGGTATTTTAATACCAAGTAGAAGTTTGCATAATAGTAGATGATGTATTTGGCCTCCCTTCCAACACTGTAGATATATTACACATGCTGCCTTAGAAAATATCCTATGCATAAATCAAATGCTAATTTAAAAAAAAATATTTTGTAACTTTGCATTTTTTTTTAAAACATAAGAGCTAGATTATCCATGACAATACTCAAGCCAAATAACTTCCCAGAATGGCACAGAAGGCCTAAGGTTGTTTAAAATATGTGCCAGTGATTCATTGCATTTTGATAACTTGATGTAGTAAAGTAGCTTAAGTACTGAAGTCAACAACCCCTATGGTAGAGAAAGATAATACCCTTAGAATTCTGTTGTAAAAATTAAATTTGAGAGCTTCTGCTTTCTAAGTCTGTCTAACTCTGTGCCATAAAAGGAAAATAACAGTAAATGAATTAATTATATGCTTATGTGAGCATATAATAACATGCACTCCAGATAAGAAATAAAATAGTCTGAAACAAAAGAAACAAAATGCTGTTAAATGCTCCATGGTTAACACAACCCCAGTTCCTTTCTAATAAGTTTAAATATTAATTCTGTGGAATGTCAGATGCCTAAAGCTACATGTTAGCGATCTGAAGTTTCAAATATCTAGACGTGGGTTTATGAAACAGGATATTTAACTGGGAGAGATGACTGTACATTTGAGAATTATCAGATCACGGACAACAGTGCATGATGACTTCTTACAAAGAGTCATAAATTGTTTTAGGTACACAAGGCTTGAAGACGTTATATTTAATTATTAATGTGGAAGAATAGCTGTGATTTCTTACACATTTACCTTCTAGATCTCCCTGTTTTGATTTCTTTCCCTGCCCCTCTCCAAAGCAGCTGGCTTTGATTTAACCTGACTCTCTCACTGAGGACAAATGATCAGTCACTCACTTACAATTACTGCATGTAGAACTCTTTGCTGGAACATCTCTGTAGTGGAGTGCTATATGAACAAACACCAAATGGCACTGGAATAATGTTTGAGGAAGGCAGCGTTCTGGGTTCAAAAGGCCTCAGTTCATCACAAAACAGGTTTCACCACTTACCCTTCTTTGTGCAAATTCTGCTCTTCCCCATCCGTATTTGGTAAGATTGGCGGAGGGATGGGGGTGTGTGTGTGCAGAGGATGGTTTCTATGGCTTTAAAAAAAAAAAAAAGGGACATTTTTGTTTTCCAATATTTAATTGAAAAGATTTCCAGCATGGAATTTTTGTAAGCACTCAGGCCTTGTCTACACTGCAGAGTGAGCTCAGCATAAACTTACATCAACCTAATTCTTCCAGTGTTTGCATTAGGGTTATGTCTACGCTTACCGGGTATGACAGCTGCTATGCAATTTTAGGTGCACCAATTACATACCTAAAATCGATTTTGCAGTCATCACCCTTGGTTCCTGTCTTCACTGTAAAATGTCAGTGGGAGTGGGAGTGCTGGCAGCTCACAAGGAGCTCCGGGTTTGCCATTGATCCCAGAATGCAGCGTTTGATGCATGCGCAAAACGGGGCCCTGGAAGATCGAACCTAAGCATTCAATCTTCTGTGGCTAGTGTAGACCTACTGTAAAATGTATCTCTCACCCAATATAGTAATTTAGTAACTCTACCTCTGTACACTTACAGCTTAGGTCGAGGTCCGTAGAACAGTAGGCTTTCAGGAGCCCTACCGCGATACCTCATGCCGACAGTTAAAATCAGTGGAAGCACGCCCGTAGAGGGTGAATGCTGTTGACACAAGGAGCAGAGGCAAGCACTGTGGGGATTCTTGGGGGCACCAGCCACGTGCTCCTGCTCTGCCCATGCCCTTCTGCCTTACACCTCCCACATGCCTCTTCCCTCAGAAGCACGTGCTGCTTGTGGTGAGTACAGGGCACTCCCGCTCTTCCCCGGAGCAGCGCAGTCCAAGAGTAGGATGAGCTGGGAAACTCACACAGCTCTCAGGCTGCACTGCTCTGAGGGAGGGGCAGGACAGCTCCCGCGTTCATTGGAAGGGGTGCAGCACGGGTGAAGGGTGGGGGCAATGCTGGGGAGGTGCATGTGACCCCCCCTGTGCATCCCCATGTGTGTCTGTGTGGATGAGCAAAAGTAATTTAATTATGGTGGAGGCTGTTGGTTGGAGTAACTTAGTTTGACTTAGTTTTGTAGCACAAGCTTTGGCCCCTACCAGCTCTGACTGAAATCTAAAACATTTCTATGGATGGCTTGAGTGGGAGTGGAGTTGAGTGCTTTTGAAAATTCTCTTGCGAGACAGAGGGCATTAGATAGAGAGACCTAGTGACATCCAAAGCCAGGGAGCAGTCAGCAAAGGGGGAGACTGACTAAGGGTCATGTCACATGAAGTCAAGTAGGCCAGAGTGAATAGATGCCCTAGTTAGAGGAGTGTTAAGGGAGCCTGGTACTATCCCTGGTTCTGTCACTGAGTTGTTGGTGGACCTTGGGCAAGTCTATGTACAGCCACCCCAGTTTTCTCCTCTGTAAAATGGGGATAATAGCACCTACCCTCCTTTGCAGAGTGCTTTTGAGATCCTAGATGAAAAATCCTATGTGAAATCAAAGGGCTGCTTACTATCTTTATTGAAAAGGTTTCCAGGAAGGCAAGAGCTCCTGATCGGACGCTCCCTCACGCTTCCTGGTAGCATCCAGCTGTCTTACCCAGATCACTGCGGGAAGGAAGCTGGGTAAGTGGTGGTGGTGATGTTCTTTTGTCTAGTTCAGTACCCAGTAGTTCAGGTTTTTACAAATGGTGTTTTAAAGACTTATTGGAGCATGGCTGTAAAACGGTTGGAGGTGGCCAGTGGAATATTCTTTGTGTGCAGGGGAATTTTGCCTTCGGAGAAAGCTGGAAGCTATGACTCCATTCCACCATCCCCTATGTCGTTTACACTGCTTTCCTAAAGGGTCTGGGAAGATTCACCCTGCCTCAAATCCATTGGTGTTAGGTCTCAGAAGGACTGTGCGCATGTGGTGTAATTCAAAGCTACTCTGCAACTCTCACTTGGATTGACGCTGGATGGTTTGGGATCTGAGTGCTGCTATTAGCTTCCTTATGACCCCGATCACATAATTTGAGCAAGGTTCCAGTACAGATGAGAATCAGTTCTACTTGTTTCCTAAAGTGGGCACAGCACTGAACGTCTCTTTGCCTAGATTCTTACACAGCCTTGATTGCTGAAATCTTCAGACTTGATTTACATTTAGTCAACAACTCGGACAGACCTATTCCACTTATCCCGACTCTGATGTAAATCTGGAGTTGATTTCATTGATAAATTAACTTCAGTGCAGTTACTCCAGGTTTACATCAGAAGTCAGTGAAATTAGTCATGTAAATGATCAAGCCCAGAGGATCTAATCTGCAAAATTCTTTTTTGTAAATATAGAATGAAATTAGCTTGAACTGAGCAAATTATTTGCAGCATATAATTTATTTGAGATTATTACCTTTTGTTTTCCTTCCACAAACAGTCCACAAGTGGCTCACGGTTTTGTCTTGAGGGTGAGTTTCTTGAAAAGATTTGCTGAATAATTTCCTGGCCTATAGAGCAGTTGTAGGACATATTTAAATTCTGAAATTCAGGGTACACTGATTTGATTTGATTGAACACATTAGTCACATGATACTTCCTCTCTTCCATGAATACTCTCGTGGAGCTCTTCAACTGAGGTGAGAGATTGCTAGATGTGAAATAATTTTTTTCTGGCTAGTTACTTGAAATGTGCTTCTTCCACAAACGTTTTTGCTAGATTAGTTACAGCATGCAAACTTAAAGGGGTACGAACCTGGAAGGCCGATGGAAAACTATTCATGCAAAATGTTATGAAATATTTTCAAGTAAAATTAATAAAACTAAAAATGCAGTCACAAGTATTATAATCCCAGCACTATAAAGTTCAGCGATGTGCCTCTGCAGTTTAAGAGCCTTGCTGTGGGAAAGTCAGTCTAAGAAAGTTTTGGGATTGTATTAAAACAGGATTTTGCAAACCTTTGTGTATAAAGAAATGAGACCTTGCTTCTTTTTAACTCATCATGTATGTGTTAGGATGTTAGCAATGTACTTGAGGACAGTGTTTCTTAAACTTTTTGAAACCATAGAACACCAAACAATAATACTTTTTATGCAGAACACCTATGAACATTTTCGTTAAAAAATTCTTGTCAAAACGAAAAAACAACCAAACAGCAACATATAGAGCAAAACCAAAATTAAATAATTTAATCAGGTGTCATAGCAATAAAGTAACACTGTATGTGGGTTTAATAACAGAAAATGTGTACCATTAGTGTGTGATATAAAAAAAAAGTCAGACTCTCACAGCACAACTGTGAGTTGTTCATGGAACACAGTTTAAGAAACACTTTGAGGGATCTTTACTTTCTGTTAATTTTTACAGTGGAATTCTGTATCAGCTGCTGGAGGAATTGCTAGGGAACCCACAAACTAAGAACACAAATAAGTCCAGCCATCACTGGAAGTGATAAAGGTGCTTGTAGCTTTATGTATAGTGTAAAGGCTTCCTGGTAAGCAGAATGTGTTGAGATGATAGGGAGATGGCATCCCAGCCTAAATAATACAAGACTCAAGAGAAAAGTGGGCGAGGAAAAAAGCCTCCCAGTTGATAATCAGCATGGTTTCAGGGAAAATAATGGTACCAACTATCAGTGCTGAATTTGTATCGGAGCTGAGCCTAGCACTTCTGGATTTTGCCATTTCAGCTACCATTGTAAAATAATTGCCTGAGTCCCCGCATCTCTTTGATTACAATTTAAGCAGTGCCAGCCACCATCAAAGAAAACCCTCAGAGAGGTCAGATGAGACCTTCCTCATTTTGATCAACCTACAAACGCCGTGTTAGCTCTCAGAGATGTACTTTAAATCTATATACTAGAAGGACTCATGCAATCTGCCAAAGTGTTTCAAAATCTACAGCTCAAAGAAGTAGAGTAAAATCTTTATTACCTGGCATGTTGAGGGCATGAAGGGGTGACAGTTAATCAAATATTGAGGTGAAGCAGGAGTTATACTTACCAATGGAATACCAATGTTCAAAGAATTCATCATCATCAATAACCGTGGGCTCAGCACCCGTTGGTGTCTGATACCTCTCTCACGATTTCCTTCCATCTTTCTCTATGCAGTGTAGAGTGGCTTAGTTTCTGTAGACTGGCTCCACAGCAGTCTACTATTTCATCTATCCATTCTCTGTGGGGTCTGCCTCTCCTATTCGAACCGTCCGTTGTGCCAAATACCAGGGTCTTGATTTTTCATTCTTCATTCATCCTGCAAATATGCCCAAATAGTTGTAGCTTCCATTTTATAACCTTCTGCATTCAAAGAATTAGAATACAGTAAAATAAATAAAATACAAAATGTTATACAGGTACTCCCTAATCCAGTAGTAGTACTGCTCTGCAAAGGGATTGGTTTCTTGAAGCACTTAGGTGTATACAGGTAAAGTTTTCTACACAGTAGATTATCTTATGACAGTACAGATCACTATGGGCTGTGCACAGTGCACACCCAGATCACTAAAAATATATTTAACAATAAAACTATAGTGAACATAATCTATCCTTTTTTTTTTTTTTGAGTCAGAGGGAACTTCAGGATCTTGCAGCATCTCAGGGTCATCATCAACCTCAGTTGTCACTGGAGATGTACAAGGGGTAGGAGAGTGGGATGAATGGCTAATGATGATGACACACACTAGAGGCTGCTTTTTGGAATAAATCGCTGACATAAGATTGTCTTCTGCCTCTTTCGCATAAAAGTAGTGTGCAGAATGTGCAACTGCATTAACCTCCTGGGCAGTATATTAGCCCTGGTTACTAGGCTAAAGATTTGTATTGGATGCTATCAGAAATGCCAGTTAATAGAGCTTTCCAGTTGGTAAAGCATCAGATAACACAGCTTCTACTTCACTATGTGGAGCACCCACAAGTTTTTCTGATGTGCTATACCTCTGCTGCTGTCAATTTAGGCTTCCTACTGCACTTCTTGCTGTGGAGTGTGACAGTGGATTTTCAGTGTTGGTATTGGGTATTTTAGTAATTGAGTTAGATTTCCAGTGCCTTCTATCTTCTCCCAGCTGGCTCCCCGAAAGAAACTCTTTCCCCTTGCCTTCCTCCCACTGTTTTCTTTCTCCTCTGGCCTGTTACCTTGTAGTATTGTGAGCGGTCCATAAAACCTTCAATATCCCAGTCTCTTCCTGGCGCGCTCTCTCAACAAACAGCAGAAGCCCTTTTTCCTCCCCCTTTAAATGCAGGGTGTGAACAAAGACCTGGGAGGACACAACCGTATTCGGTTCTTCAGTTGTTTGTCAAGCAAACTCTAAGAAGGCCCACAATAGAAAACAGATGGACAAAAGCGACAGGAAAGCAAGAGTGGGAGAGCCCATGATGAACAGCTGGGCATGGTGACTACTGATCTGGTATACAAAACAGTTGGGAGCTGTTTTGTGGCGTTCAGGAGACAAGCCATTGTTAACCCAAGATTGCCTCTGGAGTACAGAAGATGCCAGCCATTGTTCTAAAGAACGCAACTGCCTCACTGTTGTTTAATTAGGCTGGGATTGAAATTAAAATACTTTCTCCAAGAATCCCCTTACTCAAATATAAAGAAGAGCTGGCAGCACACAAGCCCTTTAGCACTACTGCACTGTATCCTATTCATGTCTCAGCTCCAAGATAAAACACAGACAGCCCTGTGTAAAGGCAAATCACACATACAAGCTTTGCTTCAATGACACAACCAAAGAAGGTTTTGCAGCAGAATCATCTAGATTTAACAAGGCAGCTGTTTGCCAAGGTGTAGAAGAATCGAAAGGATGATCTGAGAAGCACTTAAAACCACAATAAGAAGAGAAGAAATCTAAAAATAGATCAAGCAATGTGCGCTTTAGAAAAGGATGTGAATGTGTGTATGGGTGCAGGAAGTATAGAGAGCAGCGTGTAAGTGGTGAAACCAAGTGTGAATTGCTTTAGTGATGTGCTACAACAAGGGATATAGGGTGAGCCAGAGGGGATGGATGGTAGAAGCAACATGCATTCAGCAATGTCATCAGCACTCTTTTGGAACCTGATGCTGGCTGGAGACAGCCACCAGCTGGTTCCACCAGGAAGTTCCTGCACCCCTGCTGCAGTAAAGGTCCAGGCCCATCCTGTCTCTCTCCAGGAGAAGCAGCATTGTTATCTAAGACCTTTTCTTCCACCATTTCTTCCACCTTCTCCTACAGGAGACTGCTGTCGGATTGGTGCTGGCACCACTTCTCTGGGACCGCCCAAACACCAATACTCTGCGACAGCTCTTTGTTTGCTTTCTACTAGCCCTCGTAACTTCCCACAACATTTCACAGCTCTGATCTTGCTGCTTCTTGTTTAGTGCCTCTTCCCACAATCGCTGTGTTAGAGGCTCTTTTCTGAGGTGAGTCACAATAGTTCTCCCCTCCTCCTAATCTCTCAGCTGTCTCCATTACAGTGAGGCTTTCCCTGTATTCCTTTTTCAGGCTAAACTTCCATGAGATTCCATCAGCCAAGAGTTAAAGGGAGGCCATAGAATCAGTGCCAGTTAACATTGTGCCATGAAGAATAGGTCTTCTCAAGCAGAACTGATCCATTTTTTTTTAACAAGCTCACAGGAGTGGTAGATGACTACAGCAGTGCTGCTGTTCTGTTTGGACATCTGTAAACATAGGTGTCTGGTACAACTGAGAGGTGCACTGTCACTCTATGCCCCCCACCCCAAATTTTAATTTCTAAAAGGGGTGCTACCATATGCTCTCTCTCCAGGCCTTCCCTGCATGCCCTGCCCTGCAGGTACCTGTCACTCATATCTGTAAGGTATTTATTTGGTTTAGCACTGCATGTCATTCTGGAATTAACAAAATCAATGTGGCATATGTTAGGGGGAATTAAAAGCTGCTAATGAATAAACATCAAGATGCATGGGTCAATGGGGAATTCTGTAGTGGTTCTGTGGGATTCTGCAGGGATCAGTGCTCAGAATGGCCTGATGCCATTCAGTATTCTTAATGATCTGGAAGAAAACAAAAACATTATTGCTCATAATGTTTATGCGTGACCCCACAATTAATGGGATGGTAAATAACACTGAGAAAAGATCACTAATCAAGTGATCCAGATCACACTGCATCATCTGGAAGCAGCCAAACAATGTGCGTGGTCTTTGATTTAGGAGGGAGAAGGTAGGCCCTACTTGTTGGATGGAGCACTGTGTTGTGGAAAGCAGCAACTCTGAAGAGGACTCAGGATCGTTGTGGGTAGCCAGCTGGCCAGTGGTGTTGTGGAGGACAGCCATACTTTGGTTCTTGGCTGTTGTAATGGGAGTAAGTAGATGATGTTACCTCTGTAGGCAGTATCAGTGAGACCTCTGCTGGAGATCTGTGTCCAGATCTGCTATTTACATCTTTAAAGGATTTAAAAATTTGAAGAAGGTTCTGAAAAGAGCTGGAAGAATGATATATGGTCTGAGAAACCTGTCTGACAATGAGGGATTCGCAGAGCTAATTTGTAAAGAAGACTGAGGCAATTCAGTCACTGTCTGAATGTGTGTATGCAGGAAGAATATACCTGCTACTTGAAGGCTCTTCCATTTGCCAAAGGTTTAACTAGATCCTGTGGCTGGAAAATGAAGCTCACAAAGTCCAAGTGTCACAAGACACATTTTTGACTGTATAGCAACGAGCCACTAGTGGGGATTGTCCAAGGAAGTGGTAAATTGTCCGTTATATACAGACTTTACATAAAACTTGGATGTCTTTCAGGTGGATGTAATCCAGTTCAGCCACAAATAATTGTGTTCAGTGCAGAAATCCATAAGTGAAATGCTGGATGGCAAGCTAGACGGTCATAATGGCCCCTTCTGGATAAAGGTGAGGCAAGTGTTGCAGGATTTGAGCACTTAAGTTACCTCATCACCTGGTTGTAGACCTGACTTGATATAAGTAATTGGGGGTTGGGAGGTTGTATTAGTTGGAAGCCAGGATTAGGGAGGTAAAGAAAAGAATGTCTGTACTAGCTAAGGTAAGGGGAGAACAGTTAAGGAGCCATTTACAATGGACAAAATAAGCCTGGCATGGAGGATGAGGGAGAGGAGATTGTGTAAACACAGTGTGTAGGCAGAGCATGCTGTATAGGGATGGGTTCCTGCAGCGTAACTAAGCTGGTTCAGAAATTTGCAATGGTGCCTGGTTAAGAATGTCTGTGTATTCATGTTGAGAAAAATGTAGATAAGGAAAAGTCCTACTATGTAACTTTGGGAATTTAATGCTCTCTACACCCATCCCCTACTCCTCCGTCTGACCAAGTTAGAGTAGCTTTGCTGTTTGCCAGATAAAAGAGCCTGAGTAATAACTGGTGCTAGCTACTATGGCATGTGGCCCATGGGTGACTTCCAGTAGCAGAAATCCTCAGTGGCCACAGACGGGCCACAGTAGGTGGGGAGCGCTCCGAGTTACTGCAGAAAATTCTTTCCAGGTATCTGCCTGGTGGGTCTTGCCCATATATTCAGAGTCTCACTGATCACGATATTTGGGGCTGGGAAGGAATTTCCCCCGGGTCAGATTGGCAGAGACTGTACAGGATTTTCGCCTTTCTCTGCAGCATGATGTGACGGTGACTTGAACATTTAAGCTAGTGTAAATAGTGAATTCTTTGTAACCTGAAGTTTTCTTAAACCATGATTTGAGGACTTTGGTAACATAGAGGCTGGGGGTCTATTACGGAAGTGGGTGAGGTCCTGCGGTGGGCACCATTCAGTAGGTCAGAGTAGATGGTCATAAGGGTCCCTTCTGACTTGAAAGTCTATGAATCTGTGACTCTGCAGTTGAACTGATTTATTGAGTTCCAGAAGAAGCAGAAAAAGTGTTCTGCCAGACAGGGACAAACTGCTGTAAATAACAAGCAGTCCTGTAGCCACTTCAAGACGAGCACATTTATTAGGTCATGAGCTTTCAGTGAATAAACTCCTAGTTATTTTCATTTTGCAGAGCAAGAACTCTTGTACGAGGGGGATCATCACATGGATCTTTTCCCACTGCTTTCAGAAGTGAGCTTGGCCAGAGAAGTCCAAGGGGCTTTTCCCACATGGATCTGGTTCCAGATTTAGGGTTCAATTTTAGACATAAGGTGGTGAGTGATGATGACAGTGTGTTAGGGAAAGGATGGGCTGAGGAAGTGTGGGATTTCAGTGCTAAGACAGCACAGTGTCTGTGTAGAAATGTGTATCTTGAGTCTATCATAAAAAAAAAATTACTATTTTGGTACAGAAATATATGTAACAATTACCTTGGAACCATTCCTCCAATACACCTCCTTTTAAGGATAACACAATCCCCATTCCATTTCATTGCTGGGCTTCTCTCTTCAGCAGACGCTGCCAGGAATCTCTTCTAGTGCCATATTGTGTGCAATAATTTTGCAATGTGACTCACTGTCCACCGGAGATTGAGCCAGGACCAATTAAAGCATGATGCTAGCCTTGAAGTATGGATTTACTGGAGAAAGACACTGTTTTACCGTCTCATTGTCCCCTCTTATGAGAATATTGATCCTTTTCATCTCACTGTCTTCCTTTTTATCTTTTGCTTTTAGAAACTAAAACACAAACCCTCCTTCCCCTTCTTCCCAGCCCAGAAACGGTGACATACTAACACAGTTATTGCAGCAAACGTGGCCCTCTCACTGGTATGATGTTTTCTTTCTGTGGGGAGACTGAAATACTAACTCACAAATATCTTTAGAAGTCTTATTAGTCACACATTTTTAAGACATTCCAAAATCATACCACACGCCTCCCGAGCTTGTCTGTTGCTACCAATGAGTCAAAGTTTGAAACCTCTCCTTTAGGTTTGATTTACATTTTGGTCCTAGGCACTTGTTATTTCTGGCAAATGTAAATTCAGTTGCATTAAAGAAAAATCTGTTTTACAGCCATGGGGCTCAGATCTGCTGTGCTTCTAATAATTGATGGCTGGTTTCCTTATTTCCTGCATTGTAGAAAAATAAGGACCTTGTTAGGCCTAAACAAGCCTGCATAAAGTCACAGTGTGAAACAGCGGATTGAGAGTGTGTGGAATAGCCATGGGCATACTTTACAGCATCAAATCACAGATGATTGAGGTAGTTGAGGGAATTGATGGAACCAAATTCAATTCAAATTTGGGTGAGCTCTGTAGCTCCCTGATCTTAGATTTCTGCGGGTGATACCTTTTCTTCCTGCTGGTTTCTTGGCCAGGGACAGATCATCTTCTGTCCGTGGACACAGTGGCTCTTAGCACTTGGCCATGTGGATTTTGTCCCCTCCATTTTGTGTTATGCTACTGAACATTTATATTTATAATGTTTGCTTTCTTGCTCCAGCAGGCCTATGTGTGATTTGGAATAAAGTGCCTGCCATTGGAAATGCTGTCGACTGAGAGTAAATACTTTAAGAATTTCTACAAGTGGACACATTTAGTATCAATCCGAATGGTCATCACAGGGTTTTTTGAGTGCTATCAGTGATTTATGTTTCTGTGCTGGACAAATGTCTTTTGATGTCTACCAACTGGGATGTGCCTTTTATGTTGTCATGTCCTGTGCTTGTGTTTTTATAGTCGCTAGTGAAATCTTATAATACCCACATTGCTTGAAAACCAGCCGTCCTGTTTAGTGAGTTTGTAACGATGAGTTGTGGCACAAAAAGGGGCAGCCCATCAGATACCCACTGCCCCTGCACCACTCAGCGGGCCTTCTGACGTATGTATAATTCTGGATTAGACAGCTACAGGCTGAGCCTCTCTAGTCTGATACCCTTGGGACCTGACTGGGGCTGACTGAGAGAATCATAGGGCAGGAAGGGACCTCGGGAGGTCATCTAGTCCAGCCCCCTGTTTCAAGCAGGATCAACGCCCAGTAAGTCATCCCAGCCAGGACCTTGTCAAGCCAGGACTTAAAAACCTCTAGGGTTGGAGAATCCACCATCTCTCTAGGCAACGCATTCCAGTGCTTCACCACCCTCCTGATGAAGTAGTTTTTCCTACATTGGATATACCAGCATGCTAGTCTGTGGTGTCTGATCATGGAGGTGGGAACTGTGGAATTCTCCCTGAAACAGAATCCTCTGTACAGCTTTGGTCTGATCAGATAGGTGACCGCTCAAGTACAATTGTCTCACTGTATAAAATGTGGGTAATACCTGCCTCGTGAGAGGATGAAGTGCAGTTGATTCTCTAAGCATTATTGTAGAAACTGACTCAGTCTGCCTCAATGAGTTACAGCTTCTGGGCAGGAGAACCTATGGTGCTGTTGCTTCCCTCTGGCGTTGTTGGTGCCAGAGTCCCTTCCAGCACGAAGAAGCAGCCTGGGGCCATAGGGAAGAGTTTTTGTAAGGCGTGAGGCAGTTGTGAATGCTGCTCACATGTAGCGGTGTAGATTCTGCTTCCTTCTGCAAAGTTCCCTCTTCATTGTTTCCATCTGTGTGCAGAGTAAATTTTGTTGTGTGCACCAAGGCATGTGCTGATGTGCACCGCCAGTAGAAACGCATGCTGCTGGCTGTGCGTGCTCTGTTCATCAGCTGGGCTGCACCTCAGTCACTCCTGGATGGCCACCCAAGTGCTCAGCTTACAGGGAACACTGCATGTGAGTTGCGTGTAAAATGACGTAAACACAAGTTTCAGTTCCCTTTAGGAACACCTCCACTAGCAAGTGCTGCTAGAAAGGGCCCTGGTAAAACCTGTGTGGGAATTTGATGGGGCCAGTGGTGAAAGGGGCTAGTCTCGGTGGGGAGGGAGGTGATATTTGCTGAGGGCCACCCGGTAGCACCTCTCCCTGCACCCTCTGGGTGTGTCTGGTACTCATTGGCCTGCTGGGAGGAGAGATGCTAATTAATCAGCGGTTCCCAGCTCCCTGTATTTAACCTGCCGTGGAGGGGAGGTGGAGCCAACTAGGGGTGAGAACCCAGTCTGACAGACACTGCAGGTCTAGCCGGTAACCGGTTGGGTGTCCGGAAGGAATTTTGTGTCTCATGGGCCGGTCAGATCTGGTCCCAGGCTATCTGCCTGCCCTGCAAAATGGGGCAGGGCAGGCAGAGAGCCTGGGATCAGATCTGACCCACGGGCTGTATTTTGCCTGCCCTGGTCTAATTGCACAAACCCCAAAGACTCCTGTCCTGCCTCTGTCTTGCTTCTCCTGAGGCCCTGCCCCTGTTCACTCCATTCCCCCTCCCTGTGTCACTTGCTCTTTCAGCTTCCCTCTTTTTCTCCAAACTGGGCAGAAGGGTGGGGTTCGGGCTCTGGGCTGGGGTAGGGAACTGGGGGGCAAGTGGAAGCGAGAGGTGCAGGCTCTGGCTGGGCAGTGTTTACCTCAATTGGTGCTTACCTCAGGTGGCTCCTGACAGTGACTGGCACACCCCTCTGGCAGCAACTCCTAGGTGGGTAGGTTACAGAGTCTTCATACTGCTACCAGCTGGCACCACCCCCACAGCTCCCATTGGCCACGGTTTTCAGCCAATGGGAGCTGCTGGGGCAGTGCGAAAACATACACGCCAAGGGACGGCATTGGCCACTTCCAAGGAGTGCAGAATGGGGATGGCAGAGAGCCTGCTTTCGCTCCACTGCGCTGATGGACTATTCGCTCCCCAGATGTCCCCAGCTGGCTTCAATAGTTTCTAGAAAATAGGGCAGGATTCTGGGTGACTCCTGGTGAAAGCAGGTTGGCAACCCTGTGAGGTCGTGCCCCTGAAAGCAGAATAAACAGCAAAGCATGCAGCATATCCACGTGGGCAGTAGGAGGGACTGGATTGTTGTGCTAGAATTCCTACCTGTGCTAGCAGTCTCCACATGCCAACCTGATGCTTGGACTCACTAACCTATTCAGTGATGGTGCTGGATACTAAACTATAGCGATCGCTTGCATGGTGTTGGGATGTGCTAGCAGTGCCAGCAGCAGCAACTGTAGCCAGTGCACAAGTCAAGGTGGTTAATTCCCTCTCTGCTCACCCCTTTAATAACTAAACATAATGGCTTCTTGGGGTTATGAGGGGCTTTTATAGCAGAGTTCCATGGTGGAGGAAACAGGTTTTCATTGTGCGATTCCCAATATCGGTTTCAACCTAGGAACAGTGTTGTTATTTCACAGGTGCCTTAAAGGCATATTGCTTATTTAATCACCATCTACATATCAAGATTATGTCAATTAGAATGGCTCAGGTATGCAATTAATTGCGAGCATTTTAAGCATTTTTGAAACCATAAGACAATACCCAAAGTTCCCATTTTAAGACTGTCCAGGTCAAAGGACACACATGTTTTTATTTTCTTATTTGAAGTATAATGTGTTCAAGGCAGATTTATGGCACAACCTTTGTTTATTGACTTGTACTTTTCCACATGAAACTAATGGAACATGACAGATGATATTTATGAGGCATATGTTTCTGATTAAATCATGTTGGACATTAAAACCTGATAAAAGAGCAAATTTTCGAGAGCAGATTAACAGAAGAGGAGGCAATATTGATTGGGAAGTTTGCACAGAACAAGACACGATGGTCTGAGACTGAATATTTATAGGCAAAATAGGCAGTTAAAAACTCAATAGAGAAGGGCTAATAAGCGTTGGCTGTGTGACAGCTTGATTTTTGTTTTTCCTCACTTTCCTTTCAGTAGGCCACGACATGAGATTGGTTTTCAAGCAGAGCTTTTCAATGAGAAATTCTGCTAGAACCTGGAGGCCTGGTATGCTCAAATGATTGAGCATGCATCTCTTGCCATGAATGTGTTCTGTAGCATTTAAGATGCCCAATTGTCTAGTCCATGCAAGTCGTATTTTAAGCAGCAATGGACAGTAAAGAAGCCTTCTAAATTCTGCTTTCCCTGGTGCAGCTTGACATACTCCAAGCTCGCTGCAGAGGGCTTTGCACAGGATTCCCGTTAACATTAATATGAATCACCCTGTGTGATGTGCATCAGAATTGTGTACCCTATAGCATGTCCTGCACGTGTTAGTTGAAGGACTTTGGAAACAGCATTGAATTGTATTACTGAATGCTAAACCTAAAAGGAAAGTAGATATCCACGTTCTGCTTTGTATGGCTGGTGTAAATCTGGAATAATTTGATTTCAGCCAAATTGATGTAACTGAGAACTGAATTTGGCCTGGGGCTGCATTGCAGGATTTATGCTGCTGACCTGTGGGCCCTTGTGGCTGACTCTGCAGAAGCCTGGATCCTTCAGAACTCTGTATCTTGATTAATCTGAAAATGTGACTGCAGAGACATAGGGTGATGACTTTCAGTTCACAACACGGTTCTTATTTTTTAATTCTCTGATCAATTTAGCTGCTTTGTATCAGCATTTATTGTAAGTATAAGAAAAAGGTTAAACACTATTTTCAGTGACTACGTGCAGGTCTGTGGTTACACAAAAACTTTCCTTCCAGTAACCTTTTGTTGTTGAATAAATGGTATGTGTCACAGAAAAGGCTACATATTTTTTTCCTGCCGTGCATTCCGCATCTATTCTGGGTGTTAAAGCAAGAACAGTAGAAGTGTTTTAAAGTGAATGCACTTGTAATGTGATTGTAGGTTTTAAATATCTGACTGAATGGAATGTTTAAATATCCTGTCCATACAGAAGATGCACAAATTCCATGCTGACTCATGAGGTGGTATCACTTAGATGACAGATGCTAATGGATGAAAAAGGCATGTGGGGGGAGGGGAAAGATAATAGGCTGAGGACGTCTATGCTAAGAAAATGGGGTGTTTTTAAAATAGCATTATCTAATGTGATTTCAATCAGACTTTTCACCTAGTATAACTTTGGCAAGTTGTGTTTAAAATGTCAGCTGGTTGTGGTCAAACCCTTAACCCAAAGGAATTATTCCCAAGAGAAGTTCTTCCTATCACCAATCTCTCTTGACTGGGCCACAAAGTTAGTGGAAAGTGCCATTGCATCTTTGGGTTGTGTCAACACCCAGGTAAAAGCCAGAACCTCAGCAGGAAGATGCATCAGCTAAAGACAGGGTCATCAAGATTAAAAGATATCATGGGCAACATATCCTAGACTTTTGCCTGCTCCTATTGAAATTGACAGCAGAAATCTCAGGGTCAGGCTTCAGTTAAAGGTTAATATCAGGCATGGATGGCCGAACTCTGAATATTGCAAATGGCCGTTCTCGCACTGTTGTAATGGCCAGTGAGCTCTAGTCTGTGGAAGATGAAACGCTGCAGTTCCATAAGTCTATATACCAGGGAATGAGCCTGATGCAAGTCCAGTGAAGTCAATGGAAAGGTTCCTAGTGCTGTCAGTGGACTTTGGGTCAGGCCCCTCATAGGCAACAAGCTGAGAATAGTTTAGTGAACGGGGTTGCGGGAGGACAGGAGAATAGGACGGTTTCTGTGCTCTGTCCTGCTATTCTGCATTATGACTTTAGGACATTGTTCTAGAGCAGAATTTAAACTGGCGTCAAGGCATCTGAAAGCAAGGGCATCCTGCCAAGTTCTCGTTACAGATCAAGCCTCACCCACTCGAAATACCAAAAGGAGACACTACTGATTGTACAGGTCTTCATGATACAGTCACCTCTGTAACAACACTGCAAACAAGTCATTTCAGAGTTCTGTGAAAATCTCTGGTTAATGTGCAGTAGTGGCCAAACAATAAACAAGATATAGGGGGGTATAAAGAGAAAACATCACTGGAAATATTCCAGTGTTGCTGTATAAATCAGTGACATGCCTGCACCTAGGATAATTGTATTTAGTCCTGGTCTCCCTGTCGCAGAAGGATCTAGCAGAAACGAGAAGGTGTTTCAGAGCCTGGAGCCAAAATTGGGCAGAGGCTTAGAAGGACATGGGCAGAAGCAGAAAAAAAGGGCTGACTTACTCTACAGATTAAACTGATGTAAGGGCTCCCGAGAGAGGAATACAAAATAGCGAACAGCAGAGGGAAGGTCAGGAGGAAGGCTCAACCCAGGGTAAAACAGAGTGGGATTATTTCCACTCAGCTCTAAATTCTAAGATTACAACCAGGTAAAATGGTGCCTGTTGTTTATTGCATAAGATTAGTATTGATGCTTTTGAGGTTACAACTTTGGGGTTTTTGGCAGGATATTTCAGCAGTTTTTTTGCACACATCCAACATGGCCTGTTGCACGTGTGTTCATGCGGGGAGCATCCCCCTTGATTCTCACCAGCTCCCACTGCTGGCTGGGGTTCTTCCCTCTGTGTCCTCCTCTGGTAGCCTGACATTGACTCGTGACCTCATTCCCATTTCTGTTTATCATTTGTTGCACCCTTAACTCTTTTGATACCCAAGTCCAAAGGCTTCTCCTCTGAAGAGGGGAGGAGGGGTTATTGGTGAACATAAGAATGGCCATCCTGGGACAGACCAAAGGTTCATCTAGCCCCGTATCCTGCCTTCTGATGGTGGCTGAAGCCAGGTGTCTCAGAGTAATGAACAGAACAGTTAACCATAAAGTGATTGCTCCCCATCACTTGTTTCCAGCTTCTGACTGAGGCTAGGGACACCATTTCTATCTGTCCTGGCTAGTGGCCATTTGTTGAGTTATCCTCCATTAATTTACCTAGTTCTTTTTTTGAGTGACCCCTCATTGAAATCCTGGTCATCACAGCATCCTCTGACAAGGAGTTCCATGGGTGGGCAGTGTGTTGCATGAAGAAATACTTCCCTTTTATTTGTTCTAAACCTGTTACCCATTAATTTCATTTCATGATGCTTAGTTTTTGTGTCATGGGAACAAGTAAATAACTGTTCATTATTTACTTTATCAGGTAATATCCCCTTTAGTCTCTTAATTTTAAAAGGTGGGAAGGCTTCTGGCTGCTCCTCCCTGGTGATTCAATAAATACACTGAGGACAGCCACAGGAGAGGGAAGGGAAGGCAGCTGGCTTTAAAGTTAGGTGCCTGCTCCTTTATTCACAGTGACCAGAATATCTAGAGGGTGGATGGATTGGACGGGACCATTCTTGACGAGGCCACTTTCCTATCTGCGTTACACCTGAGCCTCCCCTCAGTTCTGTCTGGCACTGCCATTGAGGCCTCAGGCCTTATTCTGATTTAGGCTTGACCTTAGCACCCAATAATCAGGGTGCAAAATAACTGCCTTTTCCTTTCTTTTTTGCTTATGATTCCCGTCCAATCCCTCCTGACTAGTAGCTCAGTCATAGCACTGGAAGTGGCTGCTGCCATTACAGTAAGGCTGCCAATAATCTCCTGCTGAGGGTGGTCTGGGAAGGTCTCTGCTAATTGCGTGTAGTAGCCCTGGGTTGGAAGGCATACAACTCCCTGAGAGATCATTTAGGAAACCAGTGAGAGTCTTCTAAACTATTCACAACCACTTCAAAGACAAAGGCCACAGTCCAGGGAGTCCCAGAAGGGGAGAGCTCAGTGAGAGCAGGCTTGCGAACTGAGGATACTTGAGTGTTCCGTACAGGTTTTGCTGCTGTAAACCCACTTACACTGGGGATTTTGTTTGGTTTCAAAGGTAATTCAGAGCCTGCTCTTGCGGCTTCGCTCAGTATAGGATGAGGTGCTGGTTTGTAAGCTCCTTGGGGCAGGAGACCTACTTTCTCCTTGTCTTTTATGCACTGTTCTCTTCTATGGTGCGATATATAAGGAACGGCAGTTTTCAAGCCTTTTGTTCTTGGGGAGAGTTGAGATGTCACATAAGAATCTGATGTCAATGAGAAACACTCCAGTTTCCCACCTCTCAGAGTTGTTTGATCAAAGAAAAGCTGTGAGACCTGTGGCATCCAAAGTTTTGGAGGAAGCTTGCATTTAAGCTCCAGCTTAAACAGCAAAACAAATACATATCTGCTCATGCTGCCTGTGCCGGTGGCCAAACGCAAGAAGAACATCATGCCATATAGAGTATATAAAATGCAGCCTTTTTCTGAATCAAAGAGGGAAACCATCCAAGCTCTTTCAGCAAGCTGGTGAGAAATTTGGCTGTTTTTTCCAATTTTGAAGCCAGCTGGAAAAATTTAGCCAAAATTATCTGCCTCATAGTCCCAAGACAAATCATTTTCCTACTTGTACAATTGTTCCTCATTAAAGTAGTTGGGCTATAGCAGATTAAGCCATGAGGTTATAGCTCAGGGTTTTATAGAACAACTTACAGATTTAGTTTTGGCGATTGGCTTGACACTGACACAAGCTCCAAGTGGGGAGAATGAGAGGAGGTTGTCAGAAATACAGTTTCACAGGGTGGAAAAGTGACCAAACCCCGTAAAATAAAACCAGACAAAAAGTGTCTCTATTTTTCGAGACATTCTCCAGTCTGACAAATGTTTCCCCTAAGCAGGTCACTGTGTTCTGTACCATATTTTTTTTTTTTTTTTTTTTTTGTAGAGGGGAGTGGGGGTAGGGGGGAGACCTCTTGCATACCTTAGCATCTGTTACAGTAACCAGTAAAATTTCTGAAAGGAAGAAACAAACAATTCCCTTTCAGGATGTAGCTCTGTTTCATTCAGAGTCTCTGCTTTGTGTTGAGGGGTAGACATTGTGAAAGGAATAAAAAGAACAATGTTCGCTTTTCTTTAATTGAAAAGACGTTAATGAACCTGGACACTTCATAAGTGGCTGCGTAATTAGGTGGATATAAAATGTTCTCATGGCTTAAGCACTTGAAAATAATATTTTCCAGAGCTGGCTTTATTTTTAGAAAACATTCAGGAAAGAAGATTTGAACGTGCAGACTTTTACTCACGTGAGTAGACTTTGCATATATGAATGCTGACTTCAAAGTGGCTACTCACTGTTTCTGAGTAAGGCCCTAAAAACCAGGCCATGGGGTATATTAGGAAACATGGATTAGGATTCTTGTGCCTGTTTAGGGAGAAGTTTGTGACTCTTTGCTCACCAAGTAGTACCTACTCATGCAAGTAGACTGGGTAAGATCTCTGGCTCATAGAACTCAGTATAGTGTCATTTATTTACACCATTTCATTTAAGCGGTTCACATGACTTTGAAGAATCTGATCCTAATTTAGCATTTTTAAGTTTCTAGCCAGAGTGACGTGTTTGTCATCCTACCTCCAGACAAACTATTGCAAATATCCCACCTATATCGTGGGTAGAACTGTCAAAGGAGGCAGATAGCATTTAGTGCATGGGCGGGTATTGGATATGGGTTCTAGGTGTGACCTAGCCACAGACTCACTGAGCAGTCTTGAGCAAGTCATCTGATCTCTCAGCGCCTTGGTCTCCCTAGCTATGAAATGAGGAGGGTAATCCTTTCCCACTTTTCTAAAATGCTTGGAGATTGATGGAGAAATGTGTGATCTATAAATATTGTAAGCCGGACATCCTTGGAGCCCAGTTTTCTAGAAGGGCTGCAGAAAGCCTGATTCCACTTATGGAACTGATGAGGCTTTGAATGCAACAGCTTGGGAGTGAAATCAAAATTATGTGCATAATAAAACCCTGGTCCCCAGTTTTGTTCATTCCTAGCACTACCGAATCTCTTTCCCTCCCCCCTTACTTTTTTGTTGTTGGTCTCCTTGGAACGAGATTTCTGAAAAGGCAAAATCTCTCTACATCCATTGCAAGCTCATAATATGCAGAGTTATGAGCGACAATAAATAACATTGCCAGGATGTGCTGTTTTACAGAAAATAATAATTGCAGGGTAGAGGGATAGGCAATTGTTAGCAATAGGAAGTCGTACTGGTCTGAGGACCTTTCTAAAGCAAAGTTAAGCTGGTAAACATGCACACACAATTCAGGCAAATACTTGTAAAGTTTGCCAGCACTAAAATTTTTCATTTTTTTTCATTAACTTGCAGCCCTAGGGTCTGTATACTAATGCAATTCTTCTGCAAGTGGGACTCCATTTATAACCTTTCATAACTGAGGTAGTTTAAGGTGCTCTAGAAAGGGTAAGATGTCAGCTTAAAAAAAGAAACTGAGAACAAAGATATTGATTCCCTGCTTTATGTGAGAAGGCCTTTACTGTGTCAGAGAACCAGCTGTACTATAGTTACTTCAACAGTTGTCTTATTTTTTATATGTCAAAGAAACAAGTGTCTTGGTCAGATCCTGCCAGTCTTGGAATTCAGTGTGAGTTTTTCCTGAGCCGAGAGGACAGGATTGGCTTCCTGCTTGGGCTTAGTTTTGTCCTTGCCCATCACACTGCTGAGCAAAATTTAGTCATTCACAGTGCCCTCCTGTCTATTTCTTCCATGCTGTTTCTTGTACCCTTCTTGAATTGACCTGAAAGACGCTACTCTGTCCTTCCAATCCCTACTTAAAAGCTGCTGTGTTATTGTATGAAATCTGCCAAACACTGGTGGCCAGTCTGGAGTTAAAAATGTACCTTTTCACCTACAGGTTTTACTTAGATTTCCAGAAAGCCTTTGGTAATATTCTTCACCAAAAGGCTCCTAAGTCAAGTAAATTGTCATTGGATAAGAGGGAAGGTGCTCTCCCAGGCTGAAAACTGGTTAAACGACAGGAAACAAAGGGTAGGAATAAATTGTAAGTTTTCAGAATGGAGAGAGGTAACTAGTGGTGTTTCCTAAGGGTCTGTACCGGGACCCGTCCTATTAAACTTACTTATAAATGATCTGGAAAAAGGGGTAAACAGTGAAGTGGCAAAATTTGCTGATGATCGTAAACTACTCAAGATAGGTAATGCACCTTGGGGGGAAAAAGAAATCCCAATTATATGTACAAAATGTTCGGGACTAATTTAGCCATAACCACTCAAGGGAGAAATGTTAGAGTTATTGTGGATAGTTCTCTGAAAACTCCCACACAATGCGCTGCAGCAGTCAAAAAAGCAAACAGAATGCTAGGAATCATTAAAAAGGGATAGAGATTAAGACAGAGAATATCTCACTGCCTCTATATAAATCCATGGTATGCCCACATTTTGAATATGACATTCAGATGTGGTTGCCTCATCTAAAAAAATTATATGACAATGGAAAAGTTTCAGAAAAGGGCAACAAAAATGATTAGGGGTTTGAAATAGGTGCCACATGAAAGTTTAAGAAGACTGTGACTTTTCATCTTAGAAAAAAGAGACTAAGTGGGGATATGATATAGGTCTGTACAATCATGTCTGGTGTGGAAAAAGCAGATAAAGAAGTTATTTACTTGTTCCCATAACAAAAGAACTAAGAGTCACCAAATGAAATTAATGGGTAGCAGGCTTAAAACTCACAAAAGGAAATTTTTCTTCACATGGTGCATAGTAGGCCTGTGGAACTCCTTGCCAGAGAAGGTTGTGAAGATGAAGAATTTAATAGGGTTCAAAAAAGAACTAGATAATTTCATGGAGGTTACGACCATCCACGGCTATTAGCCAGGATGGGTAGGAATGGTGTACCTGGCCTCCGTTTGTCAGAGGTTGGAAATGAATGTCAGGAGAGGGATTTCTTTGGTGATTGCCTGTTCTGCTCTCCCCTCTGGGGCATCAGGCATTGCCCTCCATTGGAAGACAGGAGACTGGGCTAGTTTGACCTTTTGTCTGACCCAGTGTGGCTGCTGTTATGCTTTGGTGTTTCGCTCATCCCCTTAATTTACAAATCCATTTTAATTCCCAGTTTTGCATGTGTGCTTGCTTGTGAGTAGCTTTACAGATGTGAGTAGTCACAATTGTATTGGATGAGATGACTCCTGGTCATAAAACATTCTCTCAGTAACAGAGAGAAAGCCGCGCTAGTCTATATACTATCAAAACAAAAAAGCAGTCAAGTAGCACTTTAAAGACTAACAAAATAATTTATTCGGTGAGTTTCATGGGACAACCCCACTTCTTCAGACCATAGCCATACCAGAACAGACTCAATATTTAAGGCACAGAGAACCAAAAACAGTAAGGTAGACAAATCAGAAAAAAAATTATCAAGGTGAGCAAATCAGAGGGTAGAGGGGCAGAAGGCGGGTAGGGGGAGTCAAGAATTAGATTAAGCCAACTATGCAAACGAGCCCCTATAGTGACCCAGAAAATTCCAGTCTTGGTTCAAACCACAAGTTAATGTGTGGGATTTGAATATGAAAGAGAGTTCAGCAGCCTCTCTTTGAAGGGTGTTGTGAAAATTCCTCTTCAGTGACACACAGACTCTTGAGTCATTAACAGAATGGCCCACTCCATTAAAATGCTGACTAACAGGTTTCTGGATCAGGAGTGTTTTTATATCTGTTTTGTGCCCATCAACTCTTTGAAGTCTGTCCAACATACAAAGCATCTGGGCATTGTTGGCACATGATGGCATATATGATGTTTGTTGAGGAACATACGCTTGTGCCCGTGATTCTGTGAATAACTTGGTTAGGTCCAGTAATGGTATCTCCAGAAAAGAGATGTGGACAAAGCTGGCAGCAGGCTTTGTTGCAAGGAAAAGTTCCCAGACTGGTGTTTCTGTGGTATAGACTGTGGCTGTTGGTGAAAACCCTCATAAGGTTGGGAGGTTGTCTGTAGGAGAGAACAGGCTTGTCACCTAGGGTCTTCTGGAGTGTGGCATCCTGATTTAAGGATAGGTTGTAGGTCTTTAATAACTTGTTGCAGTGGTTTGAGTTGGGAGCTGTAGGTGATGACCAGTGGTGTTCTGTTCATGGCCTTTTTGGGCCTATCTTGGAGTAGCTGGTCCCTCAGTATTCATCTGGCCCTGTCGATTTGTTTGTTTGTGTGTTTTTGTTTTTTGTTTTTAATTTCTCCTGGTGGGTGATTCAGGTTTATAAATATTTGGTCAAGATCTTATAGTTTTTGGTCTCTGTCAGTAGGATCAGAGCAAATGCGACTGTACGTAAGGGCTTGACTAAACAATGGATCTAGTTGTGTGTGCAGGATGGAAGCTAGAAGAATGTAGGTAAGTATAATGATCAGTGGGTTTCCGGTAGAGTGTGGTACTGATCAGGCCGTTCTTGATTTGTACTGTAGTGTCCAGGAAGTGTATCTCTTGCGTGGAGTAATGGAGGCATAAGTTGATGGTGAGGTGCAGATTGTTAAAGTCTCTGTGGAATTCTTCTGGAGTCTCTGTACCATGGGTCCAAATCATAAAGATGTCATCAATGTATCTTAAGTAGAGGAGAGGTAAAAGGGGAAGAATGCTGAGGAATCGTTGTTGCAGGTCAGCCATAAATATATTAGCATATTGTGGGGCCATGCGGGTGCCCATAGCAGTTCCACTAATCTGAAGGTATAAGTTGTCCCCAAATTGGAAATAATTGTGGGTGAGAACAAAGTTACAGATGTCAGACACCAGACTTGCTGTGGTGACATCAAGGATGGTATTCCTGATAGCTTGTAATCCATCTTCGTGTGGAATATTAGCATACAGAGCATCTACATCCATTGTGGCAAGGATGGCGTTGTCAGGAACTTTTCCGATATTTTGTAATTTCCTCAGGAAGTCAGTGATATCTCAGAGGTTGCTGGGAGTGTTGGTGGCATAGGGTTTGAGGAGGGAATCCACATAACTATATAGTCCAGTGGTAAGGGTGTCAATACCTGAAATGATAGGGTGTCTGGGGTTTCCAGGTTGGTGGTTTTTGGGAAGTAAATAGAATAATCCAGTCTGGGGCTCAGATTGTGTGTCTGAGTGAATGAGGTCCCGAGTAGCAGCAGGGAGTTCCTTAAGTAGTTTTTGTAATTTTCTTTGGAATTCAAAGGTGGGATCAGTGGAGAGAGGTCTGTAAAATGTGGTGTTGGAGAGTTTTCTGGCTGCCTCAGCATCACACAGTAATGCTAGTTGGATCAAGGCCTTAGACTGTAAACACTCTGGGGCAGAAGCCATACCTATTTCCATGTTTGTACAGCCGCTAGTACGTGGGAAACTGATACTGATTGGGTTCCCTGTCTGCCAGCATAATATAAGTAATTAAAATAATGGAAGTTCTGATTTTTAAAAAAAGGCTGGTGCTATAAGGCCCCAAGATCACTGTTGAAAGGGCCTTTTCATGGCTTTCCTCCTTTCCCCATATACAGTTCTTGATCTGATTTAGAAACATGACCTTTATTTATACTTTTCTATATGATATATATTTTTAAACAGTTGCAGAATGTTTAAGAATCATGAAGGTGAGGTGAGGAATATGAACAGCTTTGCAGAAGATGAGCTGGTTGGAAGGGAGGAATAAATACAGTACACTAGCCTTAAAAAGACAGTTGCAAAATGTAATAGGATTTTAGTATGTTACAAATCTCCAGAACTGCTTATCTCCAAGTATTTCCTGGGTAAATGGTCTGAGGGCTAGCCCTGTTAGTTTGTATCTTTGCAAGACAAAGCAAGGAGTCCTGGAGCACCTTAAAAATTAACAATTTTATTAGGTGATGAGCTTTTGGTGAAAGGTCCACTTCTTCGAAGTCTGGCGCTCATTTCTGTTATTTCCCACGAAAACTCATTATCTAATAAATAAAATTGCTAGTGTTTAAGGTGCTATAGGGCTGCTTACTTTATTTACTGAATGAGGGGCAGGGTGCTACTCATTTATTGAGATGTGCCATAGACTTTTCAAAGCCAAGCTACTTATTAAAACAGTGCTGAACTGGAACAATAGAGTAGTAAATGAAGTATACACATAAAAAGTTAGTAGAAAGGTAACTTAATATATGGAACTATAAAAGAGATTTCAGAATTAATGAGGGAGACAATATTTCTTCTGTATAAACTTTAAGATTTTGGTTTAAGCAATGTAACAGCCACACATTATTTATTTCTCATACAGCTTTATTCTTAGGCACAAGGGACTAGACAGGAAGGAATTAGAGAGCCCTATATTACAATTTAATTGCTTGGAGGAAAAATATTTTTTATTGTGACCCATTAGCTGCTTCTAGGTTTATTAAACTCTCATATGTATGTGCTGTAACACTGACATTTGTAACATGCAATCTTGGCTCAGAGAAGTGTTCAATCTGTCTAAATCTGGTGTAAAGTTAAAAAGCTGAGTGCTAGGCATATCTCAGTGACTGTCCAGGTGTTAAAAGTTTGAGAGCATAGTGCTTTCTTCCCTTTAGACTAGAGCTGTTCAAAACTGCTCTTGAGATTTCCCCGCAGAAGAATTCAATTCCTAAAATCAACATTTTCACTGATTTGACACGGATTTAAGTTTTTCGTGAGTCACCAGGGAATGACCCCCTTTTATGTTTCAGGGGAAGTTTCCAATACTTGGGTAAAATCATGACTCTACCTAGACAGAAATAACCCTGTTCTCCTCAAGAAGGATTGGTGTGTCTGATGCAGGAACAGCTTTTCACCAGGCAGTGAATGCTTCAGCTGGCAAAACTGCATTTCATTTCTGAATAGTAAAAATTGAGGCAAAATCACAAGTGGGGTTCTGTGATTGCATCATCTCACGTTTTCATGCGAATTCAAAGGCAAGAAAGTATTTATTTTTCTAATATTTAATAAAGTTTTTTATAATATGATGTGGCGAATATGGAAAGATGACAACCACAAGGGTTGTGAGCTTTGATATATAAGTTGACTCCAGTGAATTAACTCACCTGTAGATAAACCTGGTCTTTTCATTGACAACAACAGCTACCTGCAATTTTAGCAGTGAAATACATTCCTCAACTCCCTCATTGAGTTGGGATTAGAGTTATTTCAGCATCTGGCTCGTTATGGGCCCCCTGGCTCCTCATCCTATGGAGGCTGTTGTTGATGCATTTGTAGCTGCTTATAAGTCAGGTGAGCTGAAAATTTGGACGACTACTTTGCAGCTTATACATGGGTATATACGGCACTCGGGTTTCTCTCTGCCTTAGACAGCTTGCCCCAGTGAGAACTGGGTGTGAAGTTGTTTTGGAAATGCAGTTCAAATGGGATTGATCTTGTGGGGTACAAATACAGTAAGAATATATGATTAGCCTTGCAAATGTCTAGAACTACAGTATGTATTTTTCTGAGATATATCTAATGTGTCAATTCAAGGGCCAGTTCTGCTTTTCTGCGCTCTTGCAAATGTTTTGTATTGAAGGTGAAATGTTTCCTATGAATGCTTCCATTGTTTTCCTGGACTTTGGACAGTGAGTATGGCCTTACTGGGAAAGTTTCCCACCTATTTTTTTAGTCCACTCCACTCTGTTGAATTTAATTTTTAATCAGGTTTCCCTTTTAACTTGTAATGTAACAAGTCTTTGAATGTATTACTTATTCCCCACCAAAGAGGGGTTTTTGGCAGGCTGTCCAAAAAAATGATCCTGCCAAAACTATTTTTAATGGGTGAAGCAACAACTAAATACAAGTCTGGGGCATATGCTGTGTGTGGGCATGGGCGGGGGAAACCATGGTGTCTGTCAGTTACCTCTGATTGTTATGATGATGAATAGATCCATCGATATTCACTCTGCAGAGCCAAGTTTTTAGCTCCTAGCTTTAATTTTCCATGCAATGGACTGAGCCTACGAATGTGGGATTTGCATTTCAGGAAGGGTAGGCTTGTGCATAATTCACTGGACTGGAAATAGGGACACCTGTGTTCAATTTCCAACTCTGCCACCGACTTCCTCTGTGACCCTGGGCATGTTACTTGCATTCCATTTGCCTTGGCTCTTCGCCTGTAAAATAGATGTGGCAATTATTCCTTCCTCTATTCTGCTTGGACTGGAAGCTCTTTTGTGGGGAGCGGGGGAATGGTCTCTTGCTCTTCACATGTACCCTACTTAGCTCAGTGGAGCCCATAAGGTCACACTGTAATAGAAATAACATGCAAAGTGCCATTTACACTTGCGTCTTGGGCAGACGGGTTCTCAGCATGTTGATCTGTGCCTGTGAGTGGCAGGTTGCAAACCCACCTTAGGTGGGCATAATGTGTTGTATGAGCAAAGTTAAGCCAGTAGAAATGGCTGCCCTAAAAACGATGTCTTTTTTTATGGCCATCATGAACATTTGCAGTAGGGAAAAGAACAGCAGTTGCAATGTGACACTTGGATGCAATCTTGCTGCCTGGCAAAATGAATGTGAAGATACTAAAGGACAGATTCTCCAATCCATATTCAGGTTGAGTAGTGGCTTTCTCCACAGGTATCCTTGCTGAATGTCTTTTAGCAGCTTTTGATATACCTATGGACATACTTTTAAGGCTTACTGGGACATGGCAGTGAAAGACATGATGAGAAGCCAAGCAGTACTCCTGATCCTCTTTCCTACATTTTAACATTTTAAAAGTCAAAACAAATCTAAAAGGTAGGGACTGGCTTGCTGTGGGTCCAGGAGTGGGAGCTCTACTCCTGCTTATGACTTACCCTGCATCCGTGGTCAAGTGACTTAACTTCCATGCCACTATCTTCTCCATATGTAAAATGAGGATAATATTTACCCGGCTGTTTCACAGTGAGCTTGTGAAAGTTGAGTAAGGTGTATAGGGCAAATGGAAGAAAAAACATGCTGTGACTCTACCACGTGTTAATAACCATCTGCAACATGTCCTCTTATCTGCCAAAGGGTTTGTCTATATTTAACATGAAGAGTGGTCAATTCGTATATAGCAGATAACGACAATATAGTTTCTGCTCCTGTAGTGAGATCTGTAGAAACGAGCATTATTTATTCTTGCAAATTAAAAATTAATTTGCAATATCAACTTAGACCGGGGGGACATTTTATCAAGATCACAAAATTGCTAACTCACTGAACACAGATTATCAAAGGTGGCTGGAGAAGTGCACTGGCAGAAGGGTACAACAAGAAGTCTTGTGGCACCTTGTAGACTAACAGATATTTTGGAGCATAAGCTTTCATGGGCAAAGACCCGCTTCATCAGATGCATGAGTTGGGGGGTGGTTTCAGAGGGGTATTTAAAGAGTGTGGTCCCAGTAAAAGGGAGGGCCAGAACTGACATGGTCTGTTCAGTCAGGGTGGAAAACACCCATTATCAGTAGTATGTATGAAAAGAGTTAAAAATAAGTCAGGGGGATGTGGCCCATTGTCAGTCTGATGTGGAGATGTTAACACCTAGGGCAGAGAAGCTCCTTTTGTAAGGTGCAAGCCGCTCCCAGTCTGTTTAATCCTTGGTTAATGGAATCAAATTTGCAAATAAATCGCAGCTCAGAGATTTCTCTCTCCATTTGATTTTTGAAGTTTCTTTGTTTTAGGGCTGCTACTTTTAAATCTGTTACTGAGTGTCCAGGGAGATTGAAGTGCTCTTCCACAGGTTTCTGTACATTACCGTTCCTGATGTCTGATTTATGTCCATTTATTCTTTTATGTAGAGACTGTCCAGGTTTGACCAATGTAAATCGCAGTGGGGCATTGCTGGCACGTGATGGCATATATTATATTAGTAGATGTGCAGGTAAAGGTGGTATGGTTGATGTTAGGTCCTGTGATAATATCACTGATGTAGATATGTGAGCAGAGTTGGCAGCGAGGTTTGTTGCAGGGATTGGTTTCAGGCTTAGAGTCACTGGTTTGTGATCTGTAGTGGCTGGTGAGGATTTGTTTAAGGTTGGCAGGCTGTCTGTAGGCGAGGACAGGCCTGCCTCCCAAGGTCTGTGAGAGTGAAAGATCATTGTTCAGGATGGGTTGCAGATCACTGATACGTTGGAGAGGCCTTAGGTGGGGGCTGTATGTGATGGTCAGTGGTGTTCTCTTGTTTTCCTTGCGAGGCCTGTCTTGTAGCAGGTGGCTTCTGGGTACCTGTCTGGCTCTGTCAATCTGTTTCCTCACTTCCTTAGGTGGGTATTGCAGTTTGAGGAAAGCTTGGTAAAGGTCTTGTAGATGTTTGTCTCTGTCTGATGGATCAGAGCAAATACGGTTGTACCTTAGTGCCTGGCTGTAAACAATGGATCATGTAGTATGCCCTGGATGGAAGCTGGAGGCATGTAGATAAGCATAGCGGTCCGTGGGTTTTCGGCATAGGGTGGTATTTATATGACCATCGC
This sequence comes from Carettochelys insculpta, assembly GCF_033958435.1. Taxonomy (NCBI): domain Eukaryota; kingdom Metazoa; phylum Chordata; order Testudines; family Carettochelyidae; genus Carettochelys; species Carettochelys insculpta. Next base: position 12,354,903 of record NC_134145.1, on the reverse strand, counting down.
TTATCTGCACAGTAGTGTCCAGAAAGTGAATCTCTTGTGTGGAGTGCTCCAGGCTAAGGTTGCTGGTGGGGTGGAAACTATTGAAATCATGATGGAACTCTTCAAGAGCCTCCTTCCACACGATGAAGATGTCATCAATGTAGCTCAGGTAGAGGAGGGGCGCTAGGGGACGAGAACTGAGAAAGCGCTGTTCCAGGTCAGCCATAAAAATGTTGGCATACTGTGGGGCCATGCGGATGCCCATAGCAGTGCCACTGATTTGAAGGTATAATTTGTTCTCAAATCTGAAATAGTTGTGGGTGAGGACAAAGTCACAAAGCTCTGTCACCGTTTGTGCCACGGCCTCATCGGGGTAATGATAGGAACACGGTGGCGGAGCTTTGTGACTTTGTCCTCACGCACAACTATATTATATACACTTGCATGTATACATAAATATAAATGTATATGCATATATAAAATGTGTGTATCTATCCATGCACATTTTCTATGCGCACGTGCGCGTGTGTAGTAGAATCATAGAAAACTAGAACTGGGAGGGACCTCGAGGTCGTCCAGTCCCCTGCCCTCATGGTAGGACCAAGCACCATCTGTATCAGTCTTCTTAGGCATCTATCCAACCTGTTGTTCTTCTTCAAGTGTCCCCGTGGGTGCTCCACATTAGGTGTCGGGCTCGCCCGGCGCCGCAGATCGGATCTTCCAAGCAGTTTCTGCCGGACCGCGCATGCGCCGGTGCGCGCCGCTCCCTTGCGTGCTCCTGGCCACGTGCGCGATCCGGTCCCCGCCAGTTCCTCTTAACTGCCGTCGGCTGCAGACGGAATCCGACGAGGCTACGGCCAAGTTAGCGTATTCAATGGTTTTAACTGTTTTTTCTTTAGAGTTTTCAAGTTCTTAGGCTACTGTTAAGTTAGCCAGTTGTTATTTTCAAAAAAAAATAAACAACAAGCGGGACGGCATTCAGTCCAGTCCTAGTGACAAGCGGAGCACCGGAGGCCAGGAGCCTAGGGCCATTAGCCCTCCTGCCGCGGCAGGCTATCGGAGAGGGGGAAAAACAGCACAGAGAAGGTGCTAAGTACCCATTAACAACTGAAAGACTCACCAACAATGTCCTCTTCAGGATTCAAGAAATGTGAGTCCTGCCGAGAGGCAATGCCAGTGTCTGATGGGCACAGTCTCTGCATAAGGTGCCTGGGGGAGTCCCATGTAACGCAGAAATGCTCCTTCTGTGCAAAATTAACAGCCAGAGCAAGGAAGGACAGGGAGATGCGGCTTAAAATGCTGCTCTTGGACAAGGCCCTCCAGCCAGACGTGCCGGAGCGGCCGCAGCAGGAGGGACCCTCCGGGGCCCATAAAAGGAAAGCCGCCTCCCTCACCCCATCAGCGCAAAAACGGAGGAAAGCCTCCCCAGCCCGATCCCTGCTGGCAGCAACAGCGAGCGGGACGGGAGGAGCGCACAGCCCCCAGCCGCAGCAAAAGCTGATCGGCGGCTGCACGGGGAGCCACGTGGAGGCGGCTCAGCCTCCAATAATCAAACAGCGGCCCCGCACCGCAGGCAGGGCGGCGGCTAAACAAGCGCCGGTACTGGCGGCACCGCAAGCAGCGGCACCGACCCCCGGGGAACCGGCAGTGCAGAGCGCGCAGGCATGCAGCCTGCAGGCACCGGAGGACACCGCCCATGAGCGTGCCGAGCACGGCGCGGACGGGGCCAAGATCCCCTACACGTAAGGGGGCGGAGCTACCTCCTCAAGGGAGGGGGAAGGCTGCACACAAAACAAGGCACCGCAGCCCTTCTCCAGATAGGGCTGCAGAGTTGCTTTCTCTCAGCCCTCCGCTCATGCTGCAGACTCCAACTAGAAGGCAGGGGTCCCCCCTAGCCTACCCGGAGCCCCCGTCTCCATTTTTACAACCAGCCTCGCCCTGGCTGGGACCACCATCACCCTTCCTGGGGTTTGAGCCGCTGGAATACTATCACAAATCGCTCTCTCCAGTGTCCCAGATCTCTCGACGATCTCGCTCCCCCAGACGCAGAGGGTATGCACCAAGGGAGTGGTCTAGGTCACCTTCCCAAGAACAGTGCCCATGCTGCCATGGTCGCCCCTATCACGCGGGGCATAGACACTGGCAATCTACCAGGGAAAGATCCCCACAGACGGTCCCGTATCCCCGGGGGCAATCGCGAACGGGGACAGAGACTCAAGTATCTCAGGGGGAACTGGTTATGGAACCCCGAGATTTTCCCTTGCAAGCTTCCAGTGAGAGGATGTACCATCACCAACAGGAACCGGAAGGGTCCAGAGAGGCATACCCTAGTGGTTCCTCGCTCTCCTCCCCGGACGAGGCAACGGCCCCGGGGGACGTCCATCCTCCGGACGATCTCAAACAGTTTCAAGAGCTGTTTAAGAGGGTGGCCTTCACGCAAGGCATCCAGACAGCAGAGGTGCAAGAGAAACACCATAAGCTCCTCAAAAATCTGAGACCTCCGGCCTCCTCCAAAATAGCAATACCGCTTGATGAAGCAATCTTGGAGTCCGCCACTATGATATGGCAGACCCCTGCGACTATTCCGCCTGTCCGCAAGAGAGCAGATAAGAAATACTTCGTGCCGGCGAAGGGCATGGAGTTCCTGTTCAGCCGCCCACAACCAAAGTCCTTGGTGGTGGAGTCGTCGCAACAAAGATCAAAGACATCTCAATTCAAGACAGGGGGAACAGACAAAGATGCCAAGAAGCTAGAGCTGTTCGGCAGAAAGGTCTACTCCTCCTCCACTCTACTGTTGCGAATGGCAAATTACGCAGTGCATTTAGCGAACCATAATTTCGACAACTACACTAGGTTAACCTCCCTCATGGACTCGCTTCCAGAGGACAAAAAACCGGTGCTCAAGGCCATCATGCAAGAAGGCTACGCGGCCTCGAGGACGGGAGTACAGATCGCCCTGGATGTTGCGGACACAGCAGCACGCTCCACAGCTATGGCAGTGGTGATGCGAAGGGAGTCCTGGCTCCAGACTTCGGGTATACCGAGGGATCTGCAGGCAAAGATAGTCGATCTTCCCTTTGACTCGCAGAAGCTGTTTGGTGAATCAACTGACTCAGTCCTTCATTCCAGTAAAGATACAAGAGCCATACTTAGGACCTTGGGGATTTACACCCCTCCATACAGAAAGAAAAAGTACTACCCTCAACAGAGACGGTACCAGCACCAGCAACAGCGTCCCTAGTACCACAGGGGTTACGAGCAAGGGCAACATCAACAGCACCAGCAGTACAGAACTCCCAGGCGACGTTCCCAACAGAGCCGTGCGTCTTCGGGGCAGGGCCAAAGGCCACAAGTTTGACACACAGATCCAGGGCTGCGCCATCACTACCATCGCACAAAGTCACCCGAAGCGGCTATTCCACCATCGCCTCCGACTATTTTACGACCAGTGGCAAAGGATCACCACAGACAAATGGGTGCTGGAGATCATAGCCACGGGGTACGCCATCCCCTTCCAGTTGCTCCCACCGCCACAACCTCCACCCAGGCCCCACCTCCAGGAGGTCTCCCACATAGTGAGGCTCAAGCAGGAGGTAGACCATCTCATGCTCATAGGGGCAGTGGAAAGAGTGCCGGAGCAACTGCAAGGGAAAGGGTTCTACTCGAGGTACTTCCTCACGGAGAAAAAGACAGGAGGGTGGAGGCCCATTTTAGATCTTCGAGGCCTCAACCGGTACCTGCGCAAGCAACGCTTTCGGATGATCACAATCGCCTCCATCCTTACGGCACTGGACGATGGAGATTGGTTCTCAGCCCTCGACTTACAAGACGCGTATTTCCACATAACTATCCATCTGGCTCACCGGCGATTCCTCCGGTTCATGGTAGGCAAAGAAAATTTTCAATACAAGGTCCTACCGTTTGGCCTCTCCTCGGCCCCCAGAGTCTTCACCAAGACCTTGGCAGTGGTGTCAGCCTACCTGCACAGACGGGGTATTTATATTCCCGTATCTGGACGACTGCCTACTCAAAGGGGCCTCGAAGGAGGAGGTACTATGCATGATACGCGTCACAGCAGGCACGTTCTCTTTGCTCGGCCTGGTTATCAATCTGGCAAAATCAAAGATAGACCCCACACAGGACATAGAGTTCATAGGGGCACGCATAAATTCTATTACAGCGAGGGTGTATCTACCAGAGACTCGCTTTCGGGCCATCGGCTCCCTCGTGCAGGTCATCACCTTCAGCCCTACGGTGCCGGTCCTGACGTGCTTACAGCTGCTGCGCCACATGGCAGCGGCGATGTTCGTAGTACAGAACGCCAGGTTACACATGCGCAGCATGCAGCACTGGCTGGCGAGTGTATACAAACCGGCAGCACACTCCGTTCACAGGGTGGTGTCGGCCACAGCAGAGGTACATAAGCTACATAAGAATGGCCATACTGGGTCAGACCAAAGGTCCATCCAGCCCAGCATCCCATCTGCCGACGGTGGCCAATGCCAGGTGCCTCAGAGAAGGAGAACAGAAGACAATGATCAAGTGATTTATCTCCTCCCATCCATCTCCTGCCCTTGTTCTGAAGGCTAGGGCACCATACTTTATCCCTGGCTAATAGCCATTTATGGACCTAACCTGCAAAAATTTATCAAGCTCTTTTTTAAACCCTAATAGAGTCCTGGCCTTCACAGCCTCCTCGGGCAAGGAGTTCCACAGGTTGACTGTGCGCTGTGTGAAGAAAAATTTCCTTTTATTAGTTTTGAACCTACTACCCATCAATTTCATTTGGTGTCCCCTAGTTCTTGTATTATGGGAAAAGGTAAATAATTTTTCTATATTCACTTTCTCCACACCATTCATGATTTTATATACCTCTATCATATCGCCCCTCAATCGCCTCTTTTCCAAACTGAAAAGTCCCAGTCTCTCTAGCCTCTCCCCATATGGGACCCTTTCCAAGCCCCTAATCATCTTAGTCACCCTTTTCTGAACCTTTTCTAATGCCAATATATCTTTTTTGAGGTGAGGAGACCACATCTGCACGCAGTACTCGAGATGTGGGCGTACCATAGTTTTATATAGGGGAAGTATGATATCTTTTGTCTTATTATCGATCCCTTTTTTAATAATTCCTAACATCCTATTTGCCTTACTAACTGCCGCTGCACACTGCGTGGATGTCTTCAGAGAACTATCCACTACAACTCCAAGATCCTTTTCCTGATCTGTCGTAGCTAAATTTGACCCCATCATGTAGTACGTGTAATTTGGGTTATTTTTTCCAACATGCATTACCTTACACTTACCCACATTAAATTTCATTTGCCATTTTGCTGCCCAATCACTCAGTTTGCTGAGATCTTTTTGTAGTTCTTCACAATCCCTTTTGGTTTTGACTGTCCTGAACAACTTGGTGTCATCTGCAAACTTTGCCACCTCACTGCTTACCTCATTTTCTAGATCATTGATGAACAAGTTGAACAGGATCGGTCCCAGGACTGACCCCTGGGGAACACCACTAGTTACCCTCCTCCATTGTGAAAATTTACCATTTATTCCCACCCTTTGTTTTCTGTCTTTTAACCAATTCCCGATCCATGAAAGGACCTTTCCTACTATCCCATGACCACCTAATTTACATAAAAGCCTTTGGTGTGGGACCGTGTCAAAGGCTTTCTGGAAATCTAGGTATATTATGTCCACTGGGTGCCCCTTGTCCGCATGTTTATTAACCCCTTCAAAGAATTCTAATAGATTAGTTAGACACGACTTCCCTCTGCAGAAACCATGCTGACTTTTGCCCAACAATTCGTGCTCTTCTATGTGCCTTGCAATTTTATTCTTTACTAGTGTTTCTACTAATTTGCCTGGTACTGATGTTAAACTTACCGGTCTATAATTGCCAGGATCTCCTCTAGAGCCTTTTTTAAATATTGGTGTTATATTGGCCGTCTTCCAGTCATTTGGTACCAAAGTGGATTTAAAGGATAGGTTACAAACCACTGTTAATAACTCCGCAGTTTCACATTTGAGTTCTTTCAGAACCCTTGGGTGAATGCCATCTGGTCCTGGAGACTTGTTACTATTCAGCTTACTATTCAGCTGAGGTGCGCAAATCCCTGCAATGGTGGGTAAACCCCAAGAACTTGCTAACAGGGGTACCCTTCCACCAACCACAAATATCGGTTTTTCTTACTACAGATGCCTCCCTCATAGGGTGGGGAGCACACATGGGCGAAGAGGTGACTCAAGGGCTGTGGTCCTCCACGGAGCAGTCACTGCACATAAATATACTGGAGCTCAGAGCAGTGTTCAACGCCTGCAGACACTTTTGAGACCATATACAAGGCAAAATCGTCGGGATCAGTACAGACAATACCTCCACCATGTTTTATATAAATCGGCAAGGAGGAGCTCGGTCCCGTGCCTTATGTGCGGAAGCAGTCCGGTTATGGAACTGGTACATCACCAACAATATAATCTTGAAAGCCTCGTACTTACCAGGCGCTCACAATGTGAAGGCAGACCATCTGAGCAGGCGGTTTGCACTCACGCACGAGTGGCAGATCCGTCCCGATCTGCTACGACCGATTTTTCACTCATGGGGTTTTCCCCAGATAGACCTGTTTGCCACTCAACACAACAAGAAGTGCCCACGATTCTGCTCCAGGGCAGGACTGGGACGGGGGTCCCTGGGGGATGCATTCGCAATCTCGTGGAGGGGCCCCCTGCTTTACGCTTTTCCTCCCACAGTGCTGGTCCACAAAGTCTTGCAGAAAGCCAGGAGGGAAGGAGCCCGAATGATCTTGATAGTCCCAACATGGGATCGACAGCAATGGTTCCCCCTACTCCTGCGCATGTCGGACCGTCCACCGATGCCCCTTCCGGTGGCGCCGGATCTCCTCACGCAAGCCCAGGGGTCCACAGTGCATCCGCACCCCTAAGGCCTGCGACTGCAAGCGTGGTTAATCCATGGCTCAGCTCCCTAGAGAGCACATGTACGGAGGAAGTGCAGCAAGTCCTAGAAAGTAGCAGGAGGACTTCCACCAGGAAGACCTACAAGCAGAAATGGACTCGCTTCACAGCATGGTGTTCTACCAAACAGCTGGCCCCCCTTTCGGTGCCTATACCTGTGATATTAGAGTATTTACTGGGCCTCAAGAGAGGAGGACTCTCACTCTCCTCGTTAAAGGTCCGCCTTGCCGCCATTTCGGTGTTCAGACACGAAGAGCAAGGGCACACGGTGTTCTCCCATCCTATGGTTACCAGGTTCCTCAAAGGGTTGGTAAACCTGTACCCCCCTCGGAAACCGCTTCCACCTTCGTGGAACTTGGACCTGGTGCTTAATGTGCTAACGGGACCACCGTTCGAGCCCTTGGCCATGGTTTTCCTCCGCCTCCTTACGATAAAGACGACCTTTCTTCTCGCAATCACGTCAGCTCGCAGGGTGAGCGAGCTTGCGGCAGTTTTATGGCAACGCCACCCTGCACTGTTTTTTCCAAGGAGGCGGTAACCATACGGCTGCATCCAGCCTTTGTTCCCAAAGTGTGTTCTGAGTTTCACATTAACGAACCTATTGTTTTACCCTCGTTTTATCCAAAGCCTCATAACTCTAACAAAGAGGCGCGCCTACACCTCCTGGACGTGAGGAGGGCGCTAGCCTTCTACATAGACAGGACCAAGTCCTTCCGGAAAACGGATAGACTCCTAGTCTCTCTCGCTCCCAAATCGAAAGGAGAAGGTCTCTCTTCGCAGAGAATCTCGAAGCACATCGTATCCTGCATAAAAATGTGCTACGAACTCAAAAAGACTCCTTTACTGGCCACTCCCAGGGCTCATTCCACTAGGGCGGTGGCGGCATCAACAGCCTTTTTCAAGGGCGTTGCGCTAAAAGACATTTGCAGAGCGGCGACCTGGTCATCCTTTGACACCTTCGCCAAACATTACGCCCTTCACAGGGTATTCCAAGAGGATACCCGTCTCTCAACAGCGGTCCTCTCGGGGACAAGCTGCACATAATCCGATTACCCACCTCCTATCTTGGGTTACTGCTGGGTAGTCACCTAATGTGGAGCACCCACGGGGACACTCGAAGAAGAAAGAAAGGTTACTTACCGTAGTAACGGTGGTTCTTCGAGATGTGTCCCCGTGGGTGCTCCACTACCCGCCCATCCTCCCCGCTTCGGATCTCTGTTTAGTGTTTTGCAGGAGCATCTGAGGCGGTTGGTCAAGGAACTGGCGGGGACCGGATCGCGCACGTGGCCAGGAGTGCGCAAGGGAGCGGCGCGCGCCGGCACATGCGCGGTCCGGCAGAAACTGCTTGGAAGATCCGATCTGCGGCACCGGGCGAGCCCGACACCTAATGTGGAGCACCCACAGGGACACATCTCGAAGAACCACCGTTACTACGGTGAGTAACCTTTCTTTCTATAGCTCCAGTGACAGAGGTTCTACAACCATCATAGGCAATTTATTACAGTATTTAATCACCCTGACAGGAAACTTTTCCGAATGTCCAGCTGAAATTTGTCCAGTAGGTGCCGTGGGGAATCCCTCCCACGCGCAGTTCCCAGCACCGCGTTCCCACAGCTGGGGGAAGGTTAATGGCAGCATGCGGCACCATGTTTGTTCTCCCACACAAGCTGGATCCAGCCCCAACCCATGTGTCGTAGATACTGTTTTGAATGAAAAGGTGTTGAAGAAGCCTTTTAAAAGCTACATTGTTGGGAGGGCCATTGTGCTTGTTTGGGTAGTTTGGTTACAAAAAAAAAAAAAAAAAAATCCATGCATGATGATAGGGTGCTTTGCACACGCGGCTGTGCTTTATTTATAAATTACTTGAGTAAAGTACAAATACTGAAAAACCCATACTTGAGTAGTGTAACCGAGTATTTCTACTTAGTTACTTTCCACCTCTGCCTGTATGAACCCCCTAGTAAGTCATCAAAGGAAGTGGTCTGTATTTACACTCATAGCTATTTGGGTTGCTGGGATGCATCTAAAAACTGTCCTCTTCCTGTAAGAAGAATGTGAAACATAACTGTCTAATACAGAGACACTTCCACTCTGTGTGTAGGGGGCTCATGACAGGTTAATTAATATCATTGAGGCTATGGCAATGCTTGTAGAATCAAGGGTCACCTAATCTGCGTTCAGGTTGCTGTAATAATTGCTCCTTTGGTTATGAAAACAAGGATTGGAGCGGTGAAGCTCCTCTTTGTTCTTCCAGCCAGTGGTGGGGCAAGGTAGAAAATTGTCCTCTGTCTTCATTAGCAGAGGGATGTGCCCCTAGACCTTGGCCTAACAGATTCAGCTCTCGGGGGTAGTTGCTGACCTGTATGCAGCCCGCTGCTGGGGAGCAAAGGGGCAGTTGTCATGGGGCCCAGTGTTTTAAAAGGGCCTGGGTTTCCAGCCAACCACTGCTACTGCAACAGCAGCAGCTGTGCACCAAAGCTCCAGGCCTTTTAAATGGCCCCTGTGTGGCACGCTTCAGGCAGTGATGAGGGCTGGGGCGATGCAGGCTGGTCAGCGCTGAGGCTGGCTGCTCCCAGCCTTGCCCCTTCCACCAGAGGCCATGCCCTTGCAGGAGTGTTGGCGCCCCCCCGCCCTTGCTCAGAGGCCTGGCAAGGCTGTCCGCTCCCCTGCCGGTAAGTTGGACAGGGAGTGCTGTGCAGTGAGGGAAGAGTTGGGCAATTCATGTGGCCATAGGGCAGCTTTAATTTTGGCTTAAGGGTTTGGCCCAGAAGCTGAATTCTGGTGCTTGGAAGACAGCCATTCGACCACATGCCCATAGACACCTATGACGGAGATTTAATTCCCCACAGTTATATTCATTAGCAAAGAGCTCCCCCCCCCTTTTTTAAAAAAACAAAACAAAACAATGGGTAATAAGATCTGTGGTAACGACTTCAATCTCTGGCCATCTGAATGAGCAGCACAACAGTGTCCATTCATGAAAATCATATGAAAGTGTTTAACAAAAAAACCCAACAATCTTAAATCAGGCCTGCTGTGTAAACACAAATTATACAGTGCTGGAGCAAGCTCTGTTTACCTAACACAAGAAAGACCTTTCTAATCCACTGATGGGGTTTTGTCTCTCCTCAATTATCAGCTCTGTCCTTGTCTCTGGAATGCAAAGTGATCTCATGTTCAAACCCACTGGGTATCTTCTCCTCCCCTTCCTTCTGCTTTATAGTACTGCATGCCAGGAGCCAGCCTATAAATTCACGAGCTCCTAGAATGCAGGCGGTTGGAGAATAAAAAAAAAAACCACAATTTTTTCTGGACTGTTTCTTCTCGATAATTTTACGCAGTGTTTAGACACCAAGGTGGTAGGTATCTCTATATGATCAGCTTATATATCTAAGAATGGTAGATATGTAACATCAAACTCGGGAGAAACAGTTGAGCAATTTGTTCGTTAGGGTTTCTGTCCATGCGTGGAGCTTATGTAGATAGGATGAAATAGACAAAGAAGAGTGCTTTCAATCTGTCCTGCACACAACTGATCCACTGTAATATGGACGACATGCTACCACCAGTCCAAAAATTGCAGATGAACATTTTTAAGTTACTTTCTAATTAAGGGGCAAAAATTAAAGCTGGTATTTTGAAAAGGTCCTTGGTACAGGTTGAACCCCTCTCATTCGGCAACATTCGTAATACGGCATGGTTTTCGTTGGCTGGGTGACCACTGACCACGAGTGTGGCCAAGTTTCCTGTCAGCCAGTAAAGTTTATTTGCAGCCACCAGTCATGGCTCTGTGTTCTGTGCTATAATCTACCTCTAAATATCTTTGAAGAGCCCCGTAAGCAGTGGAAGTGTTGGTAATGCTGTTAGACAATATTGACATCCCATTGGCAAATTCTCTTGTCCAACAATAGTCAGGTCCCTTCACTGCCAGGCTGCTTTCCTGTTGCTCCGTGGATGGGCAGCTGCCCCCACAGTCATAAGAACATAAGAACATAAGAATGGCCATACTGGGTCAGACCAAAGGTCCATCAAGCCCAGCATCCCATCTGCCGACGGTGGCCAATGCCAGGTGCCCCAGAGAAGGAGAACAGAAGACAAGTGATTTATCTCCTGCCATCCATCTCCTGCCCTTGTTATGAAGGCTAGGGCACCATACTTTATCCCTGGCTAATAGCCATTTATGGACCTGACCTGCAAAAATTTATCAAGCTCTTTTTTAAACCCTAATAGAGTCCTGGCCTTCACAGCCTCCTCGGGCAAGGAGTTCCACAGGTTGACTGTGCGCTGTGTGAAGAAAAATTTCCTTTTATTAGTTTTGAACCTACTACCCATCAATTTCATTTGGTGTCCCCTAGTTCTTGTATTATGGGAAAAGGTAAATAATTTTTCTATATTCACTTTCTCCACACCATTCATGATTTTATATACCTCTATCATATCGCCCCTCAATCGCCTCTTTTCCAAACTGAAAAGTCCCAGTCTCTCTAGCCTCTCCCCATATGGGACCCTTTCCAAGCCCCTAATCATCTTAGTCGCCCTTTTCTGAACCTTTTCTAATGCCAATATATCTTTTTTGAGGTGAGGAGACCACATCTGCACGCAGTACTCGAGATGTGGGCGTACCATAGTTTTATATAGGGGAAGTATGATATCTTTTGTCTTATTATCGATCCCTTTTTTAATAATTCCTAACATCCTATTTGCCTTACTAACTGCCGCTGCACACTGCGTGGATGTCTTCAGAGAACTATCCACTATAACTCCAAGATCCCTTTCCTGATCTGTCGTAGCTAAATTTGACCCCATCATGTAGTACGTGTAATTTGGGTTATTTTTTCCAACATGCATTACCTTACACTTACCCACATTAAATTTCATTTGCCATTTTGCTGCCCAATCACTCAGTTTGCTGAGATCTTCTTGTAGTTCTTCACAATCCCTTTTGGTTTTGACTGTCCTGAACAACTTGGTGTCATCTGCAAACTTTGCCACCTCACTGCTTACCTCATTTTCTAGATCATTGATGAACAAGTTGAACAGGATCGGTCCCAGGACTGAGCCCTGGGGAACACCACTAGTTACCCCCCTCCATTGTGAAAATTTACCATTTATTCCAACCCTTTGTTTTCTGTCTTTTAACCAATTCCCGATCCATGAAAGGACCTTTCCTCCTATCCCATGACCACCTAATTTACATAAAAGCCTTTGGTGTGGGACCGTGTCAAAGGCTTTCTGGAAATCTAGGTATATTATGTCCACTGGGTGCCCCTTGTCCGCATGTTTATTAACCCCTTCAAAGAATTCTAATAGATTAGACAGACACGACTTCCCTCTGCAGAAACCATGCTGACTTTTGCCCAACAATTCGTGCTCTTCTATGTGCCTTGCAATTTTACTCTTTACTAGTGTTTCTACTAATTTACCTGGTACTGATGTTAAACTTATCGGTCTATAATTGCCAGGATCTCCTCTAGAGCCTTTTTTAAATATTGGTGTTATATTGGCCGTCTTCCAGTCATTTGGTACCAAAGTGGATTTAAAGGATAGGTTACAAACCACTGTTAGTAACTCCGCAATTTCACATTTGAGTTCTTTCAGAACCCTTGGGTGAATGCCATCTGGTCCTGGAGACTTGTTACACCTCACAGGCCTTCAGGTAGTAGCCCTCATCCCCAGGATCCCCTGCTCCCACTGGAAAGTTTCAGCCCCTATGTCCAGGGCCATCATTGCAAGGCTGGAGAACCCCTGGTCAGTGCCCCAGTGCGGGTCAACAGAACAGGTGGGAGTGGCAGGGCTTAATCTTGCATTCCCCATGTGCTCCCTGTGGAGGAGAAGCCTTTGCAGAGGCAGTGGAGCCTGGTGCAGGACCAAGAAGCAGGCCCTGCCAAAGAGCAGTAACCATCTACTTGTAAATGTATATTTATACTTTTTACCCTATTATTAGTTATAAAAATGTTGTATGTCTTTCTAGTGGATGTTCAGTAAAAAAATGTTATTTTAAACGTTTGTACAGCGTAGGTCTGACTGATTTCCATTGTTTGCTGAAGTCAGAGCAATTTTACCAGGTGTCCTGTATTTGGCATAGGGAAATATGGTCACCTTAATGTACCCCAGCTATTGTTAGGTATATATAGACTGTGCTATTGGAGGGAATTATCTAATTTCTTTCTACAGTACATAATGACTCATATTATTTAAGATACGCAGAGGTTGTCTTACCCTGAACTACCAGGAGTTCATTTCCTTTGAAAAATAAGAAAAATCAGGTAGATGGGAGGATGATTTAGAGAAGGCAGAGATCCTGTGAAATCATTTGAGCATGAAATGTTGAATTTAAGCAATGAAATGTCTGCCTCTGCTGTTCTATTTATCACTTTAATTGGTTAAAATTTATTTCTTAGAAATAGTCAAAATACAGACTCAGACATATGTATTTTTATGCATCCCCACTGCTACATTTTTGTATGTAAAAATGGACCGGCAAAACCCATGGTGATATTTATATAGAAAGCATAATGTAATGAAAGTCTTACTGTGAACTTTATGTTGATACCGTTCATAATAAATCAGAGGAGTCAATTACTTTATTCGGCTCCATGCACAGTAACTGCTGTCATAGTGCATGAAAACATTACTTATCTATGCATTGTAAAGATGCCAACTATCTTTGGATCAAACTGTGCCGAGCTCTGAAGTCAGACATCTTATAAAGAAGAGGACTTGCAAATCTCAGGAATATGTGTATTGGTGATTAAAGCCAAAAGTTTCTAACAAGCTCATTTACCAGGTTTTTTTTCATTCTGAAACCATGGACAAAACTAAAATCAGATCCTTAAGTTGTTAACATTAAGTTGGAGACACGAAGAGATCAGATGCTGTAGCTCTCAAATATTTACTGTTTGGCAAACTGCAAAGGAGTCAGTCTATCAGGGTGTTATGAATCTGAGTCCTAGGGAGAGAAGTACACTGTGTAGGTTACACATATTCGTATGTCTAACAGTTTAGTCATCTCTCAACACTTCCATTGGTATTAGGAAACGTTAGCTGAACAGAGCAGGGAGCGCTGACTTGAGACAGTTTTCAAAAATAGATGCCTTAGGAGGATATCAGTATCCCAACTTTGGATACTCATAAATGGCACTTTAATCAGAAATGTATGTTTTACCTCCTGAATATCCATATTCAGAATTTAGACAGTCCAGTAATACTGTGTTCATTTTAGGCATTGATCAGATGCACACATATCTACAGAATATCTGTGTGCAACTTAAATGCTTTTGCGTAAGAGAAAAATACACTGATGGGTATAGACAATGATGGGCTTTTGGGGCCTTTGAGTGCCTCTCCACCCTAGGTATAGGAACTGCATTAATAAATGTGGCCTTTGGAAATGCTCATTTATCTCAATTAAAATGGACAGCTTTAGTCATGGTGCAAAACTGTTCAGGAAAGCATTACTTTTTAAAAGATGAGCATAAAGAATGACTTAGTGCTAAAGAATTAATTTAAAGAAACCAAAAGCAAGGATTATTCTGCAGTCTCTAGAAGCTGTAAGTCATCAGTTTTGTCCATGTGCACATGTAAAATCATATGCCAGTTGATCTGTGATTATGTTAATCTGGATTGAAACTGGGCTTCAGTAGGGCACAGAGCAGTGAAATTGTGCTGATTTACAGTATTGGTTGCTGTTATTGCTAAAATCGCTTTTATTAGCTTCACCGCTTTTGAAAACAGCTGATGTTTTGTTTGGCTAAATAAACTGAGATATTTTTGAACGGACTTCAAGGATCTTTCTATAAGATGACATTTGGCTTGCAACAGATGAAGCTGAGCAATCAGTCAGTCGTGGCTGATACCAGAAATGTTCTTCCGATGCATATCTTGAGCTTGTATTTCTGTTAGATTTAGCATTAGGAGTATTTCTTGATTTTTTTTTTTTTTTTTTTTTTTTTTTGAATTATTTTATAGCAGTTCTGTTCTGTTCTTGACTGAATTCCAAGCACCATAAGATTCAGTTACTTCCATGTAGATGTACTTACAGAATTCCTTTATAGAATTTGGGTGGTGGTGGTGGGGATCCATGTGTATGTTGTTTTTATACTTAATCAAAAGTCGTTTGCACTGTGCAGTAACAATAGTAACAAAGGGTCTCTGTACATTGCAGCTGAACATATGCCTTCCAGCTCTGCCACAGAGACATGTTATTTCCGCTTGAGCTAATGTATCTGATGAAGCGGGTCTTTGCCCACGAAAGCTTATGCTCCAAAATATCTGTGAGTCTATGAAGTGCCACAAGACTTCTTTTTGTTCTCGAAGCTACAGACTAACACGGCTACCTCTCTGATACATGCTGTTCTTTGTAACACATTATCTTGAGTGGTAATCATGCATGTCTGTGTGAGCAGGGAGCCATACTCCCAGTTCTAGTACAATCATCCTTCCCTTATACTGTTGTTAGCTTCAGGATGAGGGAACCACTGAAAATAACCAAACCTGGATGAGCAGACAGAATGACCTCATGATGCACTGGAAAACATTTAATGATACATGCTGTGCATGATGAAGTGGCTCTGCAATGAAACAGTACTGGACAAAGGGCACATAGTTCCTGTTGCAGGTGAGGGCTCCGACCGCTCAGTATTTTACTCAGCTGAAGTTGCTCCACCTCTGTTGGAAGTGTGTTTGCCTCCCGTTAATCAGCCATGCTTTAAGTGTTTTCATTTTCGCACCGTGAAGATGTATATTCTGTGTTGGCACTTCACTGAGTCACTGCTGACAATGTAAAAACTGCGTAGGGTTGTAGAATTAAACCCCCACAACCACCAGTCTTCCCCTGCAATACTCCCTGGCAAAGAGAAATGTGCATCTGGCTCCTTGGTTGTGTATAACCATTGCATTCTGTGGAGGTGTCTAGTACGTAGCCTGCTGAAAAAGGGGACCGGGCTACACTTGATCAGTTGATTACATTGGAGATCAGTTGCTTTAGGTTTGGCTTATGGAACCCTCAGCTTCCTCTCTGACCCAGGTGCGTCTACACTAGGAACTAACTTCAAAGTTAAGCTCTACTTTGAAGTAGCCAGCAGAGAATGTACACACATTTTTCCCTGACTTCGAAGTTAACTTTGAAGTAGGGAGCCCAACTTCAAAGTCCTTAATCCATTCCCGGGAATGGAGTAGTGCCCTACTTTGTAGTAGGGTGTGTGCAGACACTCAACTTTGAAGTTGTAGTTCAAAGTAACAACTTCAAAGTTATTTTTGTAATATAGACACAGCCAGAAAGCACCCCCCCAATAAAAAAAATAAAACAAAACAAAAAAAAACCCCTACAAAATAGATTGTGTCTGGAAGCCTGTGGATTCTCAGGCATGATGGGAGTGGGGTCAAACAATGTGAAAAACCAGCCAGTGTGTCATGATGTCCAGTGAAGTCTGACTTCCCAGCTCCCTTTTGTAGAAGACCACATAGAACTGGTGAAGGGGGCACTGAGGAAGAAAAAAAAAGCCAGTCAGGAAGCTCTGCGTGTCAGCTCCAGTAGAGTGGCAGCTGTCTGGACCTATCGCAGATCTCCAGAAGAAGAGAGAAGTCCATTTTCAGTTCACTTCCCAAACTAATTCCTTTTAATTATTTGATGTTGGCTCCTCTGAAATCAAGTACCCTTGTTTATAGATCTTTTCTTTATCTGCTTACCCGCTGTTAGGAAATAGTCAAAGCGCCAATTAGAAAAAACAGAATTGAGAGCTGTTAAAAACTGGGATGTTCAGACACATTCGTATAAAGGGAAAAGGAACATTTAAAAATACGATTTTTTTAAAATGTTATGTTACTTTCAGGCCATGAGCTTAAAAATAAGGGTAATGAGATTCGTTGTTCTCATACAAAACAGACAAAAAAAGAGTCTGTTTCAGCAAAAACAACAAGGGGCCCAGTGGCACCTCAAAGACTAACAATTTTATTATGCTGTAAGATAACACATTGCTTAAAACTGTTATCTTAGTGTGTATGCAGCCTTAACACCTATGTTTAGAAGAAAAAAAAAAGGAGAGAAATATAATGTCTCTGGGTCAAAAGAGCAGACACTATGTAATCTCAAGGAGCACATGGGAAGGCAGTGGAGGGCATGAAATGCTGCATAGTGCTTCAGTTATACAGTAACTCAGTCATACGGCACAAAATAAAGGGAGCTCGTGTTTTGCAAATACTTATTCCACTGTGCGCGTGCCCCCACCCACACGCAAACAAAGGAAAGCAAAGGCAATGAGGAGACTGTTAACTGTTCTGTGTCATATATGGGGACAAGTGGTAGGAGCTCCCTTTATCTATGAAGATCCATCCATGAGATATCAGAATGGATACTGATACAGAAAAGGGATATTTCAGCTAAAATGGCTCCCATTGACTTGCTGTTGACTTTGATGGGACGAGGATTTGGTTCTGTGTATCTGAGGGAAACTGGGATCAAATTGAAGGCATCCCATGAAACTGATGCAACACATTTTACTTATAACTCCAGCTGGCAATAGAGCATGGAGAGTTGCCATGGAAATGCAGCAGTTCTAGAGTTGAGAGGCAGAGCAAGCCAAAGGAAAGGCACAGCCTAGCTAAGTTGATATAACAGGGCCAATTTCTCTGCTGTTAAAGGAAAAGGGGGTTGATGTCAATGAAGCAGCATCAAGAGAGAATTTGGCCATTTAGGCTAACTGTGAGTCCAGTGGGACTTGTGCCATTGTCTTTAGTGCAAATAGGACTAGATCCAATTGCAAAGTAGTGTTGGGTCACGTTGTAATAGGCAACTGGGAACCAGGGCACTGATGCCTCAAATAACCCTTTGTTTTCAAAACAGGATTGCAAATGTCCTTGGTAATGGTAGTTGAATCATTATGTCCACATCACAGAAGGGGAAACTGAGGTATGAAGAAGTAAAGTGACTTGACCATCACACAAGGAGTCTAGAGCTATATGTATCTAAACATAGACTGCTAGAGATACTTCCAAATTGTACACCCATCTCTATTACTGACTGAAAGCAAGTAATTTATCCCCTCTGTAGCCCATATAGATAAAATAATTATAGCAACCACAAAACTTTTTTTTTTCTGGTGAAAAATCAAACCCTACAATATTTCAGTTTGGAAATGCTGCCACAATGACTCCTGCGAGTTGTGCTTTGACAGCTCACGTTCCCATTCACCTCCGTAGGCTGGGTTCCTTGATCAGACTACACCACCCATGATGCACCACAGTCTCCCCTTTTGGTGAGAGAAAGGGGTGCACTAAAGGAAGCTTATGCCCATAGTGAATCATGGGAGATGAAGTCCTGTTGGGGATTCTGACCCTGAAAGGAAAATGAGGATATGAGGCAACTGACCTACTACTCCCACGAGAGACAGTCAAATCAAAATATGTAGGTTTTCAGTGGAAAACTTTCTTGGTGTTTGTTTCTTGGACAGATACTAGGAAGTTTCTGTAGAAAGCAGATTATTTTTTGTGAAAGTTAATTTAACTGAAATCTCGTTTTCTTTTGAGAAACCATTTTGATGAGAAATGTTTTGACCAGGTCCTAGTAGTAATACTGTATGGAGTGTTATGAGAATTAAGTGAGCAATTACTGTATTGGGATCCCCAGATGAAAGATGTTGCGCAAAAAGCCATTGTCTCTTTTAGATGTTGAAAGTAGCTTCCACCCCTGTAAACCTTGCTCCAATTATGGGCATTGTTTGAACTAAATCAATGGAATGGAGTGTGGGGTTAAAATTCTCAAACTTGGATATGCCCCATTTTCAAAAGTGATTTAGGAGTCTAGAAAGTGGGACTTTCCATTGAATTTCAATTAAATGTAAGCTTCTAATAAGTGCCTGTCACTTTTGAAAATGGGATTTAGGATCCTGAGTCACTTAACTGCTTTTGAAAATTTTATCCAGAGACTTTTGAAAATGTTACCCTCAAATACCATTCTACACAGAGGCACTAGGTCAGCTCAGCTACCATACACAATTTCCATAGTTCAGTTTTTATACAGTAACACAGGGTCACTTAAAAGTAATGTGTCTGCATGGAGGAGGGAGGAAAGTGACTAAAACACCTTGGCACATCCCTAATTCTGGCTCATGTGGGACTGTTACTCGGTCATAATGGCGCCAATGATGCCTGCTCCCCCTCTGTAAATCTCTGTAGTAATGTTAAAGAAGACAGTTTCTTGCCTTTCCAGTATTTGGTTTGTAACAATTGTGGTGTTTTAATAATTCTCCCCCCCCGATTCTAAGAGTTTGGCTATGTGTTTACCATTTTAACAGTGTTGTATAATATTTGGAACGCTTCTTTTAACTTGGAACAATCTCTTACTTTTCTCCCTTCCTTTCTCTTCTATAGATTTGGAGGTAGTTAAGCATGAATTCGAGAGAAGATCATGAGCCACTGAGCAATCTTTATTTAGAGATGTGGCAGTTCCTTTCGCTACTCATTTTAGTCCATAATAAAAAAAGGCCTAAAATCTACATATGATATTTATCTAATAGTATATCTAGATATAATTTTTTAGGTATACTTTTCATTGTGGCCTTGTGAGTTCTTAAAGAGGTGCTATATGTATGGAAATTACATCCAAGCCTGCCATATTTTCTCTCCTACAATGTAAATCTTTGAAATGCGATGTGAAGCACTCCGTGACCTTGCTTCAAGCTTCAATTTTCTTGTTACGCCCAACCCAAAGATGAACCTGAACCACAATATCCTATTTAAACCTTATAGACTTTGGGGAGTTCAGATTTGGATGCAGATTTGAGTTTAAACTGGATGGCTCAGGTACTTTTCTGATCCAAAGCAAACCATAAAATGACTTGGGACATGGGCAAGGGTAGCTGAGTGTAGCGGCTAGTTTTGCAACATGGTCCATGATGTATAAACCACCCTACAGACATTTACAGGCTGGGTTTTACGGTGTTTGAAGATGGGTGAGAACGTAGAGCATGTCTTCACTCCAGTGTACAATTCATTTTTTCCAGGGTCTTTAGCAAACATAAACTTTAAAACATGACATTTAGGATAGAATGAGATAATTTCTTATGGGGAAGCCAAGGTTTGATGGGAAAGGGGGGAATCGTTAAAAAACACAAGCAGTAAATAGGCTTGGTTTTGTTCTGTCCAGTTATTTGTCCTAACATCTGGTTTCTCTGTCACTTTTATCTTAAATCTGAATGGGATTTTCTCAGTAAACAAATGTAAATTCATCGGTATGACCTCATTTAAAAGCATTATAAGTGATTTTAAAGATCTTTTTTGGAGGTTTATTTTAATTACACATTAAGCTTCCATTCGTAACTGTGGAGGTCTGCTTGGGGCATCAGTGAGTGACTGGTTTTTTCCTGTGATTTCAGTTTTCTTCTGTGAAATTGACCACAAAGTAAAAGGAAAAAAGCTCAAGTGATCTTCAAATTAGATAAACCAATAGGGATCAATCTAAAGAGTAAAGTAGATTTGAAGGGGTGTTTTTTTGTTTTTTTGTCAGCTATTCATACAGCTGTAAATACATCTTGACTCAGTTTATGCCAAGTGGTTGGAAAGCACTTTTGAATGGTCTGAAAATGTATAATAGTCTTCTATGGTGTGCAGTAGATTTACAGCTGAGCTGTGCTGGATTTTGGTGGTGCATCTGAAAGTCTGAAGATATGGTATGAAATATTGCATTCACTGTTACTCTGAAACATCACTCCCTAATGGACTCTTCCAATATCTAGACTCTTTATTGCTTTGCCTTAAAGTAACATTTTTTTGCTGATGCCTGTTAGTGTGAGTACAGGATCTGCCTCAGTGCCTGGGGGGTTTTCGTATATACAGGCCCCATCTTTGCATATCCGGTACTTTTTACAGTTGGTTAGCTTTGAATATGCTCTTATTCTAAAGTTTAGCATGAATTAATGCGTAGAAAAGGTTTTAAAAATGAAAAAATGGAAGGCAGGGACCTATTTATAAGAATAACTCACAGTAATAGTGACATGGGAGTTATCCCAGAGTGGAGCCAACCAATAGCCTGTCATGCCCAGTATTATGTCTCCAATACTATGTTACCAAATGCTGCAGAGGAAAAAGCCCTGCAGTAAGCAATAATGGGAGCGTTTTCTTCTAATCACTCGTGGTTATAGGTTTATTTGTTCCTTCAGTACTAAGGTTTTATATCCCTCCCAATGTGTTAATCTGTTGCTTAGTATATGCTGTTATACCTCTGGATAGTCTTCTGTAAATCTTGCTAAGCTCTTGGCTTCAGGAACACCTTGTCAATGAGGTTCATGGGCTTTTCATACGTTCTGTAGAAAAAAAACTTGGTTTGGCAGTTTTGAGTTTGGTTTGCCACTTAGTGTCTTAATGTCCCTGTGCTCTTATTATGAACAAGGCTGAGTATAAGTTCCCATTCTGCCTTCTTGAGGCCAGTCAGCAGTTTATAGGTTGTGACCAGGTCCCCCTTGTGTCTTTCTCTGAGGTAAACAAGCTCAATCATTTCCATCTCTCTTCGTATGAGGTGTTTTCCAGGCCTTTAATCATCATCTGAACCCCCCACCCCTGCCTATTTTGATATGGGTACCCAGAGTTAACCGTGTTTTAAATGAGGGTAAGCCATAGATTTATGTGATTTGGCGCTTGTTATTTCAGCCTCTGTTCAGTTTTGTCTAGTGAATCTCTACAAGCCAGAAGCATGGATGCGTAGAATCTGAGTTGACTACAGGGGGGCTGACAGACTTGCCAGGCCTCAGGACAAGGTGTGGGGGGTGGGCAGCCCCAAACTCCTGGAAGAGGTAGTGGCTCAGGTGGAAGGGGCATGGCTGGAGGCGGTGAGCCCTCAACACTGTGCTGTTCTGTGCTCCAGCAGCGATTCAAAGGGCCCAAGGTGTCAACCGCTGCTGTAGTCACACCAGCTGGAAGCCCTGGGCCCTTTTGAATCACTGGGCCCTGTGACAGTTGCCTCCTTTGCCCTTCCCCATCACAGCCCTGAGCTTAGGGACTCAACAGATTTGTGCATTAGGGGGTCCCAATTGATTCTTGCCTGGAAGGGGCTCCTCTTCTCCAGTGACAGGTAACAGGACAGACAAGGTTGTGTTTGTGCTGTATGAGCACAGGCAAAGATCATGCATGAATGTTACAAGAAGCATCTGCTCAAGGCTGAATGCAAGTGACACACCAGAGATCATGCTTCTCTCAGGAGACAGACATGTTTGTTGTATGCTTCCTTATTGCCTCATGTGATCTCTGCATGAGACCATCTGAATGAGGACTATGTAAGAAGAAGGGAAAATATTGTGTAATTCCGATATGAAACTCATTACATCTGTGGTGAGTAATTCATGACACAGATGTCAAACAGAGAGATTGGGATAAAACGAAGCACCTAATTCCATACCGAAGAATTTAAAAGAGACCCTAGATTTTTTCAAAGGCATAGAGCATCTGTTGAAATCTGCAAATGTTAGTCTAGTTTAGTTGTTGGAACTCAGGAGGCATCCCATTTTGTTAGAGAGGAAAAATCAGATGAACAGGGATCAGTCATCAGCTGCTGACTTCCCATTAAATGAATTCCACAGGACCACTGCTATGCAGAAGTCACAATGGCCTGTTTTATTGTTAACTTGAAGGACAGAGTTCTGACTTCCCAGGTGCCACCCACAACTTACTTCTCTCCTTGGTTCACCAGCTCTTTGCGATTTGAAAATACTCTCTCCATAGAAGATTTAGTGGTATGGGCAAGAAATGGTTCACCCTCAGTTCCCATTTTAGCTGCTCCTTACTGCTGGTATCTTGTCATCAGAAGTGATTGACATTCTTAGCGCAAGAACTAAGAAGAGATGAGCTGTCAAAGGTAGAATCCTCCAGTAAGGCCTTGAAGTAAACTGATGGCCTCCCATTCATTTCAATAAACAGTGATCAGCACCATAGACTCTAGTTACTTCTGAGAAGATTCTGTTTCAAAGCTCTCAGGGCATGTCTTCTTGCAAAATTAAGTTAATCTAACATACCTTGGCATGCAGCAATTGCAGTAGTTAACTTGCGTGTGTCTGCTCTTTGTATCAGCAGTATATGCGTCCTTACCTGGGGCGTCTGTGCTGATGGAACGCTCAGTGTGGGGCACTGTGGGATAGCATCTGAAAACCAGCAACAATTGATGTGTGCAGCACAGTGTCTACATTGACACGGCATCGACCTAACATCATCAACATTGACTGTGTGCTGCTGGCAGAAATGGAGTTTTTTAAGATGTAATGGGCAAATTAGGTAGAAGCTTACAGTATTGGGTCGCCATAAGCTGCCTTGCGGCGACCTGACTTTGCAGTATCGATCAGTGTTTCGCTTCTTGTATTGTAGTTAACTTGAAAGCAAATAAAATTGTGGTCCATCTGGGACTCCTAACTCAGTACCTCATAACATAATGTTAGTAGCCTGTGCACTATGGACAGCTGCATCACCCTGCAGATAGATGAGCCATAGCAGTAAGATCATGGATGCCTCCTCCAGTTAGTGTAAAGGGACAGTAGGGCTACTAGGTACCAAGGACATGCCAGGAATTGGTGTGGTCCAGGGGCAGAGGCACTAGCCTTGGAGACAGGAGAGTTGGGTTCTCTTCACAGCTCTGTCATTGACTTGGGGGAAAACACCTCACTTCTCACTGTCCCCATCTGTAAAATGGGGGTGGTGGTTCCCCTCCATTGCAAAACATTTAGAGATCTGTGGGTAGAAAGGCATGATGTGCAAGCTAAGCATTAACAC
The DNA here is from genome assembly GCF_033958435.1 of Carettochelys insculpta. Taxonomy (NCBI): domain Eukaryota; kingdom Metazoa; phylum Chordata; order Testudines; family Carettochelyidae; genus Carettochelys; species Carettochelys insculpta. Next base: position 12,331,203 of record NC_134145.1, on the reverse strand, counting down.
TGGCATCTAGGTGTCTTCGAAACACGGGGCATGTTTGGGACAGGAAACAAAAACGATAGCAAAAATTTTGCCGTGTGTAGATATGAACAGCCTCCAGGATTCCTGCACTCCAAAATGGTTGCATAAGTATTCCAGGGAGGCACCGCACTTCTTCTTAATAGAGGAGCAGCCAATTGGCTCTGTGCATGCCCACTGCTGGGTCAGCGATAATCATGCATATGAAGTGGTCTTTCACTTTCTGTCCCTTCTGGAGGAATAAAATGTTGGGCCTCTAATTCCTGTGCAGGGGGCTGTGAGTAACTCTCAGTGGCTTTGATGCAAGGGATTTGTATCCTGTGGCAGAAGAAGAGGTTCCCTGGAGAACAATTGGTAGCCATAAAGGAGTTGGGGGAGTCCCTCAGAAGAGATGGTGGCTTTGAAGCTATAAAATCTAAAAGCAGGGAAGGACAGAGTGAGGGCAAGAGGTGAGTTGCAATGGCCTGTAGTGTGGGGAGAAGGGGCAGTGTACTTTTTGGAGCGTAGAGGTGCAAGCTGAGCCTGAGAACTGGGAGGGGAAGCTCAAGTCAAAGAGCGCTGTTGAGTGATCCAAACCCTGGGAGACCTGTCTACTCAGAGGAGCAGCAAGTCTGAAGTGCATTGTATTTATTTATTTTCACGTCACAATCCATTAAATAAAATAAAGCGCATTCTGATTACACTCTAAACAAGGACGGCTTCCCGTTCATTTTCAAGCTTGCTTTTGTTTGCAGTGCCAAGGAGAATTGTGGGAGACATTTTAGGGCAGTATGGAAATGAGTCTAAGCTGGAGGCAATGGGATGCCGGGAGAACAAGCCATGTAGTGTGGGTGGAGTTAACCGAAGAGCAAAGATAGTCGATAAGATGGTGCTTGGGAGGAGGAGACCGTGATCTGAGCTGAGCTGCAATGCATCTGACATCTAAGAAGAATATGCAGCACTTTGGGTCATGAAGCTCTTGAATCTGATCATAAGATGCAGGTACAATAAGAAACTAGGGATTTGTTCCTGCTCACATTGGAGTCAGAGTAGGAAAAGAATCTGTACCTTTAGGGCACGGCTAGTAGGGAAGATGGCATAGCTGTTGGGTAGTTTCTAGGACCCTTAGTCTCCAAGGGTCTGAATCCAGCAACTGAGCACTGAAAATTTGCATGAGAATTTTGAGAAACAGAACACAGGTGCCCTCCCTCTCGGATCTAATGTCTTAGAGCAGAGGTTCTTACACGCATCGCGCCATGACCTCCTTCTGATGGCAAAAATAGCTGCAATGATTCCAAGAGGGGAGAACATGTTTCTACTGGTGATGTGCATCTGCACATGCTTGTGCCCATAAAAAAAATAATTAGAGGGATAATCGGTCACGACCCCAAAGTAGGTGATAGCACTACTTTAATGGAGTGACCAAGGGCTGGCATTAGCCTTGCTGTGCCCAAGGGTTGACACCCAAAACTATTGCCCAAGGCCAAAGCTCAAGGGCTTCAGCACTAGGGGTCCTCAGGTACCGCCCCCTCTCTTGGGGACAGAGCCCTTGGGCTTTGGATTTGGGCCCATCCCCTGTCAACAGCAGTTTGGCTCTGGCTTTGGCCTTAATCCCTCCACCTGGGGAAGCAGAGCTCAGTCAGGTTCAGGCTCCATTGTCAGCTGTGGGCGCTTTGCCAATCAGCTGGGCAGCATTTGAATCTCTCCTGAGTGGCTGTCTAAGCACATAACTTACAGGGAACGCTTGCTCCTGACCCACAGTTGGAGAACCACTGAGATCTCTGTCAGTGGTCAGTGTGAAGTCGATGACACAAGAAGGAAAGGCAAGAAGTTATGCTGTGAAAATGCAGTAGATCCTGCAGTTCTGTTGTCTAAGGGCTGAGTAAATGTTTTATGATTGAGATGCCAAGTGACAAAGACTGTATGTTCCTGGGGAGGTTGCCGTTCTCTGTCCTCAGCAAAAACCAAACAAACAACAAACAGCATCAGCAAGGGGACGCTGGGTTGTACTCAGTGCCTTTTTATTTTACCATTGCATCATAATGCCACTAGAGGGATTTTTCACTCACTAAGCTCTTCAGCGATGGTCTTCATTTCCACAAAGGCTGCTGTTAGCTGCAGCTGATGTACAAGAGGTTTGTTTAGACATGTGGATCATGTAGGCGGCTCTTCTTTTTTGCACAACTGTATTGTAAGTTCATCTACAGTAGTATGAAAAGAAATGAGGGCCAATGTTTTGAAAGATGGTACCTAAAGTTAGACACCTAAATCTCTATTTTGGCACCTAAATAAATGACCTGATTTTTCAAAGGGCTCAGCATCTTGGAAAATAAATTTACTTTTGTAGGCACTTATCTGAGAACTTAGATGTCTGATTCCAGGAACCCATGTTTGAAACTTGTACCTGTATTATTACTACACAATGCAAAAGACTGGTTAGAGCCAAAGAAGCAGGATGGGAAATCAATATACATTTTTGCAAGTGGCAGTGTTTCTCCCTTGTCGTCATCACTCCAGGCGAGTGCAAGAGTTCTGTTGTATTGAATTAAGTCATGCGTCTTGATCCACCTCCAAAGGGACAGAGTGGAGTTAATTCAGCAGCTTTTGCGATTGCTCCATTTAGATACGTAAAGCAAAAATATGCAGAGATGATAGGAGTGAAAGCAAAGATGAAGAAGCTGGGTCAGGGAGAGCAGGAAATGAGCGAACATGCCAGAGAGGCCTCACTGGCAGATGTTTTTTCAAAGGTAAGTTTCCTAACACAGGTGGTTGGGAAATCTCTCCCTGTGAGACTTATGAAAACAAGTCCAATTGACTGGCAGTGCAGATCAGTGGCTTTATTCAAGAGCTGTGCTGATGTGAGAGCAGAGCATGACCATGTGAAACTGTGTGCCTGACTAATTAAAAAAGAAAAAAACCTACTAATTTCTTCCAAATTGGCTCTGTGTTCTTCTTTTTCCCCTTTGGAAGAAAATGAAGGGAGACGGAAAAAAGACGGCCTCTTGTTCAGAGTCCAAGTGAACCCTTTGCAAAGGTGGTCACAGTGATTAGAAAAGAAAATTTTCCTTATCTGAAATCTCAAAGGTGATTTCATCCTGAAGCTTATTTGGGTCCCTTAAGTAACCGAAGGTGCCCCATGGGCAACAAGACTATGGGATTAGTAGAAAGCTTTTCTGTAAGACATCTCTGATCATGCCAGCAAGGAGCGTAATGCACACCAAGCAGGCTAGCTCATGAAGGAAAACATGTTTACAGAAACTGAAATGATTTCCTTGCTGTTTACTTCTAAGGAGAATGGCCTTGGGAATGCTGTGAAGGGATTCCAGCTTTCAAGCAGGGACTGAAAGGGAAGGGCACCATGGAGGGATTAGAGCAAATTTTCATTCTCCTTTTGAGACTGAGATGCCAAGTAAAAGCCACATCAGGCAGGAGGCCTGGTAGACACAAAGGAACAAAAGATTGCTTGACTGAAGTTCCCTTGAAGGCATAAGGCACCCATTGCTAAGTCTTCCTCTTGATTATATAACAAAGCCACAAGTAGTAGTATTCTGTAAGGCTAAGGAATGAGCTTGTGTTTAAATGATCATGGCTATTTCTGTGACTACTCCAAGGGTTTCATCACTGGTTGGAAACTATGGAAAGCTCTTCAGGGCAGGAAAGACGTATAAAATGGCAACCCCCCCTCTGTATGGGCACAGACTAGATTTCTCCAGTAGCAGTACTAGGTAAGTTTGTGTTCTTTTGGGTTAAATCTCATGCAGAGGTGGTGTTTCTGTCCAAAATGCCTAGCAGCCCTTACTAGGGTCAGTCAGCTCTGGGCTAGCTGTCTGTAAGAGGTCTGCATGGAAAAAGTGCCCGAACTCAGGATTTGGAAGGCGTAATCTATAGTTCCAAAGGAGACACTAGGTCACTGTTTGACTAACATTGTCTCAATTGGGGCAACCAGTGGGTTACTGGAAGCCATTTATGGACCATCTAAATTTTAGCCTATGAACTGTGTTGAGAAGAAAATAGGCATTTAATATGAAATGAAAATGTGTTTCCTGAGCTGTCGCCTGTGATTTTTAAATGGAAGTGTTTGAATTAGCCTCATTGCTGTAGGGAGCAGGTAGGGAAACTACGTGCTCTGCTTTGCCTGTAACTATCCAGGAGGAGCTCCTGGATGGAGCCTCTCTGCACCGGCAGAACAGCTGCTGCTCCTTGCTTGCTGTGTGTGTTTCATACCTGCACCTCTCACCCTTCTGCTGCAGCAGATGGAAGGTAGTGTAGGTCTGGCTGCCCCATTGCCTGACTCCCTGTAGGGGTGCAGGAACCCCAGGGAGAGCAGGACAGGTGCTTGCTTGGCTTTGCCTGAGCTAAGGAAAATAAAGTAGGTATTGTGGCCTCTTGGCTTGTATGAAATACTGTTTATTTACTTGGTGGCAGGACCTTGGAGCACTACTCCAGTACCAGGATCCCACTGTGCTAGGTGCTATTTGCTCTAAAGCTGAAAAGGTTGAGGGACCTGTATGTAGCCAGTGTGCATCCATCATCCAGTGATCTATTCTGATGCAGGCCGGGGGGGTTTTATATATGTGACTTACATGTTAGCTTTAAGCTTTGTATTATTGTAACTGAGCCCTCTGATAGTGCATTTTGATCCGTGGTTGTGTGCTTTCATGTAGCACTCTTTCAAAGTGCGCTCCATAAAAGTGCAGACAGGAACCTTTTAGAGCATATCTACATTGCAATTCAAAACCCCTCGCTGGCTCGTGCCAGCTGACTCGCACTTGCAGGGCTTGGGCTAATGGGCTGTTGAATTGCTTGAGCCTGAGCCCAAATGTTTACATTGGAATTATTTGCATGTTGTAGTTGTGAATTTAACGTTTCCTTGCCAGCTGAAGTTCTTTGCACGTATTGAATTTCATCTTGTTTATTTCACACCGATTCTCCACTTTGTCAAGGTCATTTTGAATTCTAGCCCAGGCCACCAGAATAGTTGCAACTCTTTTCTGCTTTGTATCATCTGCAAGTTTTATAAACCTATGCCATTCCATTTCCCAAGTCATCAGTGAAAATGGAGAGTAGTAGCAGAGCCAGGACTCTGGCTCCCTTGCAGGATCCTCGGAGATGCGCCCTCCCAGTCTGACAGCAAACCGTTTATCAGTTCTCTTCGAGATGGGTTTTTCAACCAGGTACTATAATAATTTCATCTGGAACAAATTTCCCTAGTTTTATTTTTTATGCATTTGACAAAAGTAATTAAAATCAAGCTATATTACATCTGCTGCTTCCCCATAACCAGTAGGCCATGCTGAATTGTTTGACCCCTACATTTTTTCCAGGGTCACTGGTTTCTAGGATTCTGGCCCAATGTTCTTGACCATGCAATATTTTAAAAGGGATATTGTTTGCATCTTCCATAACAACCAAGCCACATCATTCTGTGTGACTACCTCTCCCACCATCAGGCTTGCTGATGGGTGCGGGACAAAGGAGGCAATTGCTGCTGGGCCTGGCTGTGGTGGCAGCCAGAGCTCTGGGCTTCTTTGAAATGCCTCAGCAGGCTGTTCTACCACTCCCTGTGACTCAGGCAGGAATAATCCAACGCCACAGTCCAGGCACCACTAAGGGCTGAGTGCCCTTGGCCCTGGCCCCATCCCTTCTGGGCACATAGAGCCAGGCTCTCCTTCTAGCTTGCCCTGAAGGTGGCTGTTGCACCCACTGTTCATTGTGGAGATATACATACATAGCTCATAGAGCTGGAAGGGACCTTGAGAGGTTATCAACTCCAGTCCCCTGCACTCACAGCATGGATTTATTACTATCCTTTATCTAACCTGCCCCAGACCCTTGAAAGGTCCCCTCCAGGATTGAACTCATATCCCTAGGTTTACAAGGCCAAAGCTCTAACCATTGAGCTATCTCCCCCCACCGCATCATTTACCAATTTATCAATCTTGATGTGATCTGAAAACTTTGTTACAATTTTGTTTTCCTCTAGACCACTAGTAAGTAAAATAATAATAGCAGCTAGTTTCGAGCTGAGAACTGATTTCCTGGAGAAACCCACTGGAAACCTTCCTGTTTGGGCACGATCACCTGTTTTAAAATTTTATATTTTACTTTTGAGACCTGTCATTTCACCAGTTGATCAATTTAATACGTATCAAGTGCCCTTCTACTTCCTTGGTCAAAATGTCATGTGGTCACAAGTTGAAGGCCTTCACAAAATCCAAATGCTTTACATCAACGCTTTAACATTTATCAATTAAGATTATAATCTGATCAAAAAAGATATCAGGTTATTGGGATAAAATCTATTTTCTGGAAATCCCTGCTAACTGATATTACTAGCCTCTTTTTTTTTTTTTTTTTTATTACTAGTCATGTATCAGCCATTATTACTTGGCCCAGAATGAATGTAAGACTGGCAGATTTTTAATAGCTAAAGTCATCCCATTTAGCTCATTAAATTATGGGAGTAGCATTAGCCTTTCTCTCGTCCTCTGGAACTTCACCAGTGTTCCACGATTTATTTGATTTGCCACCTCTCTTCGAACTTGTGTATATATTAGCTAGACCCGCCAATTTAAAAAATATGTAACTTTATTACCTGCTGTTTAACAACCCCCCTTAGTCACTGTTGGAATGGAAGGTATTTCTTCCTGACTGAGTTCTGAATTCATCATCTGGCATTTTTCCCAATACCCATTTCTGTGTTATACCAACTTTCTGCTTTTCTAGATTATCATCAACAACTCCACTATTTCCATATAATAGGTTGTGGCCACACTAGCCCCTCCTTTTGGAGGGGTTATGGTAATATGGCACTTTAGAATATGCTACTGAGACACTGCCAGGAATATGCAGTGCCTCATTAGCATAATGGCAGCCGTGTGCACTTCAAAACTGCTGGTTTCGAAAAGCACATTCCCTGTGTAGCCAGGGGTCTCTTGAAACAGCTCCCTGATTTCGAAAATCCCTTATTCCCATCTGGTTTTGGGAAGGAAGGGGCTTTTTGAAATCATGGGGCTGTTTCGAAAGGCCATGGGCTACACAGGCGGCATGCGCTTCAAAACTGGAAGCTTCAAAGCAGCCGCGGCTACAATTATGCTAATGAGGTGCTGCATATTCCTGGTAGCACCTGATTAGCATATGCTGAAGTGCCACATTACCATAGCCCTTCCAAAAGGAGGGGCTAATGTGGCCATGGCCATGCTATTGTTAGGGTTCCTTTTGCTCCCAATACACACACACAAACTTCCCAATTGTTCTCTCTTCTGTTTGTCATAGACTTTTTTTTGTATTTTTGCTTGTTTTGTATCTTTTCTACAGTTTTGAGATTCTGCTTCATATTCATTTTTATAAATGTCGCCTTTTCCACCTTTTTTTTTTTTTTTGCTAATGCTTTTACTTCCTGCTGCAGGAGACTATTTTTTATGTTTGATGGTTTTTACCAAAGTAGCTTTCTTGGTTTTTGGGGTGGCTAGTAAAATATTCTTAAATAGTTCACTTGTTTTTTAAGTTAAATTCTTCCTCTTACCTGACTGAGCTTATAATTGTTTTCTGCTTTGTGAAATTTGCCCTTTTAAAACTTCTTTGAATTTTGTAAAAACTCAGTTATTCAAGAGCCACAATGCATGTGAATATGAGAAGGTCCTGAATGAACGTCAAACCATACTTTTTGTAACCCCTGTTTTAAGAACCGCACACACAATGATTTGTAATGTGGTACATGTTTACTGCATGACATTCACAAACTTTTACATATTCTATTTCCTCACATTTTACATACGTGTTTGTATTACTTTCTTCCTGACTTTCACTCACAATCCCACTTTATGCCAATTTTACTTCACATTTAATTTCAGTTTTCTATCTTAAAATGCATGCTGCCCTTCACAAATGGCAGGCTGCAAATTTCCCTTCTCCTTCTCAAAATCAAGACTTTATCAGCAACACAGTCAAAACACAGATACAGTGTCATAGCCCACAATGCACTGCCCATATTAAAGGAGGAGTTATCCAACGTTTTGAGATCACATTGTTTGCTCTTTAGATATGAGTTGTTCATTGTTGGGCTTATAGACGTACATCATTTATCGAAAACAATCAGGAGGCTTTTTTTTTTCTTTCTGTGTAATTATAGTGTCAGGAGCCATAAAGAAATCCTTAAAGAGCTGCTTGTGGCTCCAGAGTTGCAGGTCGCAGACCCCTGCCCGTGTATGCACATTATTAGTTGTGGCTTTGTATATAAAAGATGTAATCTAGTCATGATCATTGCACTTAAACAATCATTGACTTTTTGTTCTGTTCTCTTTACTAGGCAGGATGAGGTTTAGTAGATACTTCCATCGTGTTGGATGCAACACGCTTTGAATCAGGTGATTGTCCTCTGCAATTGTTAGAAATTCCAAGGAGGTTTTCACCCTGGTAGTAGGAATGGCCCAGCATATATCATTCAGACTGAAGCCTACGGAGATAATACAGCTTTTCTCTTACACATTACAGATAGTTGTGTAAAGAGCTGGTCATCATGCTTTCTGGTATAATTTGGTGGTCTATAGCAGACGCTAACAGCTCTCTTTGTGCTGTCTGCTAGGACATCGATCTATAAGGATTGAGATTCTTATGTGGTGTTCAAAATTCTAAGAAATAAAGTAGGGCTACGTTGTAGTCTTCCAGCAAGAGTAAAGTGTGCTTTTATCTAACTTCTCTGTGGGCTTGTCTACACTACCTCAAAGGGAGGATGGTAAGTAAGGTGTTGGGAGTTTATTAAAGAAGTGCTGCGGTACATATGCAGCACTTCATTAAGCAAATTCCCCCCCCCCGCCCCCCCCAGTGGCAACACTGAAGCATTAAACTTGGAAGTGCCAGCTCACCCCTAGCCGCGGCTCACCCGCTGGTTCTTCGAAGTGCTGGGGTATTTCGAAGTCCGTCTACTCCTCAACTTTGAAGTACTGGTGGGTGAGCCGCCGCTAGATGCGAGCTGGCACTTCGAAGTTTAACACTTGGAAGGAATTTGCTTAATAAAGTGGTGCATATGCACCGCAGCACTTTGTTCATCAACTGCAACACCCTACTTACCATCTTCCCTTCGAAGTCAGGAGGTAGTGTAGACGCAGCCTGTGTGTGCTGTGAACAGAAGTCACAAACGTTGCATACAAAATGAAGAACTGACTGGGGAGGAGTGTCGGCAAACTGTGCAACTTTATCTTCCTGGCTGATGGTAAAATAATTACCCCTACAAGGCTTCTAGCAAGAGGCTGGGAAGAAAGTGCCATGTCAGACAATAGTAATGGGATGTGTTTGTGTTGTGAATGTCTGGTCAAAATTGAGTAAGCTTATTTTGATAGGAGTCTAGCACACAAAATACATATTTTTTTTTTTTAAACCAAGAACAAAAAAGAGGGTATGATTCATAGGAGTATTAGACACCATTTACTGTAAGTATGTTTCCTTAAGGAGCTTGTTGAAGGGATTGTGCAAATGCTGTAGCTCTTGTTGGTAATATAATTTAATTCAGATCTTTCTTCTTTCTGCATGTGCCTAACACTCAGTACAAATGCCCCCACTCGGAAATAAATAACATTCTACACACTCACAGCGCCTTCCATCAGATGCTCTCAAAGCACTTATTATGAATTCCTGAATTTAGCTTCACAACACACCTGTGAAGTAGGTGGGAAAACTAAGGCACAAGGAATCTAAGTGATTTGCCCAAGGTTTTCCAGGGAATCAAGGTCCAGGATGTGGTATGTTCAGAGCTTTTGTACAGGGCTCTCTGGCTGGACAGTTCATCATAGGTGAACAAGCCCCTTTGACAAAAACAACCTAGGTTCAGTGTTGTGACCCAAGCGTAGCTAATGTGTTCGGTAGTTAACTCGGTGACTTACAATCTGTACTGTTGGGTGATTGTGGGAAAGTCACTTATCCTCTCTGGGCTTCAGTTTCCCCAATCCATTGTAATGAGGATAGCAATACCTAATACATCAGGTTGTGTTGAAACCATATCATTTTGCTTTTAAAACTTTCCATTATCTTTTTATAGGCTATATTAGCATTTAAATAGTTTTGGCCAGTAACATAATTATCTCAGGGTGGGGAGTACTTTTATGGTTTAATTTTAAACTTAATGCTCTGCTTTGAGCTTTGGGTCTTGTTTCTGATCTACCACTTTGTGATCTTGAGCAAGTCACTTTTCTTCTCCCTGCTTTTGTTTACTTTCCTACCCTGTGTCTGCCTCAGATATTTAGATGGCTAGCTCTTCAGGGCAGGGGTGGTCTTTTCTTAGGTGGTGGTACAGCACCAGGCAGAAAGGGCCCTGATCGCAGTTTGGGCCATTAAACTCTACTGTAATGTAATGTGTATCCCAAATTGTGCAGTTGTTGGATGATGCCATTGCAGAACCAAATAGCACAACATGTTCAGGGTGCGCACTGCTTTTCCATTACTTCTACCTACTGTTCACAGCATGGTAGTGAAAGGATGAAAGGATACTGATGTGCCAGTGTTCAAAAGGTCAAGCACAGGTGATGGGGTAATTATAAGACATTAGCCTGACATCAATGCCAGGCAAAATAATGGAAAAACTGATATGGAATTCAGTTAATTAAGAAATAAAGGATGGAAATATAATTAATGCCAGACCAGTATAGTTTTATGGAACATTGTGGTCTTGTCAAACAAACCTGATTTCATTGTTTGACATTACAAGTTTTGTTAAACGGAATTGTAGATTAATAAGCTTAGACATTTGTAAGGTGTTTGACTTAGTACCACATGACATTCTCATTAAAAAAAATAGCATTATGCAGTGTCAGTAAAGCACACATTAAGTGTTTTAAAGTCTGACAGATCTCAAACCACACTTGTTAATGGGAGTGGTTCTTGTGAGATTCTGCAAGGTCTGGGGCTAGTCAACATTTTTAAAATATAAAATTACTGCCTGTCAAATGTGCAGCTGTAATTGAGTGTGATCTAGATTGCTTTGCTGCTTGCATGCAAAATACAGCTCAATGCAAGGTCATGCATCTATGAGCCAGAAATGCAGTCTGCACCCACAGAATGGGAGACGCCGTTGCAGAACACATTCTGATTTGGAGGCAATTCAAAATGAGCTCCCGGTGTGATGCTATGGCAGAAAGACTAATTTAATCCTTGAATACATAAACAGGGGATGGTGACTAGGAGCAGTGGAGTGATTTGACTTCTGCATGCTGCATTAGTGCACAAATACTGGAGTACTATGTTCAGTTCTGGTGCTCATGTTATTAAAAGGATGTTGAAAAATTGGAGAAGGTGCAGAAAAGTGCCATAAAAATGATTTGAGGGCCGGAAAAAATGCCTGACAGCGAGAGACTTAAAGAGCACAGGCCATTTAGCCTATCAAAAAGAAGATGGAGAGGTGACTTGGATTACAATATGTAAGTACCTTCACAGGGACTGAATTCTGGACTCTAAAGGGTTCTTTAATCTGGTGAGGAAAGGCATGATAAGAACTGAGGTCAAAAAGCTCAGGTCAGACATACAAGTTTAACGTATCTTTTAACAGTGAGGCTGCTTGACTGATTAACCATTGGAAAAAAATACTGAATTAGGTGGTGAACTGTCCATCTTTTGATGTTTTCAAATCAAACCTAGATGTGAAGAAATGCTTTAGTCAGATGAAATTTATTGGACTTGACAAGGGTAACTGGTAATGGCCTTGTGTCTTTACAGCAGTACATAAAGTTGTGGTCTTGGGGTTGGAACTAGAATCAGCGAGCAAGGATCAAAGAAAAACATGAATGTTCCATTCCTGGTATTGCCATAAGATCCACTGTCAGCCTTGTGATAGCTGCAGCTTTCAGTGTAATTGTTCAAGTGGCTTCATCCAAAGTGCATTGAAGTCCGTGTGAGCTTTGCCCTTGATTTCAGTCGAAAAAAGATCTGGCCCACATTACATCATTTTAGCTCATGGAACAATGTTCTGTCGGCATCATGCTCTACAACTTTCAGCTCTGTGGACCAAAACCTCAAATGAATCATCAGCTTTGCCAGACACGGGCAGTCCCCACAAATATAATGTCAGATAATGGGAGTGCTCACGTTTCTGTGCTTTCCTTTTCCACTAGAAGATTTACCTGGCATTACTCGGGTCCTTAACTCGTTCTCTCAAACATATAGTAGATATGTTACAAGCTTGTGACAGCTGATGGCTCCCTACTTCACAGAATGAGATCCCATGTTGCTTGGGTCTTTACCTCACTTTCTGCCTTTTCCCCCCCCCCCCCTACATTTAAATCATTGCTCTGGGCACAAGGGGTTCAGTGTACAGGATGCCCTGGGGAGAGGGGACTACCTCAGCCCACTCTCTCAGCAGCAGCTTGGGGCTAGGTGAGAAGCACATTTCCACGGCAGTTGCAGCGGGCACAACCCGGGGAGGGGAGCATGTCCCCTGGCTGGGGCAGGTCCAGGTTCATCTGTCCACCAGCACTCCCCAACCAGAGTGAGGAATGCAGTAAACTGTGCACTTCCACTTGCTTCCAGATTAAGGGGAACAGCCAGCAATGTCCCCATGCAAATTGAGAGTGCAGAGGGAGGAGGGTGCTTCAGCCTCTCCCCTTGCCTTCCCTAACGAGGGCCTGGGGAATGAGAGGCTCAGGGCTCAGTCAGTCCCAGATGGGGGAAGCGCCCACCTGCCTGGTGATTCTCTTTTCTGTGTGGTTGCATGAGAAGCAATCCCATTCTAGGCACATCCCAGTTCCCTGGCACAACCAAATCTTGACCTTGCTTTCAGTTATGATAAGAGGAAGCGGTCTACTGAATTTGGTGGTCCTAGCTTTTACTGGTTAGGGAGAGCTCTTGAACAAACAGTCTCTCTCAACTATAGAGTGGATTTTTGAAGATCCAACTTTGTAAATGCTTGCTTCTGATCTTGAGGTGCAACTTGAATAAGACTGAAGGAGTACCAGGTGGGTAAATCAAAAGGGGAGGTCAGAATTGGAGTCCTCTTGTTTTCTAGAATCTGGCCATTACAAACCCATTGTAACTGCTTCTGCCTATTTTTGGATGTCCATTTCTCACTGACTTTCATGGAGCTCTCCTTGGACTTTGAGCTTGAAGAATGGCGGGAAAAAAAGGGAGGGAGACAACTTGCCAGCTAGGCAGATATTTTTATTTTTGGTCCAAGCTCTCTCAGCTCTATTAAAAAGTATCTGGAGACAACTAAAAGGAGGTATTACTGGTCTGTGCACATGAGTTACTGTTACTCATAAAAATGCAAAAATCTGGTGCGTAACTTAGCTAAGATTTGACTTGTGGCAATCTTCATTGAATCACCACACCAGTCATTTACATAAGCTTTTAGCCATATTCCATCTCTTTCTTTACTTAGTCATCTTACTCCTCTCTGTATACAGTATCTGAACCATTGGTGTTGGCATTTGCTTTCCCGTGACTCTCGGAAGAGGATACCAAATTTTGAAGGTGATTTATGTGTTGGTTTGGCAAACATTCTTTGCAGTCTTGAAATCATTGGAGTGTTTTTCCTCTGTGATGCACACGTGTAACTTTTGTGGACAGCAAGGGGATTTACAGGTGTGCGGAGGGGGAGGGATGGGAGAGCCCTAGAGGGTCAGCACAATACGTAAAGCAACTATGATTCTACAAGCAAATTATTTGACCTTTTTCATATTCCTTTCATGTTCGTATGAAAGAGGCCAAATAATTTGCTTGTAGAATCATAATCAATGATTGATTCCTCATTTCAGGGAGATTTCTTCCCTGTTTCTCAAAGAATCCAATACAGATTAGTCCAAAATCAGTTGCACCAGAGATGCATTTGGCCTTTCCCCCCGCCCCAGAGTGTATGGGTACACAAGAGAAAGGAGAAGGGTGAGGAGCCGTAGTTTATAGCACTAGACTATAATATGGTAGCGTAAGTACCTGGTACGGACAGAGAGCACTGGGAGAGGCTGTTTGGGACAAACTGTCCATAATGAGCCTTGCAAGTGGACAGCGTAACCCTTTTTCTCTTAGTGAAGTGCCCATGACCAGGCTTTGACTGTTACTGCTTCATCCAGATTTCCTCTTTGAGTATTTTATGGGATCACATTTCAGCTTGTTTGCAAACTAATTGGTTTAGGTGTTTCACACTACTTTGCCAGTCTTGGTAAGTCATGCGATACTACTTTTGAATTCTTGCCTGACTAGAGGAAACCCCATAATTCATGGGGGAGAAACTCCCAACCGATTAGCAAATGTTGGCCTTTGTCAGGTATCTGTGTAGCCATGCTGAGAGAACATGTTTTCCCCAACTTTGAAAGCAATTCAGAGCTTCCTCCCTTCCCAGCTCTGAGGCAGTGTGAGAAGCCATCTGATACCCATTTGATATGGTACTGTGGCACTCGATGGCACATGGAGGATCTTTGCGTGCTGTCACTTGAACTTTATGTTGGATGTACAGAAAAGTGGCAACCACTCATACTGTATTGAATCAGGATCCAAGTTTCTCCAGCTGTGAACACAGTCACTCATTTCATAATAAAGGGCTGCTTCCTTTTGGTACATCCATGTGGCAGCATGGAGTACAACTTCATGTGTGTATCTCATGCATTCATTCCTTTTTTTGAATGAGGTGTTCAAACCACACCATGACTCCTGCAGCTGCCAAAGCCCAAGAAGATTGGCAAATGACAGGCATATTGATTATATCTTTCACATCTAGCTTTGAGACAATAAAGTAATTGTCACTGCTACCTTGTTAAGGACAGCAAAAAGATAAATGTCTGGTGAATTGCACTAGCCATGAACTTGTCATCCACCTAGAAGTGCATTCCTCCAATGTCAGAACCATCTAAGGATTCATTTAACCTATTTTTTTAACCACAGAAGGTTTAATTGTTGCAAATGGAATACTTGTTCTACAGAAGTCCCATAAATCTGCAGTCTGTCTTCCCCATAATCAATCACAGATTGCGAATTGCATGAGGAAAAATCTATAAGATATGTTCTTCATGTCTAGTATATTGGGTTATTTTCATGTCTTGTGGTTTGAATTTGGCCACTGTCATTTTAGAGGAATTTCCTGCCATCTGCATTCAATTGAATTTTCTCACAGATTTGGGCTTGCTTGTAAATACTGGGATCTGGCAAAAGGCGAATCTTTGTTCTTCAGGGGCATTTTCAAAAACCGTTAACATGGTGTTGGCAATGTGCTTGGTTAGGAAAGAGGCAGAAGATGGAAAAAAAGGTGTAAATTCTTCATCCCCTCAATAGCTGATGATTTCTCTAGTGAGTGAAAGAACATCTAATACTCCCACTAGTAATCGCTCCATCTTAGGAGAAAGGACAACTCTATCAAGCTATTTTATATTTCACTCATTAGCCAGGTGTTGCTCTTGTATGTATATGATATAGTACTTGGGCAGCAAAATAAACAGCCCAAGTATTACAACTAATTCCTAAAGGGATATCTTTGTAATGTACCAAACAAGCCAGGGATCTACTTACTACCATCTCCAATTTGTGTTTTGCCTCCTGGGTTTGCATTACAAGTTAATATCCCAACAGCGAACATCGGTGCTAATGGATTTGTGGAATCAAATGTTTCTTGGGAAACAGTGGGGTTTTATTTCATTCTCAGTAGAAGGCATTACCTAGAATTTCACAATGTTTTGCTTTAATCTCATCCTAACTGAATACCGGAGGGCTCTGCATTTCTGTCTGAAAAGAGTGTATATAATCAAATTAAAAACAAAACTATGCAATGCTGAGGATCAGGTTTAAACCAACAAAAAAGCAAAACAGTTCCAAGTAGAGTTTGTTACTTATAGTGTCTTTAATTCATCTGTTACTCGTCATTGCAGGGCTTGGATGGGTTTGCCTGTGTGAGAATCATTGTGCTATAGAAGCATGAGTGGAGAAATGGAGTGGCAACCTCAACTCAGGATATTTCTTTTGTATTAATTCACTTTTTTGGGGAAGATTTTAATCTTGAGATTTGTGTACTCTTTGGACATAAATCAAGTTAAAGTCCGGTCGTTCTCTGAAAAGTAGCTCTATGAAAATGGTCTTGTGTGTTTTGAAATTTATTGTGTCTGGTTGCATAACAGTTTGCTTAGCTTGCTGGTAGAAGGGCACATTTTAATTTCCAGAACTTCAGATTCACCCTGAGTTCTTAGCATCCCATGGAGTTTTTTCTATCAGGCGTGATGGTTTTGCAGGCCAAATTATGCCCATGGTGACAGCTGTGCAGCCCCAGCACCTTCCACTGAGCTGGCTGATTGGAATTTAACCAAGAGGTCTGTTGATGCAGGAAGAATAAAAGAATTCTGGTGGTTCTTAAATTCTTCAGAGCTGAGAGAACTGAAAACACAGCAAACATTCTTATGGTCAGTAGAGCCAGTAGATACACCTACTATTTAGTAAAGGTTTCTATCCACAATCTGGAAGGAACTCTCCAGACATAAGTAATCTGTATCCCCAAAGAATATCCCATCTAAGCACTGAATTAATTCAGGGAGCAGGGCTGTTGTTATAAGGAGCCATTTTCAAACAGCCCCTTTTCAGGACAGACCCTTACTTTCATGTTTTCTGTACAAAGCTATGTGTGGGACGTGGTCTGGAAAGGGTCTGTGGGTGCAAGCTTTGCCTCCATTTGTTCTGAGAGAAGGACCTTGCAACAGCAGTGCACACTGCTGTGGCCATGTGGCTTGATTACGGTCACTTTTTCTCTCAGCAGGGCTTCCAGCGGAACCTCTCCAGCTGATTCAGTGGGCCGGTGTTAAGGCTGGGCAAACTGGGCCCACACAGGCACTGTAGCCAAGAGGACACTCCTAAGGACCCAGGATTCCCCTCACTGGCTGTGGTGGGACTTCACTTGGATGCAGTGCAGACTCCTCACTGCCTCCTTCCCAGCCCTGAGCCAGCTGGCTTCTCCCCAACCTTGTCTCCTCCTCCCCAACTCCACCCACTTACTCCTCAGATGGCTTAACTTAGGGCTCTGGCTCCTCCTGGTCCCTCTCAGGAGCCTGGAGTGGCCCAGACCCATTCCTGGCAATATAGCAAACCAGCCCACTGCCACTTGGAGCAGAGCGGAGTTCCTCTCCCCCTTTCTGTGCCTGCATTGCTCAATCCCTGACTGCTGGGCTGCAGCCAGAAGTCAAACTTTCTCTCCATGTGACATGATGTGTTGAGTGAGTGAGTGGGGGAGCCTGCAGGGCTGAGCAGGTGGCAAGAGGTGTGCCTAGTGAGGATGGGAAGAGAGGTGGGGGTAGCTGGAAGCTGGGAAGGAGATGGGGGAGTAAAGCTTGGGGGCTAGATCCAGGATTTAGTGAGCAGAGGGGGCAGAGGAGGAACAGAGCTGGGGTATGGCTGTGGGGAGTTGGTCTGGACATTGAAGTCTGAATACAGGCAGGGGCAGGTGTGGAAGGAAAAGATGAAAGTCAGGTTTCATTGCTTTTTATTCCTCCTTGTGCTGTTAATTGTATGTCTACTGGTAAAAGGTGTGCAGCCGACCTCTCTGGAAACTGACAAACTTTTCTACGTAAGCAGGTGTAACTCTCTGCCACTTTGTGCTTCAGCCCAGAGCCGGTAAATCATCTCTCCTCTGCAAGGGGGATTTCTCCTGGGTAATCAGAGAGAACAATAATGTGTGATTGCAGTTAGTCACAGTTGTTGAATGTGTTACTGAAAGACACTTAGATACTGGGATAATGAGCATGGCATAAGAGCCTATATAGAGTAAAACCCAGTAGAAAAGTGACTGGCCATGTGTGTAGCTGTTTTAGCACCATCACCTAGGCCTTGTTTTTTCTTAGGCTGTGTCTACAGTAGGCACACACATTGACCACTGATACTCAATTTTAGCTATGTCAATTGTGTAGCTAGCATCGACTTATCGGTGTTTGACTTCAGTGTCTGTCTCCATGGAGGAAGTTCAATACATGCATTTCTCCCATTGACCTTCCTTAATCCTAGCCACTCGTGAGGAGTTCCAGGATCAACTTTGACTGCAGAAAGTGCCATTTTGTGCATGCGCAAAACAAACCCCCCTGAAGAGCGACTCTGAGCGGGTCAATATTCCTCTGTAGTCTGGCTGTAGGTGTAGGCAACAAGGAATTTTTTCACCACTTTTTAGATGTCGTGGTAACTTTCACATTCATGAAATCCTAGTGTGGACAAGGCAGCTGTAGGTTTAAAATGTGGTGGTAGGTTGAGATGAATCCTGGAGGTGAGGATGGAGGCAGGAGAGGATGAAATGACAAAAATAAAGACAAAGACAGGGGTGATAAAATTGGGGAAGTCTCCAAGCTTGTGACTAGGGGGGTGAGAAGGAGGAAATTGGGACCAAGGGCAGGGGACAGAAACAGGAGGTGGGTGGGACTGGGTGAGGACTGACCTTTTTATGTCATGAATTTTGTATTAAACTGCACATCCCAAACACCTCTTGGTTTTTCAGGATTAGAGGGACGTGCTTTGCTTTAGGGAGACTGAAAGCCATCTGGGAGGCGATAGCCCAGAGGGCTGGCGGATGAGGGCTGGACTCAGCCATTGATATCAGCTATTTCTTATTTTGTCACTCAAATGGATTTTGGGTCATAGCTGATCTCCTAGCCATCATGTAAAATGCTTCTCTGTGGCCTTTCTCCATGCACACAGAGGAATCTCACAGGCCTTGTCTTAGCAAGGGATGGGGGGAGGGAGGCTTCAGGGTGATGTCCCACCTCTGCGCAACCAGTGCCCTGTGTTTACCACCGCCGTGTTGGAGCCTCCACATTTCTGTATTGACAAAAAATTGCAGAATTTTAAAATATTATTCACGGAATTTTAAATTTTGGGGTGCTGAATTCCCTCAGGAATATGGGTGGGAGTGAAGCTGGAGAAACTGTAAGAGGGCTGCTGGATGGGGTGTGGGAGTGTCTGTGGGTGGGAGGGCACTGGGAATAGGAATCTGGTGGAAATCTTGGGTGAACAGCTACGGGGCATGGAGGCTGGTGGGCTTGAGGGGGTGGTGGGTACGGGGCAGGGGTTGTGTTGCAGGCACCTGGCACCACGGGGCTGGGACTGAGGGGACAGAGCGTGAGGGAAGTGCAGGGGTTAGGTGTGAAGGCAGCAGTGTGCAGAGGTTGGGGGCAACGGGAGCACAATGCAGTGGTTAGTGGCAAAGGGGGCTCAGGATGGGGTACAGGGTTTGGGGATCCTGTGGGTGTCAGGAATCGGGGGTGCCATGCCTAGGGGGTTAGGGTGCCAAAACACAAATTTTCCGGGGGTGCCATTTTCTCTGCCATTGGTCCTGCACCAGCCAGGCCTGCTGATGGCGAGCGGTAGAGCCAAAGAGGATAGTTGCCCTGGGGCCTGGTGTTTCAGAGGGGGTGGATCTCTCCTGTGTTGGCCATGGTGGTGCCTGGAGCATTACGCCCCTTTGAACTACTGCCACAGCACTGCTCTGCCACCCCGAGTGGTTCTGAAAGGGGGGCAGAGGCCTGAAGTCATGGTCTTCTAGGTCCTGCCTCTTCCACCCTTAGCCCTGCCAGGGACCCAGAGCCAGGCCTCCCCGCCCACCTTGTCCTGGGAGACATGGTGTCTGTCAGCCCTATTGGCATCAGCACATTCTCAGACTGGCTTGAGCAACTGCGCTTGTATCATAGCCCCTTGCATTCTGGAGCCTGGCTGCCTGTGGAAGGGGTGGAGGGACTATAACTGGCAATGGTCAGCTTTTCATGCTATGCAGTTTAAGGCCAGCGTGTGGGCCTGCTGGCCTCTTTCCCCAGCCCAGGAAGGGTGAACGGTGCACCAAAGCCTGTTCAGGCCCTTCATTCAGTGCAGGTTTATTCCTCAAATATCCCTCAGATGTTGGAAGTCACAAAATGACACACACAAAGCTATACCCCTGACCAACATGCACTGCAGGAGCCCAGAAGATTTTCCCCTTTCAATGCCCATCCTCTTCCTTCTCTATTTGTTTCAAGGCTAGCCACAGTTGCTAATCTTCTTGATTTTTGCCCTCATCTGAGTGCTATCTGTCCTTTACAGGAGTCACCTGATTCTTCTCACCTGGGTGCAGTAATCCAATAGGATGGGCTGGGACCTCTTCCCTTGGCAGACCATGCTGTTACTGCCAGGTTATATTGAAATACTCTTATCTGAAACAACTCCTGATTGGTGTCTGCACATATGCCCATGCATGTACATAAGCACACAGGACCACACCCTGAGCCTTTGTAAGTCATCGGAGTCCCACCAAAGCCAATTTAAACCAGCTGAGGATCTAGCCTGTACTTTTTTGGGCCCCCATTGTTCTATTCCAGGTTTCAGGCAACCATGCATGTTCTGTGATAGAACTTCTGGTATGGAATAGACCCCTAATCCCTCACACGTGTCTCTGCTTATCTCTCCCCAGCTTTCAAAAACAGCCTGAGACTATTGTTTAAAAGTTTATGATTGTGACCAATTTTGGTCCTACATTTATTATCTTTCCTGTACGACTTCCCCCCTCATATATGAGATCTCTCCCGCCATGTCTGTATTAGGTATTTGACTTTTTCAAAATGATTCTTAATGACATAGTAGAATTTTAATTTATTTTTATTGCATGGTACTGCATTACGAGTGTCTTGGCTGGGGGCCGGGACTGGCTTCATAAATTGATGATTATTCATTTCTTTTATGTTTAATATGGAGCAACTATCTGAGCAAGAATGACGTCCTTGGTATTGTCAGCCTGTCCCATGATAAAACATCTGGAAACACACCTTCCAAAGCTTTTCAAGCCACAGTTTGCAAAGAGAGCCTCTTTTATTTAAGTAACTCTTCCAAGATTCTCTGGATCACCAGTTTAATTTGCTTGTTTACCAAACAAAGAGTTGCATTTTACACAAGCCAAATGAGCCTGGCACTGCAAATAGAAAACAGCTTATGTTCACTGCCATTAGTCATTCACTCTTAAAGGGCAGCTTCTCCTGGAAAAGTGATGTAAAAAGGGCATTTCCATGTATTTTGTGTCTCAAAAACTCCAATTTTGTTTGGTTTGTTTTTTGTTTTTAATAGCTGCCAACCCTGCACACTCAACCTGGGATCTGAGAATCAGGCTTGGTTCTTTTCTATATATATGCTCCTTTGCCCTTCGTGAAAGCTTTGCAAGAGGAGGCCTTCAGTTTCACCTATATAATCTCATTGTCTCCAGATTGTGTCCTGAATTAAATGTGTGCAGGCGTAAGGTCTCCAGAGTATGTTGTCAGGAAGATATGGAGCCCTATAATTTTCATTGTTTATCAAGATGTAAGTTGACAAGAACTTAGTAAGATCGTATTCCTTCCATGTAGATCTGACCACATCATTATCCTCTTCGAGGCCCCACCTAGCTAACCCATATTCGTTCCACCAAGTTCAACAGCTTCTTGCCCTTGCCTCCAAGACTGTCTGTAATTCTACTTATCTGACTATATCTTTTATCAGATTACCTCCCACTCCACAGTCCTTCCCACTGTACCTTATACTCCATTTTCATGCTTCTCTTACATCGTCACACTTTCCTCACACACAGCCAAAGTCATCCTTAAAGTCATCCGCAGGGCTATGATATTTTTCTAATCCAAACCTCTTCTTCAGATTCACAAAGCCAATTGAAAAAAAGGCCAGAAAGGACCATTGTGAGTGAGTCTGACCTCCTATACAGCCCAGGCCATGCAATTTCCTCAAAATAATTCCTTGAGTATATCATTTGAGAGAGAACCATTCTATCTTGATTTAAAGATTACCAGTGATGAAGAACCCAGCATGACCCCTGCTAAATTGTTCTAATTGTTAGTTACCTTTATTGTTAAAAGTTCAGGTCTGATTCACAGTCTGAATTTGTCTAGCTTCAACTTTCAGCCACTGGCTCTTGTTATACCCTTCTGTACTACATTGAAAAGCCCATTACTAAATAATTCTCCCCTTTGTACATACTTATAGACTGTGATTAAGTCACCTTTTTTTAAGCTTCTCTAGTCTACCAGTTGAAAGCATGTTTTCTGACTCTTTACTCACTCTTCTGGCTCTTCCAAGAGCCCTCTCCTTTTTAGCGATATTCTTCTTTAACCACCAACACCAGGACTAGAGGCAGCCTTCAAACGGGTCACACTAGTGCCAAACATAAAGGTAAAAATAACTTCATTATTTCTATATGAGATTCCCCTTTTTGTGCTCCCAAGGATCAGATTAACCCTTTCAGCCTCAGCATTGAGCTGGGAGATTGTGTTAGCTGATTAGATTTAGAGGATTGTGGTGGATATTTTCCAGGATCACTGCTTCCCAGGATGAAGAGACTGGGAATGTGATGCTAATTTTTAAAAAGGGCTCCAGAGGTGATCCAGGCAATTGCAGGCTGATAAGTCTGACTTCAGTACTGGTTAAAGTGGTTAAAACTATAGTAAAGAACAAAATTGTCAGACCCATAGATGAACATAATTTGTTGGGGAAGAGTCAACGTGGTTATTGTCAAGGGAAATCATGTGTCACCAATCTACTAGGTGATCAACAGGCAAGTGAGCAAAGGAGATCCAGTGGATATAATGTATTTAAATTTTCAGAAAACCTTTCATAGAATCACACAGGAAAGGCTCTTAAGTAAAATAAGCTGTCGTGAAATAAGAGGGGTTGTTCTCCCAGGGATTCATGATTAGTTAAAAGATAGGAAACAAAAATGTAGAAATAAATGGTCAGTTTTCAGAATGTCGATAGGTAAATAGCGATGTTCTGCTTTGAGTGCTTGCTCACGTTTATTCCACATAGGTGTGTGAGTGCAGTGTGCACACATCATCGGAAACTTTTCCCTTTGCAGTACCCGTCAAGCTGGTAGGGCGCCCCCTGGAGTGGCACCAGCATATCAGCCCATATATCCCCCGGCCGGCTCTACGCCCCTTCAGTTCCTTCTTACCGCCTGTGATGTTCATTAGAACCTGGTCTTGCTTCAGCAAGTGCCCTTTAGGTGTCTTCGTGTACAAAGTTCTTATCTCAAGTTGCTGTTAGGTCTTAGTAGTTTATTCAGTTGCAGACCTGGAGGTCCTTGCACCGCGGGTGCAGCACAGCATGCCTGGGCCACAGGGCTTCAAACCCTGCAGGAACTGTCAGAGTCTGATGCCCTGCACACTGCTTGTCTCAAGTGTCTGGGTGAGGCTCACTTGTCTGGGACCTACAAGATCTGCAGGGCCTTTAAGCCTCTGACTAAGCGTGAGCGAGAGCTGTGCCTGTAGATCCTCCTCATGGAGTCTGCCCTCTGCCCAGCACCAGAATTCGACCTGGCACTGTGGCTGCAGAGTGCACTGGCCTTGGTGCAGGAGACGTCAGGACTCCCTGCGCCTCCCCAGCACGGCACAGGCCTCAGCACAGATCTCAGTCTCTGGTGCCCCAAAAGAAGAGGAGGCCTAGTAGGGGCAGATCACCTCAGTGGCTCAGGCCCTCCGTGCGCACTCAAGCTGGGCATGTGGCATAGTTAGATGCCAAGCCTGGACCTAGTTGGTTGGATGAGAGGTGAAGTCCCAATAGAGTGTCCAGTCCAGCAGGGGGCTTTCTGGAGCCATCAGCTCTGGAGGCCTTTGAGGCAGCGAAGGACCTGATTGAACTGTCCCCACCTTCCCCATTGGCACAAGCTTCAGGGAAGGACCGTGACTGGGGTCCTGGCACCAGTCAAATAGCAAGACAGCAGATGCCTCGGCAACAACAGTGAGGAAATATCACGTGTCTTCCTCTGACCAGAGTATGGCACTGGTGGTACTGGTACTGGCATCTTCCACCGCAGCCCACGTCCTGGCACCGGCTCTGGACCCAGTGTCGGGAGGGGCACACCCAGCACTGAGGGGCAGGTACGGCTAATGGGGGCCCCAACACCCCTGTTAACCTCCTGGGCCCGAGCTTGGCCATGCCTCCTCCACCTCCCCACTGGCACTGGGGGAAGCTGGCGTCGATGGCTCGACGTGCGCAGATTATGGCACCGGCACCATCTGCCTCTTCCCCCCCGTGGTTGGTGTTGGAGTACTCCACTGACTCTGAGACAGAGTCTGCTTGGTCTATCTGGTCCAGATCTAGATCCCAGCACTGGTCTCTCTCCTGGTACTGCTGAGGTTACTCCCAGCACAGGAGTTCTTCACCTTGCAGGAAGCATTGGTGACCACAACCTTGGCAGTCTTGACCCCTTGGGCTTATCAGAGCCAGGGCACAGGGTCCTCCAGGTCTGGGTCGTTTGCCTGAGCATTGAGGGCACAGCTATCGATGATCCCTTTACCCGCTCGCCTGTGTCGGGTCACTTGCTCTCCCAGGCCACCTTTCCCCCTGCCCCTTGGAGGCTGAGGGCCAGGTGATCTGAATTCTGGCAGATCCTTCACCATTGGCCTCACAAGCCCCAACACAGGCTGAGGCCCTGGGGGACCTGGGTCTGAAGAGTTCGTCATCCTTTTCCCCTGATGAGGCCCTGGGTGACATCCTTCTCTCCATGCTCTCGAGGGGCTTGAGGGCACATCAGAACCTCCTCTGGTGGTTCACCTCACCTGTATGGCTTTCCTTGCTCATCCTGGTCTTATCCAACAAAATGTTAGCAGTCTCCTACATCAACAGGCAGGGCGGGACCTGTTCCCACCTCCTGTGTCAGGCTATTCACCCATCGGGTCTCTGCATTGGGACAGGAATCCACCTGATTGCCTCCTACCTCCCAGGCGCCCAGAATGTTTTGGCCAACCATCTAAGCAGGTCTTTCTCGGGCCATGAGTTGTCCCTCAGGGAGGACATGGCCCTGCAGGTCTTCAGCAGGTGAGGGTTTCCCTGTCTGGACCTGTTTGCCTCAGGCCAGAACAGGAAGTGCACAAGGTTTTGCTCCCTCATGGGGACACATTGCTCACTCTGGCTGGAGAGCCTCGTGTGTGCATTTCCCCCCTTCCCGCTGCTGCACCGGGTACTCCTGTGGGTGAGGGAGTTCAGGGTATCATTGAT
The DNA here is from genome assembly GCF_033958435.1 of Carettochelys insculpta. NCBI lineage: Eukaryota > Metazoa > Chordata > Testudines > Carettochelyidae > Carettochelys > Carettochelys insculpta. The sequence goes on along the minus strand of NC_134145.1, from coordinate 12,306,279 downwards.
TCCTATTGTGCCCACATGGCCTGGGCAGCACTAGTTTTCCACTCTCCTGGGTCTATAGTGCAATGGATCACTAGTTCTCCTGCTGGCCCCTGACCTGATTACTAAGGACTCCAGCAGGCTCCGCTACCTGGAGCTGTGGCCTTCCCATCGAACTGTGTGGCAGCTCTATGGTTGACAGCAGTGGCACTCCACTGTTCAGTCCTGGTTCAGGAGATACTGCTGAGGAGCAGGAAGGCTTCCACCAGCTCCCGCTAGCTGGCCACATGGAAACATTTCCATGCCCGGTCCACCTAGAGGGAGGTGTTTCCCCTGTGGCTGCCCTGGTCCCCCTGGTTCTAGATTATCTCTTAGACTTATGGGTTCAGGGGTTGTTCCCTTCCTCCCTCACGGTCCACCTGGCAACTATTTCCGCCTTCCACTCTCTTTGCGGATCTGCTGGTTAGTAGCTTCCTGAAGGGACTGGACAGGCTTTACCCACATGTGTGGCAGCCTGTCCCACAGTGGAATCTTAATCTGGTTCTGTCTGAGCTCAGGGTACCCTTCTTTGAACCCCAAGAGAGCTGTTCACTGCTTCACCTGTTCTACAAGGTCTCCCTGCTGGTGGCCGTTATGTCAGCCAGGCAGGTTTCTGAGCATCAGGTCCTCGCAGCAGATCTCCCTTTTTTACTGTTTTCTTTAAAGACAGTCAGACTGTGCCCCCAGCCTACTTTTTTGCCCAAGGTGGTGTTGAACTTCCATATGTCCCAGGGACGTTTTCTTGCCTGTCTTTTACCCAAAGCCCCATGCGTTCAGTACAGAACAGGCTCTCCATACCTTGGATGTGAGAAAGGCCTTGGCCGTTTATTTAGAGGGAACTAAGCCCTTTCATAATTCCCCCCAGCTCTTTGTAGCCGTTGCAGAGCGGATGAGGGGCCAACTGGTTTCTGTCCAGAGACTCTCTTCCTGCGTTATGGCCTGTATCAAGGAGTGTTTCAGCCTGGCAGGGGTTCCAGCTGCACCTCCCACAGCTCACTTTACAAGAGCACAGGCCTCTTCGGTGACTTTTGTGGCTCAGGTTCCAATTCTGGACATCTGTAGGGCTGCCACTTGGTCATCTGTCCACACTTTTGCCAACCACGACATGTTGACACGTCAGGCTAGGAAGGACACCACGCTGGGTAGAACTGTCTGCTGCTCAGTGGAAGGGTGGAACTCTGATTCTACCTCCAGGGAGGTCTGCTTTAGAGTCACCTACGTGAAATAGATATGAGCAAGCACTTGAAGAACAACAAATGGTTACTTCCCATTGCAGCTATTGTTCTTCAAGATGTGTTGCTCATGTCCATTCCAAATCCTGCCTGCCTCCCCTTCATCGGAGTAGGCCAGTGAGAAGGATCTGAGGAGTGTATATATGGGCTGATATACTAGCACCACTTTCAGGGGAGTCTCCTGCCAGCTTGATGGGTACTGCTAAGGGAAAAATTTACAAACCTACACAGAATGGACATGAGCAACACATCTTAAAGAACAACAGTTACAATGGTAAGTAACCATTCTTTCCTCCAGGGCCTGTACTGGAACCAATCCTATTCAACATTTTCATAAATTATCTGGAAAAAGGGGATAATAAGTGAGTTTCAAAATTTGCAGATGATATGAAACTACACAATATAGGTAAGTCCTAAACAGACTGCAAAAGCTACTAAAGGGTCTCGCAAAGCTGAGGTTACTGGGATAATGGGGACAGAGCACATTGGATAACATTCCAACTGTACATATAAAACGATGGGGGTCGGCATTAGCTGTAACAGCTCAAGAAAGCAATCTTCAAATCATATGGTGAGTTCTCTAAAATACACCAGCTCACTATATAGCGACAGTCAAAAAAAATTGTGTTGGGAATCATTAAGAAAGGGATTGATAATTCCCTGGCACTCCCACGTTCTTGAACACTGCATACTGATGTGGTTACACCATCTCAAAAAAGACATTGGAATTGAAAAGGTACAGAAAAGGGCAAAAAAAATGATTGGAGTATGGAACAGCTTCAGTTTGAGGAGTGATGAAGGTGAGTGGGAGTACATGTGCAAATACTAAGATAATGTACACACAAGCTGACAGATACATAAATACAGGTGAACACAGATACAGATAAATGCATACTTTTCAGATTGGAAAATTGATGACTGTGTGGTTATGGTAGAGGTCTATGAAAGTCATGACTAGGGTGGACAAAGTAAATAAGGGAAGTGTTATTGACTCCTGTTCATAATACAAGAACTAGAAGGTCAAAAAAAAAAAAGAAAAAAAATAAGAAAAAAAATAGGTGTAAAAACAAACAGGAGGTATTTTTTCACACAACATAGTCAATCTGTGGATCTCGTTGCTGGAAGATGTTGTGAAGTCCAAAACTATATCAGGGTTCAAAAAAACAACTAGATAAGTTCCTGCAGGACAGGTCGATCACTGGCTATTAGATGTCCCTACCCTCTGTTTGCTAGAATTTGGGAATGGGCAACGGGGTGGATCACTTGATTACCAGCTCTGTTCATTCCCTCTGGGGCACTGACATTGGCCACTGTTGAAAGACGGGTTAAAGGGCTAGATGGACCTTTGGTCTGACCCAGTGTGGCCATTCTTATGTTCTTAAAGTCCCTCATCTTTTAGTATGACCTAGTGTTTTTTTGACCAAATTAACCACCTTGAGACATTTATTGTATTTCTTCAAAGAGCAAACAAAAAGAATCCTTCACTTCATCCACCTGCATTCTGTATCTCCCCAACTAGTTGCATTGTCCTAATGACGTTAATCCTTATTTCTCCTCCATTTTCCTCTTATTAGCCTCTTGGTGTGCAATGACTACACTTTTCATGTAAGCTCCAGGGGGCAAGAGATCATGTCCCTTCATTTAAAGGGGGCACTTAGCAGAGTTGCTATGGTAAGAAGTAATTAAAAATGATACCCAAGGACAAATAGACTCCAGTGCACTCTCCTTTAGCTGTAAAAAAATAAGTATTATTAAAATCAGCAGATCTGACTATGAATATACATGGAAAATGTATGTTTGCACGTTTGGAAAAAACTTGCAAATAAACAATGTCATAAGGCAATTTTCTCCTTCATTGAGAGAGACATGGTGTAGTGCTTTCCAGCATATAAACATGTTACACAGAGATGGTAGCAACTTGGTAATTCAGGTTACAAGCAGGTTCCCCTATAAAGGTCTATTTGAGCATGCCTATAACCCAGGATTGAAATTTTTTGTTTTACTCTCAAAATTACTACACTGGAAGATTGTTTCTGCAAAGTTTAAAGAAAAATCAGTGAACTGTTTTTAGGTTACAGATCATTGCAAACAGCCTTAACTCTGAGACACAATGAATGCTGGTATTCCAGTTCTAAGGTTGTTATGATGCACAATATTGAACTTGGTAAGAAGAACTTGTTTATTTTGTGAGTAATGAAAGGTTTATGAAGTCCATAACAATACATTTCCTGCTTTTGTGCGCTCAGGCTTTGTAAATGATGTGCTAAGTTAGTACGTTGTTATTGCTCAGCAACCTTAATGAGTGCTTTATTTTTGGAGTGTATCTATGTATGTGTAATAGATATCTATTCTACGTATCTCTGTGTGTGCATGCATGCGTTTATCTGTATCTGTGTTCACCTGTATTTATGTATCTGTCAGCTTGTGTGTACATTATCTTAGTATTTGCACATGTACTACAGTAGCTTTTCTGGGGGGAAGCTCTTCGGTCCTTGGAGAAGCTGTTGATGATAGTATTCTCTTCCAATGGACTAACCGAGTGGCTTGCCTCAATATTTCTGTAGAAACTTCATCCTTACAGGTGCTTGATATGTGCAGATATACTATTCAAGAGCTGTATAAGGGAACAGTCAAGGTGGGTGCAGGTGTTTACACTGATTCATGGCCACATACATTACAACGTTTCTGAAGTTTGTGCCATATGTTTCTTTAGAAAATAAAATATATAAAATAGAGTAAACATCTGTAAATATAAAACAGCAATCTACATGTTTAATTAAACTAATGTAATTCATGTAACAGCTAAAGTTTCTTAGCTGTGCTAATGCCCTACATATATAGAGCATAGAATTGTGAACTAAAACTGAAACTGCCTCTGGACATCTTCAGGGATTCCCATGAAAAGCTGGAGTAAATCAGCATCACTGCATTGAGCTATGGTTGCTGAGATTGTGATCCAAAGTGCATGAGTTATGAGCCAATATGCATATCACATCAGTCAGAGAGCTCAAGTGCTTAAATGCAAGCAAGCAACTAGTTGAGATCATTATGAAATGTACACTACCCAGAAAACAAGCATCGATGGATTGGGCAGGATCCTTCACTGTCAGAAAGCAGCCGTGCTCGGTTTATGTCAATAGAAAATGCATGCAAATGGAAGATCTAGTACGGTATTTTCATCAGAGTGCAAAGAAATACATAGCTTCTTCATGGCTCAGAACCTTCAATTTAACTCAGTGTGCATATCTGAAGCTACCATATAGCTACTAGCCATGGGAGAAGCCTCTTGAAGCTCTCGTCACAAGAGTGAAAAGGTCCTGTGTGTGTGTGTGTGTGTGTGTGCTTCTTAGCAGTGCAGGATCACTGACTTTGATTTTGTTATTACTCCCTTTATGCAATGTAACTTGTTTTATGAAAGATTATAAATGTGTCTTTGGAAGTGCACAGAATAGAGGAGTTTATGAACTTTCATGAAGCAGCATTAAAAACATATGAGTGACATTTCATAATGATGCGTAGGTCTGCTCCTGTTTGTGTCTGCTGCCTTAGTATGTGGCTCTCACTAAACGATTAGCTTAACTGAAACAGAAGGCTTCTGCTCTAGCCCAGATTCTCTCTGTGACTTGTGTATAACTCATCACTTGTGGCATGACCCAGCCAGTTTGGGCAGATCTATGAACAGTGTTATGGCAAGTCCCACATAGTGTCAGCATTAGGAATGAGGTGAAGGTTTGAGAATAGAAAGAGGGCTGCGTTCCTAAAACAAAATAACATAATAGCCACCACTGGTGTGCTTAGAAACCAGAATCTGGCAAAACTCCAGGTCTGGTGCAGAGTCAGCTTTGCTCTATGTGTTCTTGCTAAGCAGGAGAAAGGAGGGGCCCATTTCATCTTTCCTTGTTTGGGCTCTGAAGCACTGACTGAAGGGATCATGAAAACATGAGACTTCACTGGGACCAAAGCATGTGCTTAATATTTGGAATGGCCTAAAGCTTTTCTGAACAGGGCCCCTTTGAGTTCTGATCCAGAGTGTATCAAGTCTTGAGTGGCTGTGTGGAAGGGGAATGCTGAAGGCGTAAGAAGCTGCTTCTTCCCAGCATGTGCAGGAGCTAGTCACTATCTCTGACCTCAATGACGATGATTTGCCCTGATTTCAGCAGCAGTGGCAAGTCCCCTGGGGTGGCTGCAAACCGCTAGGGTAGATAAGGTAAACCAGCATAGGCCTTGCTTTGCCATGTTGTAGCCTGACCTTGCCTGTCACCAGCCATGAATGGCTGAAAAAGGGACAAATGTCCCATGTAGACAAACCCTCGGTCTTCCACCCCATTAAGCACAAAGGCTGCTTCAGGGTAATGCTGATGGTGATACCCAGTGCCTTTTTCATACACAGAAAGGTTCTGGAAGTCAAGCCCCAGCGTCCCCAGCTCAACCCCACCCCCCTACAGGCACACACCCATGCTCAACCCACCTCACGGCCCCAGCTCCAGACCCCCAGCTACACCTCCCTTGGCTCAATCTGCCCCACACAGCCCTGGCTCGACTCAAACCACCCTCCCCCCCCGTAGCCCAAACCCACCCTAGGCTTAACCCCCTGCCCCTCTCCACAGCCCCAGCCCACTGCCAGGCTTAACCCTCCCCAGCTGCCCACTCCACAAATCCAGGACTTACATTTCAAAAGGAGCTCCACCTGCTCCTGCTGCTTCACCAGCTCCACAGCTCCCCCCACGCAGAGCCGCAGAAGCAGCTCCCTGACCCTGCGCACTGAAAGAGCAGGAGTCCATGTAATTGGTTTGAAAGTCTGGCTGGCTATTAAGCCAATTAAATTGAGTCCTGCTCCTTCCCCCACAGGCAGGGAGCTGGAGGTGGAGCAGCAGAAGCGGCCTTTTAAAAATGGCGCTGGGAAAAAAGGTGGCGGAATACAGTTCTGCCAGAACAAAATCCCCGGTGGTACCAGTGTCGCCAAAGACGAGGAGAAGCCCCAGTCTGTACCACAATAGTCGATCTGCCACTGTTGTGGGGAAACATGATGCACCCTCTCAAAGGGAGTAAGAGTGACCACTCTGGCTCATATTCCAGTGGTGCCCGCTGGGACATATTTGTGCCAGGAGTCAGATGTTGAGCTTTACTTTGTGCTGGTGGCTCACAGGCATGGAGATGTGCTTGGCAGTGATGTGGTTAATAGAGTATTTGTTTAAGGGACAAGGTGGTGGGGAAAGAACATTAATATGGAGGAGGGGAAGGGGAATTGTATAAATTCCCAAAGCATTCACAGCCAGCAAGTTAATAGTTTTCAGTGAATTAATTTAAAAATGGGAACCTTGTTTCCTGTCTTTAATAGAACAAAACGACTTCCATATACTTGCCTGTAACTAGCCAGGTGATACAGCATTCCCCAGACACAGTAGGCATTACAGTCCCCTCTGCTCGTATGTGGAATGAACAATTTTGTGCAAAGTATTTATTATAAGCACACTGTGCACTTAGATGTTTTACTATGGTGCTGACAGATTCAGCACAGAACTGAATTGTTAAGTAGTGAACACACCACACTTTTATACTGTGTAAAGATTTACCAATGTTGTGAAATACTATAGGGTTCAAAGGAAAATGTTAGCTCATTGGCTAAATTGTGGGTTCTGCTTAAAAATGTTTCTGGCTTTTAGTGGCTAAAGCAGAGTCGGAAAGTTATGGTGTGATTCAATGGATTGTTAGAGTAATTAGTAAAGGTGAACTAAAATGTTCAGGGCTCATGCCTTCAAATGGCAGGTTGGTGGGGAGAGGCTGGTCACCTGCCAGCTCCTGGTATCTTCCTGTTGGCACCATCTGGCTTCCACTGGGTCAGATAATGTGGTTCAAAATGTTGTCAGGAGCCCTGTCTGGAAAAGTTTGACTTTCCAGTTACTTGGGAGATACTGGATTCTACTCAAAGGTGACGTATAAGATGGCGTGAGACTCCCTCTCTCTAGTTTCAGCTTTCTTGGACATGCCTCCATCCAGGAGTCGTTGTAATTTTTACCTTGGGGAGCCATAAGATGGTGTAAATTAAAGTAGCCCCTAACCTACTTTAAATTGCACTCATTTATTCTTTCCTCTTCGTAGCTTTTTTTTTTTTTACTTCTCTCTTGCCAGTCCTGCATGGTGTGGAGTCAGGCCTCAATCCACCAAAGTATTTAAGGACATACTTAACTTTAAGCACGTGCTTATATTGAAGCAAGACATGTTTTATGGCTTTTGTGTGTTACATCAGCTTAGGCTCCTGGAGACTTCCTTACGGTCCTTTGGACTTGTGGGCCACATTCGGAGGGGATTGGTATGGAGTGTCAGGGGTGTGTGTGTAAATTACCCACTGATAAATGGATGTGAGCACAAAGGAGTCTTAAGTCCATAGGGAATCTAAGTGGATGTGACATGCACATTGCAGGGTTCTGGAGAAGATTTAAGTTGCTCCAACAACCACTTTCTGTGATCTCCCTTAGATCCACCTCACAATTTGGCCCACTCTCCCGTTGACATGGTGGCTGCAGAATGTCTTGGGCTTGGCAGGGCATGCAACGTGCTTCAGTGTGTCTCATTGTGCTGATCTTGTTGAATGGAAAGAAAAGCCAAGTTCACTTTAGGAACATTTAAAAGTATATTTCCAGGGTTTTCTGGCAGTTTAGGTACCAGATGCTGTTGTGTTAATCAACTCTGCTGTGCTGATTGCTTCAGTGCAAGTAGGCTGCTACATATGCCTTCAAAGCCAATCACAAGGTTCATTTCTTCTCCCTGTAAGCTCCTGCTCCTCCTCCTCCTCCGCCAGTTTTCCTCCACCTCAGCTTCTCTCTAAAACTCTGCCCTCCTCTATGCTTCCGATGTCACTTTTACAGTTGCTGCTTACAGGGTGTTGGAGTGTGTATGTATGTTGCAAAACATCCTGGTTATTCTGGTTGACTCTGTACCCCTTTGGTGGTTAATGGTAAAAGAAGATGGTCCTGGTGGGAGCCAGGTGGGAGCCAAAGTACAAAAAAACAAATAAATAAAACAACATCAACAACAAAAACTGAAGAGAGAAGAAATCGTGATAGAAGACCAATACATGCCATGCTTATTGATAAGTTGGTAAGATCATGGTGAGTTCTTTGTGTGTGCTTGTCATCTTCTAGGTGAAGCTGTATGTCATTTAGAGATGTTCGTCTAGTGCAGGGATCAGCAACTAAAATAGCAAGAACGATTTAAAAACTCCTGTGGCACCTTCATAGACGAACGGATATTTTGGAGCATAAGCTTTCATGGGCAAAGACCCGCTTTTTTCCAATTTGGTTAAAAAAACTAAATTCAAGAGTTGCAATTCATGTGAATATGAGACGGTCCTTAATAAATAACGTTAAACTGTACATTTTGTAACCCCTATTCAAGAACCATGCACACTCAATTATTTGTAATGCAATACGTGTTTACTGCAGGGTGTTCACAAACTTTTTACATATTCTATTTCCTCACACTTTGTGTGTATGTTTGTTTCAGTGTCTTCCTGACTTTCACTACCAACCCTTCCCCCGCTCTCTGGGAGATGCTAGGGGGAAATACCCAGCGTTTCTAGGTCACTAGGTTCAGAAAAGGGCAACTAAAATGATTAAGCGTTTGGAACGGGTCCCATATGAGGAGCAGCTAGAGAGACTGGGACTTTTCAGTCTAGAAAAGAGGAGGCTGAGGGGCGTTCTGATAGAGGCATATAAAATCATGAATGGTGTGGAGAAAGTGAATACAGAAAAGTTATTTACTTGTTCCCATAATATAAGAACTGGAGGACACCAAATGAAATTAATGGGTATCAGGTTCAAAACTAATAAGAGAGAGTTTTTCTTCACACAGTGCACAGTCAACCTGTGGAACTCCTTGGCAGACGACACTGTGAAGGCCAGCACTCTAACAGAGTTTAAAAAAGAGCTTGATAAATATTTGGAGGTTAGGTCCATAGATGGCTATTAGCAAGGGGTAAGGTAGGGTGACTAGCCTTTTGTCAAAGGCGGGAGATGGATGGCAGGAGACAAATCGCTTGATCATTGTCTTCGGTTCACCTCCTCTGGGACACCTGGTATTGGCTACTGTCGTCAGACAGGATACTGGGCTAGATGGACCTTTGGTCTGACCCAGTATGGCTGTTCTTATGTTCACTTTGCTGTTTAGATATGAGCTGTTCATTTTTGGGCTTTTAGACTTCCACAAGTTATTGAAAATAAATAGAAGGATTTTTATTTTTCCTTTGCAATTACAGTGTCAGAAGCCACAGAGAAGTCCTTAAAGAGCCATGGGTTGCAGGCCCCTGGTCTCAAGGAAGATGGCCGTGACTTCTCCTTTTTGGTTTAACCTGCTGCTGGAAAATTTCTAGTTTTGCAGTGGGACAATTATGTCATATGTAGTCCTTAGCCCAACACTAAGAAACATGTTTTGTCCTCACACCCATGCAACCACATGAAGTCAGTGGAGCTACTCTGGTTTAACCTAGGACACAGTTTGGCCTACCTAATGGATCAGGCTTTCCCTAAATGTGTTTCCAGCTCATGCTGAATAATGGCATTTTCTTTGGCTCCTTTTCCTCGCTAATTGCATGGATTTTTGCATTCTCTTCTAAAGCTAGCCCCTGGCCTTGCTTCTCTGTCATCACTACAAAAAAGGACAAAGCTTAGGTGTGCAGCCAAAACTTCTCTGAGGCCTGTAAACATGCAGTCAAAGCCTAGGAAGTGCTGAGAACCTGCAGCGCGCTTGGCCTTTTCTTTTCAGGATCAGGCATTTACGCTAGAAATCTCTGGAGCCCAGGCTGTCTTATGAGACTTCTAGTTCTTCCTCATTCTGCAGCTGTTATGACAAGGTTCTGGGAGTTGCTCTAATGGAACACAGAACAACCAGCAGCTCCTGGCATGGGGGAGCACTCAGCACCTTGAAATATTGAGCTCTTGGTTGGATGGATGGATGTATGGTTTAGAGATGTCAGTGCTTTGCTTCTCATCCCGGCTAGCAACCAAGGACAAGCTCCCTAGTTGGTGTAAATGGATGTAAGCGGAGGTAAGTGGAGAACATGGAAACCTGGGAGATGGGTCGGAAGTAGGAGGGAGCATGGGCAACAATGTCACAGTAAAAAGAGGGCCAGGAAAAAACTGGGGGGCAAGTTCAAATCAATATCTGAGATGCCTATATACCAATGCAAGAAGTATGGGTAATAAGCAGGAAGAACTGGAAGTGCTAATAAATAAATACAACTATGATATCATTGGCATCACAGAAACTTGGTGGGATAATACACATGATTGGAATGTTGGTATTGAAGGCTACAGCCTGGTTAGGAAAGATAGACAGGGAAAAAAGGGGGGAGGTGTTGCCTTATATATAAAAAATGTACACACTTGGACTGAGGTGGAGATGGACATAGGAGATGGACGTGTTGAGAGTCTGTGGGTTAGTTTAAGAGGGGTAAAAAACAAGGGTGATGTCCTGTTAGGAGTCTACTACAGGCCACCTAACCAGGTGGAAGAGGTGGATGATGCTTTTTTTAAGCAACTAACAAAATCATCCAGAGCCCAGGATTTGGTGGTGATGGGGGACTTTTAACTATCCAGATATATGCTGGGACACTAATACAGTGGGGCACAGACTATCCAATAAGTTCTTAGATTGCATTGGAGACAATTTTTTATTCCAAAAAGTTGAAAAAGCCATCAGGGGAGAAACTGTTCTGGATTTGATTTTGACAAATAAGGAGGACTTGGTCGAGAATTTGAAGGTGGGAGGCTGCTTGGGTGAAAGTGATCATGAAATCACAGAATTCACAATTCTAAGGACTGGTAGGAGAGAAAATAGCAAAATAGAGATGATGGATTTCAGGAAGGCAGATTTTGGTAAACTCAGAGAGCTGGTAGGTAAGATCCCATGGGAGGAAAAACTGAGGGGAAAAACAACTGAGGAGAGTTGGCAGTTTTTCAAAGAGACATTATTAAGGGCCCAAAAACAAGCTATTCCCCTATGTAGGAAAGATAGTAAATATGGGCAAAGACCGCCTTGGCTTAACAAGGAGATCCTGCATGATCTCAAACTAAAAAAGGAATCCTATAAAAAATGGAAACTGGGACAAATTACAAAGAATGAACACAGGCAAATAACACAGGAATGCAGGAGTAAAATTAGAAGGGCTAAGGCACAAAATGAGGTCCAACTAGCTACAGGCATAAAGGGTAACAAGAAGGCCTTTTACAAATATATTAGAAACAAGAGGAAGACCAAGGACAGGGTAGGGCCATTGCTCAGTGAGGAGGGAGAAACAGTAATGGGGAACTTGGAAATGGCAGAGATGCTTAATGACTTCTTTGTTTCGGTCTTCACAGAGAAATCTGAAGGAATGCCTGACATAGTGAATGCTGGTGGAAAAGGGGTAGAGTTAGTTTTTGAAATAAAAAAAGAACAAGTTAAAAACCATTTGGAAAAATTAGATGTCTGCAAGTCACCAGGGCCTGAAGAAATGCATCCTAGAATCCTCAAGGAGCTGATAGAAGAGGTAGCTGAGCCATTAGCTCTCATTTTTGGAAAGTCATGGGAGACAGGAGAGATTCCAGAAGACTGGAAGAGGGCAAATATAGTGCCCATCTACAAAAAGGGGAATAAGAACAACCCAGGAAATTACAGGCCAGTAAGCTTAACTTCTGTGCCAGGAAAGATAATGGAGCAGGTAGTTAAGGAAGTCATCTGCAAGCACTTGGAAGGTAGTAAAGTGATAGGGAACAGCCAGCATGGTTTTGTAAAAAACAAATCATGTCAAACCAACCTGATAGCTTTTGTTGACACGATAACGAGACTCATAGATAAGGGAGAAGCAGTGGATGTGGTATACCTAGACTTTAGTAAAGCATTTGATACTGTCTCGCATAATATTCTTATTGACAAACTAGGCAAGTCCAACTTAAATCGTGCGCTGCAATAAGGTGGGTGCATAACTGGCTGGCTAATCGCACCCAGAGAGTAGTTGTTAATGGTGCTCAATCCAGCTGGAAAAGCATAACAAGTGGGGTTCTGCATGGGTCTGTTTTGGGACCAGTTCTGTTCAATATCTTCATTAATGATTTGGATATTGGCATAGAAAGTACGCTTATTAAGTTTGCAGATGATACCAAGTTGGGAGGGGTTGCAACTACCTTGGAGGATAGGGTCATAATTCAGAATGATCTAGGTAAATTAGAGAAATGGTCTGAAGTAAACAGGATGAAGTTTAATAAAGATAAATGTAAGGTGCTGCACTTAGGAAGGAATAATCTGTTTCACACATACAGAATGGGAAAAGACTGTCTAGGAAGGAGTACAGCAGAAAGGGACCTAGGGGTTCTAGTAGATCACAAGTTAAATATGAGTCAACAGTGTGATGCTGTTGCAAAAAAAGCAAACATGATTCTGGGATGCATTAGCAGGTGTGTTGTGAACAAGACACGAGAAAGCATTCTACTGCTCTACTCTGCGCTGGTTAGACCTCAGCTGGAATATTGTGTCCAGTTCTGGGCATCCCAATTCAAGAAAGATGTGGAGAAATTAGAGAAGGTCCAGAGAAGAGCAACTAGAATGATAAAAGGTCTGGAGAACGTGACTTATGAAGAAAGGCTGAAAGAATTGGGCTTGTTTAGCTTGGAAAAAAGAAGATTGAGGGGGGACATGATAGCGGTTTTCAGATATCTTAAAGGGTGTCATAAGGAGGAGGGAGAAAACTTGTTCTTCTTGGCCTCTGAGGAGAGAACAAGAGGCAATGAACTTAAACTGCAGCAAGGGAAGTTTAGGTTGGACATTAGGAAAAAGTTCCTAACTGTCAGGAGGTCAAGTACTGGAATAAGTTGCCAAGGGAGGTTGTGGAATCTCCCTCGCTGGAGATATTTAAGAACAGATTAGATAGATGGCTATCAGGGATGGTGTAGATAGTGGTTGGTCCTGCCGTCGGGGCAGGGGACTGGACTCGATGGCCTCTTGAGGCCCCTTCCGGTCCTAGTGTTCTATGATTCTATGTGGCTCCATTGATCTAAGACTCTTCCTATAAGGTCAGTGAAATGGAAAAATTAGAGGGTGGAAAGCAGAGGAAAAATAATGAATCTGAGTCATAAGCAAAGGGTCATTATAGATGTCTGGCTGGTTGTGGGTTTTTTAGGTGTGGAATTATGCGTTGGCCTTGTACCCTAACTCTTCCATCCATTCCTAAAAATTAGGAACCTAATAATTAAATGTGCACAAATAGTTTTGAGTATTTCAAAGTGATAAAAATAAAACTGTGAGTTTCTAAAAAATAAAACAGGCCGTAAACCATAGATTGCAAGCGGCCAATGTGCACATCTGTTCTTCTCTTGCGCTATAGGTTTGTTTACCATCAGACTTAGAATTGTTTACAGATCATTGCAACAACAGCAATGCCTTTTAATTGGATGTGTGGGTTTCCTGGTGTAGTCGTGTTGTTTTTGATATTACAGGGGGCACAATCTCTAAAATATTGTTTAAAGGGTGAATGGTGATTTCCAGCTTATTTTGGGGCATGCACCTGATACAACTTTGGCTAAGTTTTAGATTTACAATACTTATGTCAAGAAGAAACTTGAAAATAAATCATGGTTTATGGTCTTGATAATATAGTCTCTGTTCCAAGCGATGTTATTTCTTCAACCCTCTGATTCTTTCCATCTGAAGGCAAGAGAAATTTCCATCAGGACTATGTGTTTCTTTTCTTAGAACTTGAATACCTTCAGCATGGCTTGAGTAACCAAGTCCTTGAAATTTATATAAATAAATCAGACCTGTACTGTAAGTCTTGTGATGTTCAGTGTCTTTATTATTTGATGATTAAAGATATGGCAATTGACTAATGAAGAGATGCATTTCGAAGAGTAAAGGTCAGGTCCAGATTTTGAGGCCTTCCCTTGCCTCAAATGTCAAAAAGAATTATAATCAAAGAATTTCACTTGCCATCATCAAAGCACTTTTCCTTTCATGATTGGAAAGAGCCATACTGCTGATGTTTATAATTATGGTACACCACCATCAAAATTGTTGCTCATCAAACTTCATTACAGTGATTTATTTGACATGCAGTAATACTTCTAATGCAGAACAGAAATGGTGATATTGATTTACCAGCAAATTAATTAAAATTGTGTAAGCATTATTGCTAATAGATACACAAGGAACATAAATTATTATATTTCATTCATTGGTTTTATAGTTTATTTCTGTCTTGACAATTCCGTATAAAAAAGTGCATAAAGCTAACATTACCCCACATTAGCAAATATTGCTGGAACAACTTAATACTGACTTTAAGATCTTGAACTGTGGCATTTCACTTACGGAAGTATGTTTTGATTTGGTGCAGTCTTCATTTACAGACATTTTTCTTTCCTAAAATGAGGTGGACATGGAGAACGAAATATCAAGATTAATTAATAGGTATTTTATTTAGTGTAGGAAAAGAATGCATTTGCTACCCTTCCTAATCATTGATTGATTCAGAGAGAGCTGTATGTCTTCTGACCATTTGTGATGTAAAAACATCTTTATTTCTATTTTTCTTTTTCCTGCTATCAGTCTGATATTAGAGTAGCATCCAGAGCCCAAGTATGGGCCCATTGTGCCAAGCAAAGCACAAAAGTAGAGTAAATGACAGTCACTGCCAACAAATACATATTCGTTCATTGTATACTATGTCTCCCTCCCCTACCCATTGGTCTGTTGTGTCTTTTAGATTGTGAGCCATCAATGACAGACTTTATCTGGTACGTTTGTTTGTGCAGCATCCAAGACTGGTTCCCATTCCTGGTTAGGGCTTCGGAGTGCTGCCGTAATATAAATGTTCGCTACTACTAACGATAATGGTTAAGCTGTGAATTCTGTGTACTTATCATAACATTTAAGCTATCGCTTTGGATCCAAATCTTCCTCGTAAGTATGTTGGTGCATCTCCACTGACTTGAATGGACTTGCCCTAGTGTACCTGACAAACATAAGAGTGTGCCTCCCAGAATTAATTAGTATTCTGGGAGTGTCTTGAATTAACTAGTTCCTTTGTAACTATATAGAGATTTCAAACAGTGTTCCCATTGAGTATATTGCTGCTTTCCTTCATTTTTCTTTTGTTTCTTAGAGGCAGCTCCATTTGATGCTTATTGTGGCTCTCCCAGATGCTGGGCTGATCTCAGGCCACACACAATCTACTGCTGCCTGGGTTCTGTTGTTTGGTTTTCCATGCCTAGCTTAGAGCATGATTTGTTTTTTAATTACCAAGTTTTTGTTTTTTCCCCGTTCCTTTGGATGTAATTCAAACAGCTATGAGTGATGTCCAAATGCCTATGACAGGTTCTCCATATAAACAAAAATTGCTTCTGTCCCTGGGGTCCACCCTCTATGATTGTATATCATTAAATGTTGGCTGTTCTCATAAGGTATGTTGATGAAAACGGACAGTGATGTCTTGGAAGACGAAGAGCTTATGTTTCTTCATGGGCTTGGTTAACCAGACGTCTCCTTTCCCCTATAAAACTTCTGAGTAATGGTCTTAACTTCCGGGGATTGATATCATGTGCCCTTTTGCTTCAGTCTGTACCTGTGGAACTGTTACAAGTCTCATTGAAACCATAGAATGAGAGTAGCCAAAGGTCATTTGAGACAATGACGTGAGTAGATAGAAATCATGAGCTAAATTACTAATTGGTCCTAAAACTGAACTTTTTTTCCAAAAGAAACTGGAGTCAATTAGTAGGAGAGGAATTAGGAATACCAAAAGTTTCTCTCTACCCGCTTTCCCCAACTTCAAAATCTGCTTTTTGTCAAGGGCTTTGAAAACAAATGTCAAAAGAATCCTTTTCCATGGGCTTCTCGTTTTTATGGAAAATCCATGCCAGTAAGACATGCCCAATGTCAGGTGATTGCAGTGTTGTTTTAGCCATGTTGGCTCAAGTATATGAGAGAAAAAGGAGTGAGATTAAAATCTATTACTGGACCAATTTCTGTTTGTGGAAGATACAGAGCCAAGCTTTTGTGTAGCACAGTCCTCTTCTCTAGCTCTGCAGTCCATGGCTACATTACAAAGTTAAGTCAACTTATGTTGCTGATGCTCCAATAATGTAATTAAAATATTTTTGTACATCCACCCAACGCTCCTTGTGATGCAACTTGTCTCCATAGTTGGTGCTCTTTTATGGACGGGGAGCATGGCAGCGGGGAAACCTATCCCACTCTGCAGCTCATTGCCATCTACTACTGGACGTTCTTGGAAGCACTGCTGTGCCTCCCAGAGTTGGTGCCTCGTCCCATGATGCACTGTGCTCCCTCTGTTCATTCAAAGAGCTTCTAACTACCTTTCACACTACTTTTCAACAGCCCTTGTAAAATGCGTGCCTGGCATCTGTCTGAAAGCATGGCTCCCGCACTGCTCTCTCTCATTCTGGTGAGCCTTATGAGCACAAGATGCATGATCCTGCAGTATTTCATGAGCTGCAAATCTGAGAATAACTCAGTGTTTGCCCTGCTGTGTGCCATGGAAGGAAAGAATTGAGGATTGTTTTGTGCCTTCATGGAGCAGATGCACATGATAGACCGTAGATTCTGAGTGCAGGAAACAAGCGCGAGTGGTGAGACCACATTGTTATGCAGACCCAGGGTGATGATCAGTGGGGCTTCAGAGCTTCCTGGAAAACATCTTCCTGGAGATGCTGGGGAGCTCACTCCTGCCCTTTTGTTGCAAGGTCTGCCTAAGGGTGGAGAAGCAAGTGGTGATGGCTATGTGAAAGCTGGCAAGTCCACCTTCCCACCAGTCAGTCCTAAATCAATTTGGAGTTGTGGGGGCTGGATTCAGTGATCACCTGAGGTCTCTTCCAGCCCTAGGATTCCATGAATTCCATTGTGAGGGAGGTAGTGATGCAAGTGTATAGAGCCATTAATCACCTCCTGCTAGGACAATGTGTGGGAAATAGTAGATGGTTCTGCAGCAGTAGGGATCCTGAACTGCGGCAGGGCAACAGATGGCGCACACATGCCAATTCTGGCTCCAGACCACCTTGCAACAGAGTACATCAACAAAAAGGGCCACTTTTCTATGGCCTTGCGAGCTTTAGCAGATCACTGAAATCATTTCTCTGACATCAGTGATGGGTAAGCAGGGAGCGTGTATGACACCCACATCATCAGGAACGTTGGCCTGTATGAGAAGGTGCAAGCAGGGTCTTTCTTTCCAGACCAGAGAATTCCAGTTGTGGAGGTGGAGATGCCATTAGGGACCCTTGAAGATCCAGCCTCCCGCTTGCTGCCATGGCTCATGAAACTTTACACTAGAAAGCATTTTGCATCAAAGGGCACTTCAACAGGCTCAGCGGTCACAAAATTGTCAAATATTATCAACTCTGCCTTTGGCAGGTTAGACTTCAGTGAGGAAAATATTTCTGAGGTATATTGCAGCCTGCTCTGCCCTGCATTACGTTTCTGGAGCTAAGGAGGAGAAGTTTCTGCAGGGATGGGGTGTTGAGACAGATCGACTCATGGCTGATTTTGAATACTTAGCAGGGCCCAATGGCCCTCAATTTGAATCAGAGAAGCTTTTGAAAGAGCATTTGACAATGAGTCCCAAAAATAGGTCTGTCGTGGATTTAGCCAAGCGTTGTTTTCTTGGGCTGTAGAATGAACCCTGTAGTGACTCCTGAGTGTGCATTCATTTTACAATGCGCATGCACCAATTGCCATTGTGCATGAATTTTTGTAGATGACAAAGATCCCTTATTTATTCATAAGTGCATTTTTATTAAGCAGAGTTGCAAACATTGCTCTGTTCTGCACGAGGCATGAAAATGAATTGCATGCTTCCAAATGAAGCTCTCGCAGTTAGGTATCTGTCCAGCTGTCAGTGGAATGCATGCTCCTCAGAGTGGTGTGCTTGGGGCACTGAGGCAGCATTGGAAATGTGAGGAATAGCGGAGGGTTTGTGTGGAGGGCAGAAGAGGCACTTCTGTAAGAGCTGCATATCTGTTAGGTCCTGGAACAGCTGTGTTAACTGCTCATACCCCTCTTTGCTTTCCTGGCTAGCCATATGCAGGTTCTTAATGATAGCCTTTGGAAGCATCAGAGAACTTCAGCGCCTCCTGGAACACGTCTTCCTTATGGTCTTCGCATTCGACTGAGCTGCTCAGCCGGTGTGCAAGAGGAGACTCTGCAGGGCACAGCTGCAGCCGCTAGAGAAATAAGAGGCAGAGGCAGTATTGCGAGTGCACTCGCAGCCTTGATTCAATGGAGTTAGAAATGCTATTTTTACTCTTTCCTTTGGCAAACACACAGCACAGCAAAAGTCCCAGCGTGAGTTTGGCTGCGGGGAGTCAGGGCAAGACGGGACTAAGGGTTGTGGTCGGGGAGGGTGTTTGAGGGGTATCATTTACAAGCATTTACAGTCCTATCATGGGTGGTGGGTGAACCCCTGCTTCAGGGAGGCAAACCCACTGGATCTGCCCCTTCTGCCCAGCGCCCCACCCCTGCATGCCAGAGCCCCAAAGCGCCACCCATAAAAGGAAGAGCCCCAGGGGGCCCCCCAGACTGGAGGAGCCATCACTGCCTGCCTCAGCCACAGTGAGCTGAGCCTCCACCATCTCCCACCCCGCAACCTGCTGCCTCCGTCCTCTCAGTAACACTGAGCCTCCGCTGCCTTGGCTCCTGAGGACTGGTTCAGCCCCACCATCTGATAGCTGCCCCGCGTGCTGTGCCAGCCCCACTGACATCAGTCAGACAGGCCCCAGCAGCAAGCTAAGCTGCCAGGCCTCTGACTTCTACTGGCCCCAACTGGCAGCCTCCCCGAGCACCGGGCCCCACCCCAGCACTGGGCCCAGCAAACAGCCTCCTTGTGTTTCATCTCCTCTCGCCCTGAAGCTCCTTCCCCACTGCTGAGCCACTGGCCCCAGCAGTAAAGTGGAGTCTCCTTAGACCCTTTGCCTTCTGACGTGGGTGCCTCAGCTCCTTGATCTTGTCATGGCACTGCTGTGTGTCTGTATCCTGCCCTTTCTCCTCCATGTGGCAAGCAATATGCCTGTTGATGTCAAAGTTCTAGAGCAGAGCTAGGACTGCATAGCCACCTCTCCCCACAGACCCAGCAGATCACCAGCTATAGTGTACTTCAGACAGGAGCACGTTAGCTGCAGGGAGCCAGCATGGTCAGCTAGTCAGATCTGATGCCACAGAAACAGGAGGAGGAGTTTCAAAAATTCCCGGTTTTAAAAGAGGAGCGGCATGTTACCTGTGCACCTGGATGGAGGGCAGCGGAGTTCAAATTGGTGACCAGAGTGGTCATGATGGGAATTGTGGGACATCTCCTGGAGGCCACTGAGGGTGAGAGAAGGTGGCACTCAGGTTAAATACAGGTGTTAATATATTGCAAGGGACCATTCAAAATGAAGTGGGCGTTTAACACTTCTGTAATCGTAGGACAAACAAGGTTGAATGGTTTATAGGGTGTCATAAAGAGACATAACACTTGTATCCGTATTGAGTCCATGATTTTAGCATCTGACTAAGTTATGAATTTAAGATACCAGACTTGCTTTTTGAAGGTGTGCAGGTTTCCTTTGAGGACCTTGACTGAGAGGTCAGATATGGAGTAACTGTGAAAAGCGTTCACCAACAGAACATAATGTTTTTAGCTGTTGTCATTTTTCTGTCTGAGTTCAGACAAGAGCATAGCAATTTTCAGATTTCAGCCATATAGCTGGAGTTGGGTCATTTGGTGACCTGGATTTGATAAACTACATGTTGTGATAGGCATGTCCAAGACCTATGGATCTTGAAAGGTGAACTGTGGGCGATATTGGTCAGTGTAGCAATGGGGATGTCTCTTCAGGTTACGCATCTGGTATGACAGGATCTAGTGCTGCTTTGAGTTGGTGTGTGCTGGTCTTGCTACTGATGAGGAGTTTGGCTAGACTGGAGTGATTGTTTGCAGGCCTCAAGATTGGTTTGGGAAAGGTTTCTTTCAGGCTATGAAGTCAGGCTTGTGTCCCATACTGGTTTTGGCATGAAGTGGCAGGGAAAAAGTAGGATGTGCAGGTGGGGAGTGAATGCGTGAAAAGTAAGTTCTGTATTGACACAAGTTCTCTGGGTATTTGGATGGCCTGTTCCATGATGTAATCTCCTTCTCTGGTGAAGTGTCGACATGGGATAAAGGTGGTTTCAAGTTCATAAAGATGAAAATCCTGAAATTTCTCATCAAAGCATATTTTGTGGTATTGGAATTCCTGGCTGCAAAGAACAGATTTCTTGGTGGGTCTGGGATAGTTACTGGACCTGTGTAGGTGAATATGGTGATCCATGGGGTACCTGTGCAGGGTTGTCTGTAGGGATCTGTTGTTGAGGCTGATTGGGGCGTTTAGTGAGTTGATGCTAGCATGGGAGTGTTCAAGAGACAGTTGGATGGTGTTGGCTGAAGTTGTGGTGGAAATCTGAGGCACTTTAGTTTGTCCAGAGAATTAAATTGATGTGTCTCAGGTAAATCATTGGTATGGGGTGCATTTTTCCAGAAATTCTGCTGCAAGGTAACCCATTAAGTGTTTGGCATACTGTGGAACCATCCTCTCACTCAGGGTTATTCCCATGGTTTGGACAAAATTCTTGTCGACTGTAAAGTTATGGATGAGTTTGGCAGCCTGCTTGGTTTAGAAATCTGGGCATTGTCTATTGGCTTGTAGATATTTGAGCAGGCAGTGATGCCCTCACCATGAAGGATGCTGGTGTGAAGTATGGTGACGTACCCAGTGGTAAGAGTGGTGTTCAGAGAGAGGTTGTTCATTTTGTGGAGTTTCTGGAGGAATATTTCTGTGTCCTGAGGAATATGAACTCTGACTGGTTTTTCCATACCTGCTGTTCTGGCCTTCAAACACCACCTCAACCTCACTAATCTCCTTGTCAGAAACAAGCTCCCCACAGTCTACCACACATGAACTCAAAGCACCAGACACTGCCACAACAGAGGCAAAACCAGGAGATCTCTCTGCATTGCTGGAGTGAGCAGTACCCTCACCACACACCTTGCGAGATCAATGGGTCTTATATATGCTATCTCAACACGTGGTATACCTCTTTGTGTGCGTAAAACACCCCAGCAACAGTGATGTGGGTGAAACCAGACAATCACTGTACCTTTGAATGAACTCACAAAGCAAATAAGTCAAAAATACCCATCTGCTTGTGGGTAAACACTTTTCACAAAATGGTGACTCTGTATCTGACTTCTCAGTCAAGGTCCACAGAGGAAACACGCATAAGACCTTCAAAAGACAAGCCTGAGAGCATAAATTGTAACTTTGCTAGCCATTAAAAAGATACTGGTACTTTTGTCTTTTTACAGCAGTCCAGACCCTGCTAAACCTTCTTTGTTGTATGACTGCAGAGGTGTCATGACTTCATTTTTAATGGTTCCTTGCCACATATTAATGCCTATATTTAAAAACTGTTCCAGCTTGTATTGAGCAGTTGCACTCTGATTACCTTTCCCAGACCTGAAGAAGAGCTCTGTATAGCTTTAAAGTTCATCTCTACCTCTTCCACAAGCAGGTGTTGGTTCATTAAAAGATATTATCTCACTCACCACATCTCTTTCCATGTCTGGGTAGGCACAGAGACCAGACCCGGCATCTTGATCCAGATAAAATTAAGGGACATTTAGGAGCCATTTCCATGCTTGATGCTTATATCAGAACTTTGCCAATGTACTTGACTGTGACTGTTACTAGTAAATATCACACTGGATTTTTGTTAAATGGATCTCCATTCATATCCTCATGCAACTGCCCCAATGCAAGACATCCTCGCTTAAGGATGTAGATAAGTGGGATATTTTGGATGAGCCTCCACTCCTTTATAGTTCATTTGACGAAACTAAATGTTCTTGAACTCACATTTGTTAAGCAGTTGCGTGTGTGTAACTTAAATTTAACATTTTGAGATATGATCCTGGTCCTTTGCAAAACTTTTTATCTTCTTTCCTAGATTTCATTTATCCTTTCATGGGCTTCTCCTTGCTTCTGTAAAGCTGTGTATATTGGGAAATGAGTTTCCTGGATCCTCCTGTGTTTGGAAACTGAAGAATAGTTGTAATCTTTTCCAAGAACTATGAAAAATCCAGCTAGTCCATATCTGGCCCATATTCAGGCCAGCTATACATGTTTTCTGCAAAGAAGTGCAATCAACTTCTTAGTCCCTGTCAAGAAGAGAATGTAGGAGGTTGCATTCTGTGCTCAGTGACAGCTGTACATTCAACCCCCATTTATTTAAATATTTAAGGCCAGCAACTCAGCTGATGTAAATCAATGTACTCAGCTGACTTCTTAAAGTCATTAGAGTGCTGCTGATTTACATTGCCAAGGATCTGCCCTTTGATCGCCCTTGGCTATCATTTGACTTCACTGTGGTTTCATGAGCGTAACAGAGGGCAGAATTTGGTGTTCTTAAATTATCCCTGGGGACGTATATCCTAGTAAGGTTAGAAGAAATGTCCCTGACATCCGGTTGCTTTGAGAGTGAGGCACGAGGGCAGTTGGACAGACCTTCCTCCTTCTGAGAATTTTTTTTAACAGATTTATAGTTTCCAAGAATAATCCCTCCAAAAGTACTTCCATGTCTCCTGAGGTGCATAAATGTCATGGAGTTTATTAATAATCAGATCTCTGAGGGTTCAGCTAATTTTAAAGAGCCTACTGACTGGAAATTGAGGTGTCCATGAGGCCAGAGGATCTCAAGCTCAGAGAATAACAATTTGTTTGTATCAGAATTCAAATAAAAAAATCACGGGGCACATCAGTCAAGCCAAGTCAAAACAAACAACTTTCTTCACCTCTTTACAGCTTTGCAATGCAGCGCCTGGTGGTGTCACCTCATTTGTTTTCTGTTGAGGGCGAAGGTACTCCTGCTGCCCACAGACTGATATGGCTGTCGGTACATTATTTAATGTTTCCCCCTGCCCCACAAGGAAGTCTTCCCTTTATCCTTTGTGAGGTTTCAGTTACTATGCAGGCTTTGTTTCAGCAAGGACAGTGCAGGTTCCCATTCTCCATCTTCTTACAGAACAATTGTCATGCCGTTAGACAAGTATCAGAGGGGTAATCATGTATGTTTGTACCCACAAAAACAAGGAGTAGCCCTGTGTCACCTTTTAGACTAACAGATTTATTGGAAAACAACACAGCAGTCACGTAGCACTGTATAGGTCAACAAAATAATTTATTAGGTGATGAGCTTTCGTGGGGCAGACCCACTTCTTTGGATCTGGAAATTTTCTTGGTTTGCGTATCCCTGAACTCTTCACTAGCCCACATAGCTGGAGAGCTTTTCTACCTCTAGCAACTGTGAGCCTATTGTCCTGTAAAGCACCGCCCTCTAGGAGTGGCTACTAGTGTTCCCTGGAATTAAGTGTAAATTCTTATGTTAGGATGCAGTCTTCATGCACTACAATTGTCTGGCAATTATTTGGAGGCTAACCAGTGAAAATAACACTGGTCTCGCTGTCACAATTAGTTTACAGAGGGGTTGCCACCAGTGTTCCCTCTAATTTTTTCTTCCCTTAGCAGAATAAATTTTCTGTACACCAAGGCGTACACGGATGTGCACCACCAATAGAAACATGTTGCTGACTGTGGGCACTGTGGACACTTAGCCAATCAGCCGAGTAGTATCTGAATCTCATCTGCACTCAGCTTCCAGGGAACACTGGTAGCCACTCCTAGGCTGGAGCTGTTTTACAGGGCAAAACCACTCCATACCTTAGGATGAAAAGTGAAGAAGATAATTTAATTCAACTGAACCTGCAGGAATGTTTTTGACAGGTTGTAACTCCCATGGAGTTTTGCCAGGGTCCCATATTTGATACTTTTCTCTTGCAGAAAGTGTCATGAGTTCTTTGAACACCTCGTATGTCCAGTGTCTTGGTTTTTCATTTCTTCCAAGAGAGAGTGCCTCTGGTAACACAGTGTTACTGTTACCATACTGGAGCACCTGGATTTTCCTTGAAAGCTCCCATCCAAAACCTAAGCATGTCCAGTGTTGCTCACTTTGTAAGACTCCTCAAGATCTGAAGATGGAGTACAGTAGACCCCCGACTTAGGAGGAGGTTCTGTTCCTGCACAGCCTTGTGTAAGTCAAATTTCGCATTACTCGGGAGAGCCAGGAAACTGACCAGTGTAGCAGCTCTGGGCAGTTTCCTGTCTCCTGTGAATGGCATGGAACTGAGAGCCAGGCTCCCAGCTCCCTGCCACTCACAAGAGACAGGAAACTAATCAATGCTGCTGTGCTGGTCAGTTTCCAGCTCCTGTCAGTGGCGGCAGCCAAGAGTCAGGCTGCCACCCCTGACAGGAGCTGTGACTCAGCTGATAAATGGAAGAGGCATGGGGAAAAGAAGATTCTTCCTAAATATAGGCACTTTCATTCAAATATGACAAAAATAAATGTATCAGGCTATACAAATGCCCCAGCCCTTCCCCTTCACTACATGTTCATTATTGACAGGCAGGAGGCCGCGGCTTAGAAGACAATGGTAACTGCACTTGTAAAATTAGTATTCCTGCAAGTAATTCTGCTGCCTGTCTCTAAGGCAGCATTTTGTTGGCCAACTGCTACTGGTAAAATTCTGACCATGCCTTCATAGCTTATTTAAATAAATAATCTCACTGCTCATTAAAAGTGGGGAAAATGTGAGCTCAGAGACAGTTGGGTCATGAAGTAATCCTGCCAGTCTGCTACTCGTATGGGACTCATCCTAGGACAGGGCTCGGCAACCAAAATTGCAAGAGCCATTTCTTCCAATTCATTAAAAAACACACTAATTCAAGAGCTGCAATGCATGTGAATACAAGGTGATCCTTAATAAATAACATCAAACCATATTTTTTATAGCCCCTATTTTAAGAAAACATGCACACGATGGTTTGCAATTTGATACAAATTTACTGCAGGATGTTCACAATCTTTTTAGGTATTCTATTTCCCTATGCTTTGCATGTGTGTTTGTGGAACTGTCTTCATGATTTTCTCTCCTGAACCTTCTCTTTGTCTGGAGGATGCTAGGGGGAGTTAGCCAACGTTTTGAGGTCACATATTGTTTGCTATTTAGATATGGGTTGTTCCTTTTGGGGCTTTTAGACATTCACTGTTTGTTGAAAATAATTAGGAGGTTTTTTTTTTTTCCTTTGCAATTATAGCATCTGGAGCCACAAAGAAATCCTTAAAGAGCCCCATGTGGCTCCGGAGCCACAGAGTGTAGACCCCTGTTCTAGAATGTTACATATAGTGCCCCCTTTGCTGGTTATGCCTGGAAGGCTTCCATCTTTTGTTTATGCTCCAGCATGCTCAGTCATATAGTGCCTTCGCTCTTGTTTTTAATTCATTTTCTTAAGTATCACTGTGGTCTTTCTTTTCCTCTTTACATGGTTTTTAATATATGCACCACTTTCTTCTTCGGCTACCCATGTTTCACATGATTGAGTTTGCAGATGATCCTGTTATGCACTTTGGTCGAGTGGATCTTGAGGGACATAAATTTGTGTTGGTTACCCTCTGTCAGTTTTGGGAACCTTCACTGTATTTTTATAGTATGGCAAAAGAAAAGCCTAACAATTCATTGTTCAATAGCAAAAATTCAATCAGACTAAACATTTGTTAAAATTTTATATACAGCCTTGATGAACTTTGTATTTCTCTAACAATATTAATCAAATATTTTTCATGCATTCATATGAAAGGAAGAGTAATTTTCCTTTTTCGTCATTTAAAAAAAATTATATATCCTCTCCTGATTTCCTGTGCAAACACAGACAAAACATCACTAATATTCACAAAAATGTCCTGATAAAATGACATAGGTTTTCAGCTAGAACCTATATTTGATAATTCAGCACATCCTTAAATAAAAACAAAACAATTTATTAGAAAAACACAGCCTGAATAAAATTATGCAGATAAAGGACATTTAAACTTCCAGGCTCTTTTTCAAGTCATTATTCAAGACAAGATTAAGCTGGCATTCGTTAGTACAGAAATGATTTCACAGCTCTTTTTAATCTAATGGTGGTTTAGTTAGATGATTATTCTATTTTTACAATTTTGTTTTGGTATAGATGCAAGTATAATGCTTTTGTGTTTATATATTCAGTGTCCTGTGAAAACAATTCAGTCATTTTTTATGGTATAGGGGGCCTCTTATGCTTGATATGTCTTTGGACCTTCAAACGTCATAAACCAGCCCTGACGGCAGGGAAATTTTTAAATCCCACCCCAAAATATTTCTTGTTTGGTTTGGAAAAACTTTTGTTTTGTACAAATCCTACTTGTTTGGCCTAAAAAGGTTTGACGTTCCTTTGAATAAGGAAAATTTTCCTAACAAGATAGGAGGCAACCTACAAGTGGGAGTCCCAAACAGAGCGAGAATGCTCAGGATGAGCGTTTGCCGCGCTTCGGTAAAATTATTGGCATAGGAAGCTGCTATTCAATGTGAGCAAGGGTAGTAGAATATTTTTTTATAAGCATTAAAAAAAATTGTATTCCAGGGGGACACAATGTATTCTATCAAAAACAAATACTGCTTTTTGTATTCTTACCCACTAAAAATACGTGGTAAAGCTTTGAAGAATCTTATTTCACAAGTGCATCATGCCTCATAGTTTGTCTCTTGTTTTATATTGAAGTAGTAACCTGTTGAGGCAGTATTTATTCATCACCTAGTGCAACAGGAGTCAGTATATTGCTGTGACATACCACTCTGCATTCAGCACTGTGCAGCTCAGAAGGCTGTCTCTGAAGCATCTTAGTGCCTTGAGCTGAAATCCCATACCGACAAGTAATGCTGAATTTAGAGTCGTTGGCTATTAAAATTACGAGGTTACTAAGCCATGTTGTTTACACAGGGTACATTTCTTTTTCTGCCTTGGACAGTTGCATCTATAAAATAGCTTAAACCAACATCGTTTAGAGGTTTTAGTGTTACGACACAATTCGTTTTGATTCTAATGAAATCAAGTCTTTGTTGCCTTACTTTTAGCTTGGTATTTTTGCATAATTTATGAGCAAGGCATAGTATTTTGTAATGGATGGATTACTTGTGCTACTCCCTTTATTTTACAAAACATACTGTAGTATAAATATTAGCTTTTTGAATAGCACTTTGCTTTTTGGTGGGCCACAAAATGAGTTAAATTGTCTCAAAAGGTAAGAACATTTGAAAGAAAATCTTGGCATAAGCACATGCAAAACTCCAGCATAGCCTTCATTTTAATAGCATTCTGAAGTACAAGAGAACATAGCATTACCCTAAAACTATGGAAGATGCTCTCTTCCACATAAAACAACTGGTAGTCATCTTTTGGGGAATATATTCTTGCTCTCTTTTTCCTAGCTGATTTGTATACTGATTTTTACAGGTTTCAAGATAGTTAGCAGAATGACCACTTAGCTATGCATCTATATAAAGGGATTGAAGGTCTTTTATCGATCATTGAAATGCTACCATCTCTAGAGTAGGAGGGTTGTGGGAGCCAATGAGTGTTGGATCAGGATCCAAGTGAAGAGAATTTAAATTACAGTAGAAGTTGCCTCTATGGAAATATGGGAGAAAACTGAATGGTCAGGGTCTTGGTTATGCTGAAAGACTGCATTTACAGCAGGACAGTGCCTCTTTCTCTGAAATGGAGCCAGTTCTCACGGCTGGCTCTGAATGAAGGGAGCCTCCAAAGGAATCATTCAAACCAGTTCTTGCAGAGTGTTGCTTGATGTCTCCTGTCTACGTGGTGACATGAAATGGGGGCCATATTTGGGTATATTCTCATGAAGCATCTCCCTAAATAATATTTTTATTCAAAGCCCTGAATGAGCATTGGAAGAAATCCCTGAAGCCTTATTCAGCTTTTATTTAGGCAAAATTCAATTGAAAATGTAAAAAGTGGGCGGGTGGGGGGGAGGTGGCTCCAGTTAACAGCTGAGGACAAGATTGGGTGGGTGGGGGAAGCTGCCAAAATATCTTGATTTTTTTCTAGCTAAAAGTCAAGAGCCTTTTAAATTATTTATTTCTAACATATTATTAGGCACAGAGCATGCTCCCTTAAGTCAGTGTAGAAAGGAGTTAGCAAATTATTCTCTTCATAAAAAATTGGACCAGCTAAAGCTGGGTGAAATTGTTTGGCAAAAAAAAAAAAGCGGGATTGGCAACTGTCATGTTTCACAAATTCATGTTGATTTTTGCCCATTTATTTCAGTGGAAAAGAAAACATAAACACATCTCTGAAAAACATTTAATTTTGACATATCAAGTGAATTGTTTTGATTTGATGGGCATTTTATTTTATTGCATTTCATTTTTAATGGCTTTTAATTGTTAATGCTCAAAACATTTTTAGTTTTATTTTATTTTGGATTGAACAAGACATTTAATTTGACTTGAAATGTTTGGGGATTTTTAAGTTACTGTTTGATTTGCTAGAAATTTAAAAAAAAATTTTTTTCACGTTGACCTGAAACTAACTTTTTAAATATATCTTTCAGAATTGCAAGTAAACTGAAAAATCTATTATGCATCAGCTCTTGTATTAAACAAAACTTTCACCTATAGAGTCAGTGAAAAAAATCTTTTTTTTTTCAGTTACAAAAAGAATTAGTTCATTTTCCTTTGTGCCACTACAATGTTTGGTTCTAGAATTTGGTCCACAGCCTATTGATCTCAATGAATGGAGTCCCATTGATTTCAGTGGGCATTGGTTGGGTTCCCACTGAGGCCATTAACCCCAGTTAAGTTCTTATGATTGTATTCTCACAAACACTGAACTTGATTTGGATCTCAGTTGCATGGGCGTAAGACAGGAGTTATGTCAAAGATGTTACACAACTTTAAAACTGCGTAAGTGAGAACAGAAATGGGACCATTATGTTCAAAAACATCTGAAAGAAAATCCTAAGCCACCTGACTTATGCCACAACAGGAGTTCTAATGAGTTTTGATGATTGATTGTTTCATGCAAGAGTTTCAACTTCTTTCCAAATTTGAGAGAGATGGTCTTGAAAAATGAACACGAGTTGTCTTTAAAACACTGTGTAACATACAGTAACAGATTTTTATTTTTCTCAAGGTATTAGCTTCTTTATGTGGTATAAATTTCTGTGGCATGTCATAAATCCATATGATATTCCTGAGTGCAAATGTTTGCATTGGCACATTTCCGTTCACAGAAGTGTGTGCAAATCTAGTCTTCTCCCTACCAGCTGAACAATTTAGGAGGCTGCCATCGCCGCCTTCTCATAACACTCAGGATGAGTTCCCCGCTAGACCTGGTTCTTGCTGGAGTCCATTTTAGGGCTGAAAACTCTGACTTAGTAATGCTCCAGAACAAGATTTAGCCAAAATGTGTAAGGACTCCATTAACATTAAAACAGAAAAGGGTTGAACATATTCTGAAATACAGTTTGTAATGTGCAGGAATCTAAGAGATGAATTTGAGAAAATCCACCCCTGCTTTAAGGCTCCTATCTAATGTCTGTCCTATAACTCTTATGCTGGAGTTTCTCTAGACTTGTTGAACCTCACTGGAAATTTTGGCTGAGTAAAGACTGCAATTTTCGGCACTTAAACCCAAGCCTGCAATTACATGTGAGTAGGTGATGGCTCCCTGTGGAGCTAATTTGACCTGAGTATGCTGCTATCTAGGCACGAAGGTCTGTAACAAGTGGTGGAACGCAGGCCATCCTCTGTAAGGCTGCGTCTACACTAGCAAGTTCTTTCAACATATTTTTCGAAGGAAGAGGGAGGGCTCTTTTGAAATACCCCACAGAGCATCGCACAAAAAGTGTTCTTTTGAAAGTAAATCAGAAGAATGTGCCACTCCTTTGGAAATTGTTCTTCCTTTCCCGTTTCAGGAAGAGCGCCCCCTTTTGAAAGCTTCTTTTGAAAGAAAACATGTTGATGCTCCGCAGGCTCTTTTTCTTCAAAAGAGCAGGGGCCTGATTTTTCAATCCCTGGCTCATTCTTTCTAAAGAGCGAGGGCTGTGTGGACACTTTCTTTCGAAAGAGCAGATCTCTCTTTTGATCTGCTTTTTTGTGTGTGGATGTACTCTTTTGGAAGAGATCTTCTGGAAGGGCTTCTTTTGAAAGATCTCTAATGTGGATGTAGCCTAAGAGTGCCACAACTTTTATGTTATAAACATCTTTGAACCAGATTTGCCTATTCATATAAAATGTAACCCTAATGCAAATCTTGGGAAAAAAATCTGGTTTTTTTTCCTTCATATATGCTTCATTTTACATGTAAGGAAAAGAGGCCAGGACAGCTGGCCAAATGCACAAAAGGTAGAAATGGCTGTTTATAAGCAAAAGATGGTATTTCCATCTGTCCTTCATCTTCTAGAATGCAAATTATTAAAAAAATCAATTTGAAACAGACATTGACAGACTCAAAATTGTATTCGTACATAAGCTAAATTATGACTTAACTGGCATCATGGAGACTTCGTGGGATAAATCTCCTGAGTGAAATAGAGATGCTGCTTCTTGTTCAGGGAGGAAGCAGGGGAAAAGGGAAGAGGTGTTGCATTATACTTCAGAAATGAAGCTTGAACCTCTGTAATCTGGACTTCCCTTATCCAGCAACAGGGAAAAGCTGCAGGCCCTACACTCAGGAACCCCTCCCCTGACCTTCCATAACCTCTGAAGTGCTGCAGACACAGTTTGAAACTCTCTTCTCTGGCACTCTCTGGTCCAGTACCATCCTTCGTCCAGCAGGACCACAGACGTTGCTGGAACCATGTGTGCCTGGATGAGGGAGCTCCAGGTGTTCAACTGCAGAGGATTCCTACTGGTGGCAGGGAGCCCCAGGGCAGCCCTGAGGCAGGGAGCCCCACTAAGGAGAGCCCATATGGGGTTGGGGAGCCCTGCCAGGAGCCCCACACCAACGGGGCACCTGGCTGGGGCCGAAAGAGCCCAGCAGCCCTGAAGCAGTGGGGAACCTGGCCAGGGCAGGGGAGCCTGGCAGGGGTTGAGCCTCTCCACAGACAGCATAGGGGCAGGGAGCCTGAGGTGGCGTCCAGGAGGGGAGCCTGGCCATCAGGCGGGTGCTCCCACTACCCCCTCCCCACAGAGTAGCCAGGAGGCCTGACCTCCCCTCTTTGAGGACCACTCAGGTGTCAGGGGTGCCAGACGAGGGAGATACGACCTGTAGCTGATTTGTGGCATTTAAGTTCAGGAAGGGAGGGGATGACCAAGGTCCTTGGACTGACTTGTGTGGTCGGGGAGTGCAGCCCCATGGCTGGTGGCAGGTGCTGGGAGCCCAGTCCAGCAGCAGTAGTGCTCCACGTCCCCCTTGCCTCTTCCTCCAAGCACACCCCTCACCCCAGCTTTGTCACTGCTGGGCCACTCTCCTGCTGCTGGTTGCATGGCTCTGCTCCAGCAGCAGCACAGGGGCCAGCACTGATTTCCCCTTCACTGTAGCAAGGTGAGCTACTAGGAGAATCTTTTTGAACCAGAAAGGTAGTAAAGTCTTGGCATAGGCTTCCAGGAAAGGTTGTGGAGCCCCTGTCTGTTTTTAAGAGCAGGTTGGACAGACACCTGTCAGATCTGGTCTGTTTATTTTGTTGTGCTGCCACACAAGGGACTGGATCACCTTTCAGTATCCCTTCCAGTTCCACATTTTTGTGATTCTATTGTACATGTTTTTAAAATGGACATAAACGGTGGTTGTCAGCAAATTTGTGTTTTTACACATTTAAAATGCATTGGTCTCTAGTGTTTACTGCATATCCGGAGTCTTAAAACTGGGAAGCTTGATGTCCTAAATACAAACATTAATTTTTCCTTTTATCTGTCTTCAGTGGGAGCAAATAATGGGGCATGAAATTTGCTCGCACATCTACTGCTACTGGGGAATAATAGCAAGGTGTGACTTTGGCTTTGCAGAAAATAGTGTTAGTTTTTTCTCTCTCTCTTTGAGATAATAAATAAAAAAAATTAACTTCTTCTAGATTTGCCATCTGATTTATGGCTTCAAAGCACCTGCAGTTAATCTGTCAAAACTGACTTTAAACTTCATCTGTCTTCTTGTTTTGGCAGCTTTCTCTACCTTGAATTCAACTGTTTGACATGTATTGTACCAGAGTCACATTTTAAAAACATTTACAGTATGCTGCAAAAAAGGTTCAGTTTGCACATCTGTTTTCAATATTCTGCATCTACAAAAGTAAAAACAACTTGAAAGTTGGCACTGGGAATAGATTTTTTTTTTCTGTAGCTGTGGGGACTGCATTTAGGTAACTTGTGAAAGCAAAGGAATACTTACAGAAAAAACATTGTCACGGAAATAAAACTCATGTGATTGTCACCAATTACAGTTGCCAGTGCTGGCAACCTGCTGATCAGATGCAAAATACTTGTTATCTTAAATGGAAAAGATAGCGTCTATGACACAAACTAACTTTTAAATTACACCTTTAGGACCAGATTGTGTCCCTGATTATTGCCGATGTATACACTCTCCCTACATGGGCTACTTGTGTTGTGAGTTCCAGTGTCATGAGGAGAGCAGCCTCTGGTGAGCCGCTGCTCTTCCCTCCTCTACCAGCTGGCAGGGTGTTCACACAGCACCTTCCCAAACTTATTGGCCCCCACAACTGACCTGGGCCACTAAGGAAAGGCTGGTGCTGATTATTTCGTCCTGGAGCAAAAAGGACCCCGAAACCAGATTGTGGCTGTTTCATTAGCAGTAATGATGCAGCAAAATCAAGCACTGTTGCAGGAAAGAGGTCTTTACTGAATATGCATAGTGGCATCATTGCTTGTCCAGGGGCTTGTGTTTGCCTAGTAAGCAGTTTGCCCCCTTTGCAACTTAAGCAGCTAGTCACATTTTGGGCTCCTGGGTTTTTATCAGTTGGAAGTAGAAATTGACAGACTCTGGTATTTTGTTTGGAGTTTTGTTTATTTTCCAACAACCTACAAAGTCTTATGTCTCTTAAACACAGACAGAAACTACTTCTTTTGATCAGATCTTTTCAGCCTGCACCACTGCCACAAAACCTTTTCCCAGCTTTCTGCTGGAGTCGGTTGCAGTGCTTTAAACTGCTGCTTCAGTTTGTGTGGGTCTCTCTCTCACCAGGTCTTCTCCAGTTTTTCATGGAAAAGCTCTCACTATGTTACACAGGGGTGTGGAAAAAGTCATGCACCTAACAGACATAGGCAAGCCACCCTAAAGCCCCACTTTAGACCCTGTAGACACTATAGGCAGTGCTACACTGCATAGGCAGAGCTGCACCAGTGCTCTCCCGTTGGCTTAGGTATCTTGCCTCCATGAGAGGTGGTAGCTGTGTGTCAGCGGGAGAAGCTCTCCCATCACCATAGTGCTCTGTCTACATGGGGGTAACTACGTCGCCAAGGAGTGTGAATTTTTCACACTGCTCAGCCACATAGTTATCCCAGAGGGTGTGGTGTCGACCCAGCCTGGGATGTCAGAAGAATTATCCAGTTGACCTAGCTACCTCTCTCTCAAGGCAGTTGACTTACTACAGGGAGAGAAAAACCCCTCTGTCGCTGTAGCTAGTGTATACTCTGCATCACTGTAACAGCTGTACCTCTTGTAGCATAGACATAGCCTGAGGTTTTGTTTTGGATGTGGCCTTTTAACTTGCCTTAAATAAGGGCCTCCTTCACGCCCCTATTTGAACAAAGATTTAACTCATCTTATATTGAGGTTTCACAACAGGATCATGGGCCAAGTGTGCATTCCAGAGCCATATTAGGTCATTCCTGAAATCTGAGCCTCTTTCCTATTCCATGCCTCACACGACAGGTCTGAGTCACCCACTGGTTGCTAATCTGCTCTTGTGGCTGTGTAACTATGTACTGCCTTTTTGGCCTTGTGGCAAACGCACAGCTGATGAATTAATAATACAGTTAATAATGGTAATGTATATTGTCCCCAACACTTGCTAGATTTCAGATGGGTTACCTGCAGTATGAGTTACATCTCACAATGAGGAAGGACTCCAAAAGCTGCCCCTGAACAAAGGCATGTGAGGACAAAAGAGTAAGGGGACAGTGACAGCCTGTAAAGGATTAAGTACGGAATGTGGGGTTTTTTTTTTGTTTTTTTTGTTTTTTTTTTTTTGTGGCGGGGGAAACAGGAGACTGAAGGAAGGCTATTGTGTCCTCTTGGGGCTGAGAGAGGCTGGGGTGTGGCTTTGGGAGCTATAGCTTGTCTTGCTCAGGGGTAACGTTTTGGTGTGCTTCATTTCTGGAGTTTTTGTTTGTTTAAATAAGAAATAGTGGTCTGAGTCATGGGCCTGAAACAGAATCAAACATGGATGAAGCTGGTCCTTTCCCGGGCTGGTGCAAGAGCTCACCAGCTTACAGAAACAAGAATGGAAAAAGGTGATTAAAAACAAGACCCTGAATTTAGTAGCAAATTCAACAAGCACCTTGTTTGGTTTAGTTTTAAATGTGAATAAGTGTTCTGGGGGTTAGGTCTTTGTGGGATCGGGGCAGTATATGTGAAATAGTTGGGAGGAAAATTGCTGAAGGTGCACGAACGCTAAGGGAATGTGTGATGGGATAAATCACTTGATCACCTGTTCTGCTCATTCCCTTTGGGGCACCTGGCAGTAAGCTTGGTCAGAGTCCTGGGCTTGGTGTACCTTTGGTCTCTCGAAGTATGGCAGTCCTTATGTTCTTGAGCATGGGAAGAAAGAAGGCTGGACAGGCAAGAGGGAGACACCCCCCCACACACACACTCTGCTTGTCCCTAAGACTGAGTGCAAGAATCCGGGACTGGATGACAGAGTATGGATCATTCTATAAATTGCCCTTTCTTGTTCTCTCCTGCTGAAGCACCTGGCACTAGCCTTTGTTGGACAACAGGATATTGGTCTAGGTGTGCCAGTGGTTTGACCCAGTCTGGCCATTCTTATATCCTTATGAGGCTGAGAAGAGCATGAAGGTGCAGAGAGAACAAAGCTGATAGAAGAGGGACTGTGGTGACTGCAGAGAAGAGGACGGACATCAGAACAACCACTGAGCGGAATGTGAGAGATGTCCAGAGTCCAAGTTAGAAGAGGCCTGATGAGGCTGGCGAGGTGAGAAGGTCTGATTGTACCGATGACCAGCTCCCTTTATTCTTTTACAGCTGCTCTTGAAACTGCTCCTTCTGGTGCTAGGTTGTGGGGGATGCCACTGGGACTTAGTTCATCTGAACAACTTCCAGTGGGAAGGATTGGTAAGCCTGGACTCACCTCCTGCTTCTGCAATTGGGGCACTCCAGTGTGTTTTAGGTCGTAGGGTTTTAGCATTCTCTGAAATAATGATGCTTTGAGTTGTGTGGATGGAAGGGGTTACAGAAGTCCGCAGTGGCTAACAGATCACTTGCATCTTAGCTAGTTAATTCAGTCGCAGCACCCTGAGAGGCCAGGGTGCCCCAAATATTTTAAGTCA
This sequence comes from Carettochelys insculpta, assembly GCF_033958435.1. NCBI lineage: Eukaryota > Metazoa > Chordata > Testudines > Carettochelyidae > Carettochelys > Carettochelys insculpta. The sequence goes on along the minus strand of NC_134145.1, from coordinate 12,270,582 downwards.
CTGTTTAATCAAAGAAAGGAAAAACAATGTCCTTTTAGAATTCCAGTGTGTAATTTGTTTGAGTTTGAAGCCCTGCATTTTCTGCAGTCCTTGATCTCATGAGTGCCTGCTTTAACATGGAGATATGTGTATCTCTAGAAGTGGAAGAGCCCCTCAAGATGCCATTAAGTCCAGCCCCTTGCACTCACAGCAGGACCCGTCACCGTCCCTCACGGATTTTTTTTTTTTAAATCTAACCTGCCCCAGAACCTTGACAGCCCCCCTCAAGGACTGAGTTCACAATCCTGGGTTTACAAGGCCAATGCTTGAACCACTGAGCTATATCAAGGAACATCTCCAGGGGGGTGTCGTAGTCTGGCTTGCCATCTCCAGGCAGGGACATTTTTTGCATATTCATCAAGGGGAGTAGAAGCAAGTTGCCTGCTCCAATCAAGGGTGATTAAGGACATTTAACGTACATCAGGGGAGGAAAGAATATAAAGAAGAGTTACACAGACTAGTACATTGCGGAGACAATGATCCCTGTCAGATCCTTTGTGTTCTTATAAACAAAATCTTTGACAAACTCCAGCATCTGGTAGTTCAGCCACAGGTTTCCATTGTTTGTTTTTCTATTCACGTGCTAACCTGTTGGCACACTATCATCTCCATATACTGGATGTGCCTGGCTGTAATACGTGTGCTAGGGAAGTTGTGGACTCTACTGAAAGTCCCAGAGAGAATGGAAACTTCAGCCTCAGCATCACACATCTTCTTAAAAAATTGTTTTTTATACTAATGAAAAGAGAGTCAATAATTACCTCCAACCCCATCAATTCATAGGGGAATTTAAGTGGATGATTCCTAATAATTCCATCTCAGTAGCATTTTCTACATTTGGTCCTTCAATTGCAGAGGATTACTTTCCACGAACAAAGAAGTTGTGTGTTTAAGGACTCTGAGCTCTGTTGTTCTACCTAGTCATGAGTGGTCCAGGTGGCGTTTGTCTTAGGCCTGGTCTACACTAGAGATCAAAGTTGATCCCAGATAAGCAGTTCTAGCCACACCATTAGCGTAACTAGAATCAACGTATCAGGATCGACTTTGTTCCCTTGTGTAGATCAGGGCTCCTCAGGCTCCCACTGACGTCCCTTACTCCATGCAACAGTGTGGAGAACCAGAGCCATTGGTCAAACCCAGAGAGATTGATTTTGCTGTGTCTTCACTGACACAGTAAAATCAATCTCCGGAAGACAGATGGCGATGTAGACACAGACATATCCTTAGGAGTAGCTGCTGAGCATCCATACTTTGGAGGTAGAGAGTTCTGCCGGTACATGTGGTATAGAAGCTCATTTTCAACACTGAGTACAGGGAGAACTCAGGGATATTATAGAGATCTATAGCTAGGTGACACATACATGCAACATCCAAGAGATCACCTCCAAAAGACTGAGTGACAGAGTCCAATGAAGAAACAGTAAATTTGTGCAAATATCTTTCTGGGCTCACTTTTGCTTGTCTTCAGGGATAAAAGCTACTGGGTGGCACCTTTGCCTCTCTCACTTTAGCGAGTCTATGAGGAGGAGTGTTATACTCTGGACATTGAGCAGACAGTTGAATATTTCTCTTGATGTGGAATCAACCATATTAATGCTGTGTCACGAGTGAAGTTAAGAAACTCACTGGGCCAAAAAAGTAGCAACTTCTGTACTATTGGCTATAGACTGTAGCAGCAAGTCTGTGTGCCTGCATTTAATATACAGAACCTAACAAAAGGTCAAGAGAGATTCCCTCTAAAGCCAATAAAGGTAGGGCATTACTCTGGTCATTTGTGTGTGTGTAAGTAAATGAGAGGCCTCTCTGGCCCCCATCGTTAAAGAAGAGAAAATTCCCTGAATAAATAAGATGCAGCCCCAAGTCCTGGGAAGTCGTATGTGTTATTTACAGACTGAGGCCTAATGTCAGTGGGAGTCATTGTCAGAGCCCAGAATTGGCCCTGTCAGTGCAGAGAAGATGCCTGTACTTAGATGAATGTCATTCACAAGGTCACAGTTGCCCAGCCTCTGCTTTGCCTGCTAGTGTGTATTCTGGAAGGAAAGCAATCACAAGTAATGTGCATTAGAAACAATGTGACATGCTTACCCCCACAGTGTCAGGGTAGGGGGCATTTTCATAGCCACACTGTTCTCTTCTGGTCAATGTCAGCATCAGCTGAGATGAAAAATATGACAACCGAGAAGAACCTCTGTTCTTTCTCATTTCCTCAATTTTCTCTTTTTGGTACTTCTAAGGGCTGCCTCCCGCCTCCAGTCCTTCACCATCTCCCTCTTATATTTCAGTCAGCATGTTCAGGAGCACACAGATTTCTGCATTGTGAATCCATGTGCATGTGATCTCTATTCTGATTGTTCTCACAATCATTTAGGTTCTGAAGGGTTGCAGCTCAGCGTATTGCCGAGACTTTACATAACAATGCTCAGTTCCAGGTCTTTTATTTAAATGGCTTCAATTAGTTATGTTCTGCCTTCTGTTGCAGCCCAGCCTTAGGGTTCTGAAGTGCTCTTGCTAAAAGAAGTAACAAGACAAACACCACAAGAGAAAAAACAAAACAAAACAGAACTCTCATATTCTGTGAGTCTTTGCTGTGAATTGCTAGAGCCTCCTCCCCCCACCCCCCATGTAAAAGAAATTAAATGCTGAATTTTCTCACTTTATGAAGTGACTACTGAGCCTGTGCCATTGCTACTTTCTTTAAAACAAGGGGTGTTTACCCACTATGTGACTTCACTGATTCCAGTGGTATCAGTTATCTTCAGTGAAGTGAGTTAGCCCCATCTACAGCAGCACCTAACTTGGCTCATTATGTTGGGCTGTTGGTGTGTAGTATGAATTGGTGATTGCATTCCATTTGGTAGTGGGCTCATGTCAATGTCACAGTCCACCACTACAAGCATATTGGGCTAGACTTGGCAGCCACAATGGAAGCATAAAAGATTTAATTAAATCAACAGGAGCTCAGTGTGGCAAAAAAGAAAAATACTTGGATATACGTGTAGGATTGGCAAGCAAAAGTAGGGATGCAGAAGTACTGCGTTAAGTGGTTTGGATCAGACTAATGTATCTAGTTCTGAAACTGAAACCTTAGCAAAGAAGTTGAAAAATGAACAAGGTTCAAAGAAGAACTATCACAAAGATTCATGCTCTAGAATTAATTGAAGAGAAGGTTAAGAGTTGACTTGTTCATGGTCTATAATGGCCTACATGGAGAGAAGATATCTGATGTGAGAGGGTTCTTTAATCTATGTCACGGTGAAATAATGGGATCCTGTGACTGGAAATTTAAGTCACCAAAGTTTGAACAGGAAAGATACACCTTGGGAATCAGGATAAATGGAACAGGTTACCAGGGGCTGTGGTAGTTCTCCATCACTTGGAGTTCTCGTGTGGAATCACTTAGTGAAATGCAATGGTCTGTGTTACATAGAAGATCACACAAGACTATTTGAATAGTCCAATTTTGTCCTAAAATCCATGAACCAAATAGGCCTGTCTTAACGAGGTTGTTATGCTGTGGCCATGTGATGCAGTATCTGAACCCCATCCATCTCATTCTAGGCCTCTGTGTCCCGCCTTTGACTTCTTATCCCTAGAAGTGGTTGTCATGGTCTATGGTCCAGGCACTTTGACAAGGAAGGGTGGGGAAGCTGGCACTTCTATCCATGCTCTACATGCTGAGAGGAAATAGGCTTCAGTCTCCAGGACTCTAAAGCTGGCAGTTTCCTCCTGTGATAAAATTCACCTAAAATTCACATTTCAGACATAAATCATTATCATCCATTCTAACTGACACTAGCAGAGTGTGCATATGATAAAGGAGGAAGAGGATGGGTAGTTTGCCCTGAAGTCAGAGCGAGGAAATCTTTCTGAGCATGAATCTCTTAAATCACCTCCGTTCAAGAACTGGGTGGTTCTCGGCTGCATTTAGTCAGTTGCAAAGATTTCCAGAGTTGCTAACTGCAACTTGAGCATTTCTGACTCACAGCATCCTTTAAAATGGAAGTGCTGACTCCAACACGAATGTGAATCGTGACATAATCAACTGTAGAAGACTTTATTGGTCTGATCCTTCTTATACCAGTTTCATTAAATCACCACAAAATATCATTGATTTAACTCAACTTACGAAAAAGCTAAGACTGGGCTGTGAATTGAATGCACTAAATTTTGGGGTAAGCCCCCATGGAACTCGCTGGCATTTCTGTTTCTTAAGATGATGAGGCTAGAATGGGGTTCCCGTGGGATAGTTGAGTTACGTTGAAGTAAAAGAGGGAATTGACTTTTGGCATCACCATTATGTTCCATGACCATGCTGTTCCAAAATAAGGGACATGTTACATGAAACAAGAAAATGACACTCAGTGGCAAGTGGCAACTCTGGATTTCTCTTACTGCAGTCCTCTATATTGTATACCTGCCTGATAGCTTCTAAACCTAGTTATCTAATTAAATAAGCCATAAAAATTAGAAAAGCTTAAACATTTTTTCAGGCAACATGCAGCACAGCAAACAGCTTGGGAATTTACTTGTCAAATCACACTTACACTAAAAGGCGTAGAGAGTCTTGAAGAATGAGGCATTGCAAAATGAATGTTTCAAGTTACTAATCAGTTGATCCACTCAGCCCTATCAAAGTCCACATTTTCCTCACTCTTTCAGCTGTGCCCTGCATCATCACCTAGCACTGCTTACACTTGATGGCCATGTCTACACTAGCCAAAAACTTCAAAATGGCCATGCAAATGGCCATTTTGAAGTTTACTAATGAAGCGCTGAAATGCGTATTCAGCGCCTCATTAGCATGCGTGCAGCTGCCGCACTTCGAAATTGATGTGGGTCGCGGCCGCGCGGCTTGTCCAGATGGGGCTCCTTTTTGAAAGGACCCCGCCTACTTCGAAGTCCCCTTATTCCTATGAGCAGATAGGAATAAGGGGACTTCGAAGTAGGTGGGGTCCTTTCGAAAAGGAGCCCCATCTGGACAAGCCGCACGACGGTGAGCCACGTCAATTTCGAAGTGCCACGGCTGCCCGCATGCTAATGAGGTGCTGAATATGCATTTCAGCGCTTCATTAGTAAACTTCGAAATGGCCATTTGCATGGCCATTTTGAAGTTTTTGGATTGTGTGGACATAGCCGATATGTTTTAGGGAACCAGTTTCTTCAAAATATTTCCTGAGGGTGTCTCTTAAGCCAGACGCCATGGCACTTTTTCTGTGGCAAAAGTATGGGGGAATACAATAGGGTTATGACATTTGCAAGGGTTTGGTGTTGAAGGCTGGAAGCAGGGCTGGGTGCCCTGCTCTATATAGGCTGAGCCACGGCTGGTGGCTGCCACTGCCACAAATGAAGTGACCACCACTGTGGTGTGGGCGTGTTGGTGCAGCCATTCCTGCTAGAGCGGAACCGCCACCTGGCCCCCTTCGCACTTGACTTCAGTTCAGGTACCATGTCCCCATGCCCCAGCCTTGCCCCCACCCTGCTCCGCTCCTCCTGCAGCCCTGGGAGGTGCGGGGTACCTGGCCCAGTGTGTATGTGCAGGGAGGGAGCAATCCACCCCACTTCCCACCATATCAGTGACCCCATGTGGGTCTCTGCAGTGGTAACCCTGGCCAGCAGGCAGGGAGAAGAGGTGTTCAGAAGCTCGCTCCAGCCACCTGCCTGTCAAGCCCACCATGGGAAGGTAAAACTAATTTCCCCAGCTGCTCACGAATAATTGAATTTGCTGTTGTTAAACTTGCAAATGTTGTGACCTTCCTGTACAGGAAGCTGTGTGTGTGCTAAATAATGGCTTCCCTTTTTCTTTCTAGTCTGCTTCCCTATTCCTTTCTATGCTAGGTCTGTCCTTTCCTATATATTGTCTCTGTCTTAAAACCATGTCTTAACTAACTCTTCTGCCATGCTTGGCCAAGCTCCACCACCACATATCACAGAACAAAAACAATCCTATCCAACTTGTGTCTGTCTTTGCCCGTTACTGTTTAATTTGCTGAGAAACAGAAATTGAAAGCCCAGAACTTTCAAGGAGCAAGAGGTGGTAGTTAGGTTGGACAAACTAGAGCCGTTAATTTATTTTTTATGAAACTGTAAGTGTCCGTGTAGCCTGGTTGTGATAAGATTGAACCTTAAGAGTTATTTTAATGAGAAATTTAGCATTTTATTATTAAAAATAAAAATAAAATTTAAATAAAATCCATCTTTGATAAAAATAATTGATTTTTATCCACACTGTCAGTTTGATAATGGTGTTATACCATTGTCTTTGTCACTACTGATTTACAACTGAATTGGCCCTTTGACAACATGCTAATATACTGCAGGCTATCTTAACATAGTATCAGTTTCTTTAGATCAACTGAATCAACACATTAAACGAATTTCACACAATTCATGCATTTCCAGGATTGGGAAGCTTAGAGGACCTGCTATGGCATTCTAAAAGCTGTAATTATAGCTGTGTGTGTGCGCGCGCGTATGTGCGCGCTTACTTTTTTGTGCTCCTCAGGCAAGATAGTAAGTAATAGGAACATTATGTGGTTGTACGTTTCTTCTCTATTGCTTATGAGTGCTCCTTAGTAGTCAATTTAATGTCTGTTTTACGTGCCAAAGCTGGAGGAGCAGTCTAGGCTTCGTGTGAGAAGTGAGATAATTATACATTGCATAGCTGGTATATATTGACTAAAAATGAACAGATAATGGAAGAGAGATTATTTATTATGTGTTCACATGAACACGAAGGCGCTGCACAAACACATGACAGAAGTAGGCTTAGTCTCGCTTCGAGTGGATGTGTGTGTTGACAAGCTCCTAGGATTCCTAATGTTTTTTATGGGGTGTTGTACGTTGGCCAGGAGTAATTTCTCACTGCATGTGGTTGGTGAGATGCAAGAAGTGGGGATCACTTTACTGTAGGTTGTATGTGACATGCAAAAGACTGTGGTCCCCACAGCTGTAGGCATGTAATGCACAGTCTGTACCACTGGCAACAGAGGAGCAGCAGCATTGGCTGTCCCACTGCTTGCTCTCCATTGGCCCCACTGGCATTCTGTGGTGATTAGGGAAAGGCGGGGCTAGAACTGGGTGAGGAGCATTGTGACTTGATGCAAGGGACTTGCAGTGCTAACCAGGTCGCAACACCATTTACTCAGTTTTGGCCCCAGGACCCGCACCCCGCCATCTCCTTTTATGATGGAGGGCTGGTGGCACCAAACCAGAGTGAGATGTGGGGCTGGTATTTGCACCAGGGCTCCCTGACTGCTGGGCCTGCTTGGCCTAGCTTTGCTTCCGGCAGCCTGCATGCCCTCTCAGGGATGGGAAGTGACTTCACCTGTGCAGGCCAAGCTCAAAGTCAGGGGCTTAGCATGGCTTAAACTTGGCCAGTGAAGCACTGAGGCCAGCGGTTGTTCTGAGAACAGCTCCGCAGGAATTGAGGATATGCACCAGTGAAACATTCTGTAAGAGAAGCATGGCTCATAATTAATAGGTGGACTAGAGGAGGGTCAGATGTCTGGTTCTTCCATACTGAATCACAGCATACAAAAAGTCTGTCCAGCTCTGAAGGCCGCACTGCCGCCAGCAGCAGCACAGGAGTAAGAATGGCAATACCCGACAAAGCCATCTTTTCTTCTGCATAATGTTTGAACTTAGTGCTGAGAGAGGGGTCTGCAGAGGAGCTAAGGCAAATATTGGGGCGGCTATAGCCCCACATGCCTCCCCTAGAATCACCCCGGAGAATGGTGCGTATGTTCTTTCTTGGACTATGTGGGCATGTCTGTTCACACAAGATATGCGCAAAGTGCTATGTGGCAACCCCCAACATCTGTGCGAGAAAAAAACAACAACATGTGTTTTTAATGTCCAAGAGGATGTATACCTGAGAAAATGTTTATATGATCCATTACCTAGAAGATCCATGGCATAGAGGGAATGAACAGGCTAAATTAAATATATGGGAATAAGAGATCTGTGCGTGTAAAGAAAATTTAGTTAGGAAATGGGAAAGAAAGGAGCCTGCATGTGAGCCACAGGAGACATATGTTGGTTATTAGTGAATTAAATGATTTAAAGGAAAAACCAGTATAAAAAGACACACTAAATTTGCGTGTATGGAAAGATGCTTTCATCTCAAAGGAATTGCATTACATTACTATGAAAGCATATCCACACGAGAGAAAATTCAGGTGCCTTTAATCACAAAATGTGTGAATGTCTCTTTTGAGAGAACCGTTATGTAGTTCTCTCATCTCTTGTGCCTTTCTGAGCGCAGGCTGCTGTAAAAACCCGGATGTTTCACATTCGGAGTAATAAATAAAGATGAACTGAAGACAGAGAGATGTGTGTGCATGTTGTAGGGTTATGTTTTCTTGTATGTATGGATAGGCACGATGAAATGGGTTCAAAGTGCTGGATTTGTCATGGTTCTGTCGGACAGTAGGAGCACAGGATTGTGGTCGTTCTGATTAGTAGGAGCAGAAAGCTGACACCTAAACACGCTGTCAGCAGCTGCCAGTTTATATAATCCAGTGAATGTTCCTAGTATTTCTAATGTAATGGGCCAGCACCCAGATGTTGAGCTGGGGTTGAACACTGGGAATCTGCAGAGCAAGGTGGAAGTGACAGTATTAGATAGTATCCCAGTGGAATGGTATAGTTCTTTCTTGTGGCCGCGTTCTGTACTTATAGGTGTGGCGTTCTGTAATGAGGACTGCATTATGATTGGCCCAATATAGGGGGAAGATGGGGACACTTCCCTCCACTTCTGCAGGCAGCAGCCAGGATTCTGACGTTTGTCCTTCCTACAAGCAAGGTCCAGGGCAGCCTCACACACTTCGTGGTGCAAGACCCTGCAAAGGAGGCAAGACTAGCCAGAGCATGTTGTGACCATTGCCTCCCTCTAGCTTCCCTATTGGACCAGCACTGGGACAAGTATGCTCTGCGTACCTCTGACCAGTACTGCTCAAGAGGCCTCCTGCCAGCCTCTGTCCCTGGTAGGCAGCCTGCTTCTAGCCCTTGAGACTGGTGTGGTACCCTTTCCTCCAGCGTGGCTGGTGGATTGAGTTAGATGATGGTCCACTAACTCCACCAATGGGCCTAACAAATTACTTTATCAGGGCAAAACGCTCTGAGAATAGTGATCGCTGACTCGTACTTATCTGGATGATCACATCACAGTAACCTCCAACACCAGACAACAGAGCTTCAGCCTCCTGTTGTTACACTACCTTAGTTATAACTTCTTGTTCATTTTTTCCTATACATGTGTGTTAGTGTCATTTCCATTTTAACTCTTCCCCACTCATTGATACAGGTTTAGTGTTGGTCCATTCTGGCGTTTTAGTTTTCTTGTTCAAACATAGTTAAGCTGTTGTTGCTTAGAGTGGTGCTTCTCAACAGGTGTATGTGTACCCCTGACATGGTTACGCTGTTGTTTAAAACGACAGTTCTCAACGGGGGTATGTGTACCCCCAGCAGTACGCAGAGCTCTTCCAGAGGGAAGGTTCACTCAGTGTTTCTCAGCCTTCTGCATGAATGAAAAAATTGAACTTATTTTTTGTTGATTTAGATTTTTTTATCCTTTTTTGCACAATCGTAAGTATAATGGCAAGTTTATTTTCTGTAGGCAATTTCTTCCAACCAGCCAGCCACAATTAAGTTGTTTAACAAATGTGTTGCAATGAGAGAGAAAAACTGGTGTGCCTGAAAATTGTAGGTACTGGGATTACTTGTAATTTTTTTAAAGGGTACTTTATTTAAAAAAAGAAAAATAAGGTTGAGAGAAACAGGCTTAGAGTCTCCAGGTGTCCCATTTTGAGCTGGAATACCTGGTTTGAAAATGACCCTGGCAGCTCCTGTCCAGGCTGCTGACTGGACTCTTAAAGTCCAGTCAGTGGGAGCCTGGGGCTAAGGCAGGCTCCCTACCTGCCCTGTCTCTGCATGGCTCCTGGAAGTAGTAACCAGGTCCTCACAGCTGCTAGGCACATCGAAGCTCCACAAACTACCCTTGCCTCAAGTGCCAGCTCTGCAGCTCTCATTGGTTGGAATCATGACTGACAGGAGGTTTGTGAGTGGTACCTATGGGAGCAAGGGCAGTGCTGGAGCATTCCTGGATGCCCATGTATCTAGAGGCACAGGACCTGGTGGTCACTTTCTAAGAGCTCCAGTAAGTGCCACTGGGATCTCACCCCAACCCCCTTCTCCAACCCTGAGCCCGTTCCCTCACGCCAAACACCTTATTTTCAGATCCACTCCAGTGCTCAGACCCCAGCTGGAGCCCTCACCCCCACATACACCTCAACCCTCTTTCCCATCCCATAGTCCTCTCCCACACCCTAAACCCCTCATTTTGGCCCCAGCCAGATCCCTCACCTCCCGCCCTGCACCCCAAGCCTCTGCCCCAGCGCAGAATCCCATTGCTGTATTCCAAATCCATCACCAGGGCCCTTATCCTCTCCCACACTTCAAACCCCTGCCCTAGCCCAGTGGAGGAGAGCAAGCAATGGACGGAAGGGTATGGAGTGAGTGGAAGGTTGGGTTTCGGGGAAAGGACGGGAGAATTGTTTGGTTTTGTGCAATTAGAAAGCTGGCAACCATATTTCTTACACATGCACGGCAGTAAACATGATTACTCTGCCTTCACTTAACCAGTTGTACCTATTTTTTAAAACATCCTCAGGACAGACCCTTAAAATCCACCACAGGATCCTTAGGCCTAACTATGCCTCTGTTCCCAACAATGGGAAAAGCTATTAGTTAAGGGCTCTATACTGTATTTAATTAACTGTGCAATAGAATAACCTAGTTCCATCCAGGGAATTCTTGTATGTGGGATTATGAAAAACCTTTGGCTTTATTTTTCCAAAATCAACTGGAGTCGTTTTCATATGCAGAAATTGTCCCTTCTGTTGATGGCATACTTCATACCACAGGACTGACAGAGGGCAGTTACCACTCTTTCCCCAAATTCTGGGGATTAATTGATTAAGGGAGTATTTCCTTCCTCTCAAAACCACAATAATCCATTTTTACAGTTCACATTTTCTTGTCTGGTCTTAGTCTTGGATCTCCAGTATTTCTTTTCAGCATAAGCAGCAATATGAACTTGATCAGACAAAATGAGCCTATTCTGCCTTTCTTGTATTTATGCCTAGTGAGTAGGACTTCTTTGCCTGGAGCAACTGATGGAGTGAGGAAGGAAAAAGCCACCTGGAGCCTAGACTAGTGCTAATGTTTACTGCATTAAGAGATGAAAGTAAACAACATTCATCTTGTTGACTGGGCACAAACACTACGGCACACTAAGTATATTCATATGATTATGACAGGGGAAAAAATGCACTTTTGGGGCCCTTCTCATCACTTTCCAATGTTTCAGGCTTGAAGGTTACATAAGGCCTCTCACCTTTAAATCTACACTTATCTTAGATCTCTTTGCTACAGTTTTCCCCTCAAATAGTGGTACAGGCTGTACACATAACCATTTGTCCTCTGTTCCCATTGGCCATTGCTACGGTACACGTACCAGACATTGCTTCCATGTCTTGCTTATTATGCCAAAGAATTTTTAAAAAGAAAACCATTTATTTTAGACTGTACTGTGCCTTTAAGTTGTTATTCATCTGCTCTGATTACCATGCTGACAGCCACCTCCTCCAGTCCCTTTGGAGTGCCAATCCCGTGCCAGTCCAGTGCAGTCCTTGTTGCAGTTTTGAAGGGCACCTTTTATAACACCTCTTCTATAAAGGCAGGGCATGTATACATGTTGTGCATCTACTTAGTCAATATTACGACTCTCCTGGCATACAAAAATATGTAGAGGTTAGGTCCATAAATGGCTATTAGCCAGGGGTAAAGTATGGTGCCCCTAGCCTTTAGTCAAAGGCTGGAGACAAATCGCTTGATCATTGTCTTCGGTTCACCTCCTCTGGAGCACCTGGCACTGGCCACTGTCAGCAGAGAGGATACTGGGCTGGATGGACCTTTGGTCTGACCCAGTATGGCTGTTCTTATGTTCAGTGTTCATAAGTTTTTTGGTTCAATAAAACTGCTATTCACCCCTTCTTTGCTTGGCTTTCTCTTTTTATGAAGCCAACAGCTGATCAAACTGTAGCTCTTTACCATTTTATCACACAGTTAATAGGTTGCTACCATGTCTGGATCACAAGAAATTCCTAGCTAGATGACTATAGCCCATGTGTCACAAATGTTGGGAATTAGACTTCTGTTCATTCAGGCTCTTTTTAAAAAAAAGAAGTAAACCAAGTTTCACTGGACAACGCTTATGCCCTCTATGTGCCGGTTATTTTAGTATGATTTCTGTTAAAACACAAACTGTAAAGGGAAAAAAAGCAGTCTTGTAACACTTTAAAGACTAGCAAAATAATGGATTAGATGATGAGCTTCTGTGGGCCAGGCCCACTTCTTCAGATCTGGAAGTAGTGCTGAAAATGAACTGGCACATTCGCTGGCATACATTCGCGTGCCAGTTCATTTTTGGCACTGTTTCCAGATCTAAAGAAGTGGGTCTGCCCCACGAAAGCTCATCACCTAATTATTTGGCTAGTCTTTAAAGCGCTACAGGACTGCTGGTTTGTTTTCGTGATGGTCCAGACTAACACAGCTACTTCTCTGAAACTGTAAAGAAGTAAAATATGGTCACAGAATGGTCCAAATGTGCTTCGCCAGTGATATTATTGGCCTGGCCTGCACCAGTGACTGAAGTGAAGGCCACAAGTACATTGTGCGTGGATTGGAGAAGACTCTCTACTGCATGAAGACATGATAGACATGTTTAGTCTTGTATCTTTGTTCTCTTTGGGAGCATAAAGTCTGGAGACCTGAGATCAGGACTGGGAACAAGGAGTGTCTGAGTTTCTATCCTGTCTACGAAACATACCCTGTTCTTGAGCCAGCCACTGAACTTCTCTGAGCTTCAGTTTACCAGTGCAGCACAAGCTTTATTCTTGAGCACCACTGAGGAACAGGGGTTGCAGGATAATTAAAAGTGCCAGTGACTGGATCAGGACAGCTGGCCTTGCTCCATCACCTTCAGCCAGGCAGCTAGCCCCATGACCACTAGCCCTGCTGCCGCCAGCCTGACAGGTGTCGGTTAACAGAGAATGACGGTTATCCAAATGCTGGATAACGCAGCTTTTATTGTATTTAAAATATTGGACAACTGTGCCCAGATTCAGGAAAGCCCTTTCCCGTGTTAAGTCACTGGGACCTAAATGCATTTCTGAATAGGGATGAACTTCAGTGATTGTGTAAGTGTTTTCCTGAATCTGGGCTTTTCTCACTTACCATGTACGGGTATTTTGGTGTTGTGAATTAATTAACTAATGTTTGCAAAACACTTTGAGGGTTAAAAAATACTAAGTATGATTACTGCGTTTGCATAGATTGGACTTCATGTCATGCCAGCACTAATAAAGGGTTACAGATCACTAGAAAATACTGGAATATTTTCAAGTTGTTTTAGTTTGGATCAGTGTAAAATGAAACACTCTCTTTGCTGCAGTAATGTTGTCCCACTGTTTTTACTTTTTCATCATACTGTTTGTAGTTTGTAAAAAGAAGTGCCACAGAATGTGGGCAAACAAGGGCAAACCAAATATTTTTATTTAAAAAAATAATTTGAATGTGAAATAATAAACATAGATGTGACCATGTATATACATGGAATATATTTATCTTTCACAAGTTTTAATAGGCTGATGCTGTATGAGTCATTTCAACAGCCATTTCCCCTTGATTTTTGAGTTTGCTCTGAGTTCTCCGGTCCTCTTGTACTGAGTTACAGAAATAAATCACTAACGTGGTATCCTTTATCTTTTATTTTTATCATATTTACAGTATTGATATATTTTAATAAGATTACTAGTTTGAGAAAAGTGATAGTGTTGGTGTTCTGCGTATAGACTTCTGTCGTGCATTTGGTTTGGTACTGCATGATGTTTTGACTAAAAGCCTAGAACAATAAAACATTAAAATGGCACATGCTACATGGACTAAAACTGGCTAACGGACAAGTCTCAAAACATAATTGCAAGTGGGCGGAGTTTCTAATGGGGTCCCACAGAGATGGCTCCTTAGCCCTGTTATTTAACCCTTTTATTAATGACCTGGAACAAACCATAAAATCATAACAGTTGAAGATAACACACTGGAGGAACAGAGTAGGATATTAGCAAACTAGGTATTTACATAATAAATTTGTCTTTAAAGTGCTACAGGACTGCTTTTTATTTGTGAAGCTGCAGACTAACATGGCTGCCCTTCTGAGAATACTTTTAATTAGGCCAAGCTGATGCAGACCTCTTCTCTGCCACACAGGTGGTCTGTGGAGTACCCTTTTACCCCTCCTCCAGGTTACCAAATTTTGCTGTGTTGGCACCCTGACATGACCAAATCTGTTGCACTGTTACTGATGCATTTCACCTCTGAGTGTATAATCCAACATCCTTTCGTTCTTCACAAGAAGAATGTGGCCCCAGTAAAGGTGCCCATAATAGCATTCCAGTTTTCAGAGATGTCATAAGTGGTGGTGGGGTATCCCAGAAAATCAAGGGATGGCAAAATATTTAAAAATAAAACATAATTCAGGAGTGAAGCAACATGAAAAAGCAAGTTGATGTAGTTTAGTGGTCATCACAAAACCCACAATGCTCTGAGGATATCTAAGCATGTTAGGCAAATATTTCAAACCTATCTCTTTTGAATGAATCATTTAAATTGTATGTCATTTCAGTTATTTGTTCATTGGCCTTAATTAGGTAAATTCTAAAGCATTCTAAAGCATATGTTTGTGGTTAAGTATTATCCTTTCAGTGAGACTTAACTTCCATCTGGCTGAAGGCATAATGGTGAATTCTATCAGCAGGAATGAAACCTCCATATACATGGCCCAAATGAATAAAGAGTGAGGTGTTCTCTGGGGAGAGAAAAGAGCTACCACCATTTAGTTGTAACATGAATTCTGGTTGCGCAGGCAGGTTTACATTGGATGGGATGGGAGTGCGGGAAATTCTATTTCTGAACACTTTTAAATAAACTTCATGTGAGGAGAAGAAATTTAGAACTTGGTCCCGATTTATTCTGATTGATGAGAACAGTTCTTGTATATATGAAATGCCCTTACTCATACAAACAGCCTCATTTATGCTGGTATAAACTCATAGGAACTCCACTGAAATCATATGATAAGATTGTACAGGAAAGTCAGTTATCAAAGGGCTAGGATCTACCCTAAGTTACAGTGGTATAAATTAGAACAAACTCTATTTAAGGCTATATCTACACTAGGCAAAGTGAGTCGACCACAGATACATTTTAGTTACACAATTGCTGTAGCTAGAATTCTGTATCTGCACTCAGTTAACTTGGCTGTCTATATTGTGGAAGGTCAACAGAAGAGTTTCTCCCTTGTCAACCTCCCTTATTCCTCATGTATTATGAGGAGTACAGGGGTCGACTGTGACCCCCGAGAGATCGATTTTACATGTCCATAGCAGACCCATGAAATTGAACTCCAGAAGAGCACTCCTGAGCAGATCAATCTTCTGGGGTAGTGTGGACGGAGACTAAAGCAGTGAAGTTACTTTATCTATGATGGTGTAACTGAGTGCAGAATCGGGCCAGCTGTGTTCAGATGCAATTCCTCTCTTTCATTTTAGTTTGTGACTGGATGAAGGTGATTTTTTTTAATGTCATTACTTCTCTGCTGTTGTGTCAGCTGCCATATGGTTGGAGTGTTTTTAAAGTTGCCATTGTGCAGAGAGAACCAAATTTAAGTTCATTAGACAGTCTTTTTGGGGCCCAGGTTAACAAATCTTTAGGGTACTTTGTGAAGATAAACATGTGACAGGTTGGCTGAAATTCTAACATGCATAATTATGTGTGCTTGGCTTTTGAATACTCAGTTTCTTTTGTGCGGTCCGGGGCACAGATTTTTGTTATTTGACGGCTACTGGAGGAGAAATCTGTTTTTGACAACATGGGAATAGTGTTAATATTATTCTAGGAAATCTCCCTCTTCAAGCAAATGAATATCAGTGTTTTCTGATGAATTGCTACAGTTCAGTACTGCTGAATTCTGGATGGAAGCTTCAAGTATCTGTGTTCTGATAATATGATAAAATTGTTAAAATGCATGTTTAGAAAATCCTTAATGAATTTCAGACTTCTATCAGTCAGAGACTGAAAAAGAGAAACTTCTTTTACTGCTGATTAGGTATAAATGGGGGGGGGAACCCATAAAAGACAACAGATAGAATTTTGCATGTGAAGAACACATTCCATGGATATTCTGTAGCCAGCATCTTACTTTCAGTTAGTGAAATAAGTAATTATCCATAGTTAAGATGTCAGGAACCAGGACTAGCAAGTAGTTCATAAGAGGGGTATATTTCCCGCTTTGCCATTGTATCTGGGAGGTATTGTTTTTGAACATGCATGGAAACTCCTTCCCAAGGAAAAAAGTGTATTGTTAAACACTCAGTGCATAGGACTGTATGCAAATTAACATTAGTAAGAGGCCTGATTATGCCCTTAATGTGGTGGTGCCCCATGAGAGTTGTAGTTTGGATGCCTTGTGCTCCATTCTCTTCTACGGTCCCTGGGCTACATCTCCATTGGTGTACCTAGAATTCCTTCTTCCTGAGCTACAATGGAACATTGGAGGAGTTCCATGAGAACAGTTATTGGCTGTTTTTGGGGGGGAGGTGGATGAAAAGTCAAAATTGTCCTTAAGGAGCAGATACTTTTGCACACACAAAGTTGAGTCAAAAACCCAGTTTTCAGCTGAAAAAAACTTGGGAGGTTTTCAGCCCTGTCTAGTGCTAGCAACTCTCATTTCAGTGAACAGGAATAATACCCTTGATGTAAGTAAAAGGAAAATCATTCCTTAAGCTTGACAGCCTCAGCCTTATGTAACATGAGAAAGGGAAAGTGACTTGTTTTTGTAGATCTAGTGATAGCATAGCTTAGAAGTTTTAAAGGTGAATGGCAAATACTTTTTACAGAGACTTATATCTTTGACTTTTAACATAACTAGAAAGTTGTCAAGCCTGATGTTCCCCAAAGAAAGAACAGGGCATTGAATCTTTGGCAAAGTTGATGTTTCTCCACAAATGTGTACAGAAGAAACAAAAATGTATTTTTAAACAGGCTAACTAAAACCCTCTTCCCCTCTCAAGATCTTAGGTTTGCTTCTCTTTAGTCTTGCATTACCATCCCTTTTCACTACTACTCCAGTTATGAGTGAGTCTTCCAGGCCAGAAGAAATCTAGTTTACCTCCAAGATTTACCTAACTTCCTTAATTATTGACTTCCCAGACACTATCCCAACTCGTGTTCACAAGAGCCCCAACCTTCATCCCATTGAAAACAGCTGCATGCCCCTTTGAACCTTGTGACAGCATGAGGGCAGCTGTTGTATTTGATGGTAGTGTAACTGCCCATGAGGTAGACTTGAACCTGAGACCTCTAGAGCTTAGTGCAGGCACGCTATAGCTTGAGCTAAATTTAGGCCTGTTGGCTCTCAGCTTAGGCTGTAGAGGACACTTACTTTTTCTCTGTGAAGTCGGCTGGGTACCACTACACGGAACAGTTAACCACACATAGGTGTGTGGGTTACACTAGCATAGCTCTTGCCCAGTTGAAAACATGGGAAAGGAAAGACATCTGTATTAAGTGGAGCTTTGCTCTCAAAAGCTGGAGGGAAATGATAGCCATTTAAACAGTTTTGACCCAATGAAAGACATGAATGAATGACTGAATGCCAGTCTTTTGGGGGAAAGAAGTGGAGAACTTCATGTATTTACTCTTAATGACCATTACTGCATGAACAGCTGTTTTCTATTCACCCTAATATTGCTGATACTATCTCAAGACAGGCTAATAGCATAAATGTGCACGTTGGAATCCGTTAGTTGGAAAGAATGATAGAAGTTGTATATAAAGGTTGCACAGAGGTAACTCCACTAAAGTATATGTATAAGAGAGAAGAAGCTGACTCATTTCAGTAGGGTTGCTCCTGATTATGCACCCAGACACGGACACAAATGTCTCAGTTTGCAGAATGGGAATTCTGCAAGTATTTCTTTGCCAGAAAGAACTGTTTTAATATGTAATGATTCACTTATCGGCAATAACCCAAATGAGGATGGTATTTTAACTTCAGGAACAGTGTATATTTGCTATTCATATACTGTTCCTGCCCAAAACTGAAATGGACTGAAATGAAATCAGGCCATTATGTGAACTTTGGTCACAGTTGCAGATCCATATGCCAACCTAATAGGAGTGGTCACTTCACTTACGCTACGGTCATTTCGTTTCTTTTGCCGTACCATTTTTGAAGTGTGAATTGCCAAATATGAAACGAAGCAACTTATTTCACCTTGTGAGTCAGAACCCTACAGTGGGAAATGGACATGTTACAGAATGTGTGCCCAAGGGTATTTCCATACTGCAAGATGCGGGATGGTACCAGAGCTCAGGCTGCAGTCTGTACCCAAATATCTACAATGCAATTAAATAGTCCCTCAGCCTGAACCCAGTAAACCCCAGTCTGCAGGCAAGGGCTAGCTATGGGTGCTTAATTACGGTGTAGGCAGACCCTGAGACTTAGTGGAGCCATGTTGCAGTCACACTTTTTGTAACTGTACTGAAAATGGTTTCTCTCTCATCTACAATGGCACAAACCATTTTCAGCTCCAGCTCAAGAAGCTCTATTGCTGACAATCGTTCTCTGCACTGGGTCAGTTTCCATATGTCAGTGGGACTAATACAAGGAAATGTTTTAAAATATTTTACTGTGATGCCAACGCATTTTCTGATCCTAATGCAGATCCTAATGTGCATGAGAGACACTTTTCCTGCATAAGGACTGCAGGATCCATTCTTTGACCGGCAAACTTCTTCCTGGTGTGTTTTTGTCTGATCTTCCCCCACCCCTTACTTTTAAATTGAATTGATTTTGGGTTAAGAGAGTGTCTGTACTACAGCTTCATCCATATGCAGCTCTATTGAGGCAGGCTGAAACAACTCATATGACATTTCCTTATTGCCAGTCCATTCAAACACTTCACAACATGACCAGAGCCTGCTTGGTCTGATGATTTGGCAGATCACGACACTGGTCCACAGCAAATTATTGGTAGCTGAATATCTGATGGAGTGTTTTTGTCATTTTTGTTTATTAAGAGGAAGAATATAAATGAAGAGCAGTCAGAGCTATTAAGAGTGCTTTGGCTGCCTCTCATTCCTTTGATCGAAAATCTCAAAACGTTAATTAAAAAATTAAAGAAATGGTCACAACACCTTTCTGAAATAGGTAGATAAATGCAGTTCTCATTTCTGAGGTAAAAACTTGCAGTTCCTACCAATGCTTTACTATTTTGTGTGTGTGTGTGTGTGAGAGAGAGAGAGAGAGAGATTTTAATTTTTTCCTTGACTATATACATCTGTGGTGTTCAAAGTTAATTGAAGTGATTGCCTCATGCCTCCCTGCCAGGCACCCTCCTCCTCGCCCCACAGCCAGACACCCTATTTCCCCCTGTCACTGCCTCTCCCCCCTGCAGCCAGGCACCCTACGTCCCACCCCTGGTGATTTGCCAGAGCCACCCAGCTCAGAGCCGCGCCACCCAAACCCCAGAGAGCTGTGCTGCCAAGCCCCGAGAGCCAAGCTGTCAGAGCCACCCTGCCCCACACCATGCTGAGCTGCCCAGCCCAAGCCACTCCACCCGAGTTGTGCTATCTGGCCTCATATAACAGATCACACTGCCCAGTTCACCATATAAGGCAAACAGACAGTGTATTGGATGCTGCTGATAGACATGGTTCCTGTGGGAGCCATTCTTTTTAGGTGACAAATCTGAGGAATAGTTCCATATAGAAGTGTCAGTAGAGGAGGTTTTGAAACAAATTTATATATTAAACAGTAATAAATCACCAGGATCAGATGTACTCACCCAAGAGTTGTGGAAGAATTCCTATACGAAATTGCAGAACTGCTAACTATGATATGTAATTTGTTGCTTAAATCAACCTTTGTACCAGATTATTGGTAGATAGCTAATGTAACATCAGTTTTTATAAAACATTTCACACACAATCCTGGCAATTACAGGTCAATAAATCTAACTTTCATACCAGGCAAGCTGAGTGAACCAGAGCAAAAGAGCGGGTTTTTCTTACTTACAGATGAACACAATATGTATGGAAAGAGTTGACATGATTTTTGTAAAGGGAAATCATGCCTTACCAATCTTTGAGGGGTGTCGATAAGTATTTGGACAAGGGGATAGTGTACTTGAACTTTCAGAAATCTTTTGATGAGGTCCCTCACCAAAGGCTTTTAAGGAAAGTAAGCAGTCATAGGATAAAAGAAGTTCTCCCATGGATCAGTAACGGGCTAACAGACGGGAAGCAAAGGGTAGGAACCATGCAGTTTTCACAGTGGGTGGAGGAAAATACTGGGGTCCACAAAGATCTGTACTGGAGCCAGTGCTGTTCAATATATTCTTAAATGACTCAGAAAAGGGGCTAAACTGAGCTGGCAAAGTTTGCAGATATTAAAAAAAACTATTCAAGATAGCTAAATTGAAAGCTGACGATGAAGCGTCACAAAGGGATCTCACAAAACAGTGACGGGGTAAGAAATGGAAGATTAAGTTGTGTTGATAAATGAAAAGAAAACATAATCCCAACTAGACATTCAAAATATTTGTTCTGAATTGTATAGTCCCGCTCAGGAAAGAGATCTTGGAATCAATGTGGATAGTTCTCAAAAACAGCTTCTCAGTTTGTAGCAACAGTCAAAAAAAGTGAACAGAATGTTAGGAACCACTGGAAATGGGGAGAGGATAAAACAGAAAGTATCATAATACCTCTGTATAAATTGATATTCCCACAACTTGAATGTGGTGCGCAGTTCTAGCTTGGCCCATCTCAGAAAAGATCTGTTAGATCTGGAAAAAGTATAGAGAGAGACAACAAAAATGTCTAGGATATTGAAATGAAAAGAGAAAAAGCCTGGGACTGTTCAGCTTAGAAAAAGAGACTACTAATGGGCCAAATATGATCGATACCTGTGAAATCATGAATCGTATAGAGAGAGTGAAAATGGAAGTGTTATTTATCCTATTCCATGACACACATCACCCACACAAAGTCATAGCAGCAAGTATAAAATAAACATCAGGAAGTACTTCACACAATGCGTATTCCACTTGTGGAACTTGTTGCTATGGAATAGTACAAAAGCCAAAAGTATAACTTGATTCACAGCTAAGTTAGATATGTTTATGAGGACATGTCCATCAATGGCTGGTAACCAATATGGTGGGGGTGCAGTGCTATAATCAGGGTACGCCTGAATCTCTGACTGCCAGAAGCTGGAACTGGGAACAGGGTATGGATCTGTTGATAATTGTCCTGTTCAGTTCAATTCCTTTGAAGTATCTGAGCTAGCTGGACGATTGATCTGACCCAGTATTTAAAGGCATGGCCTGTGTGCAATAATCATATCATGGTGAGTATCTATAGTGACTTTTATCTAGCAATTTAAGGCCCCTCCTATTCTGCAATGTTTTCTTCCAGGCTTAACTTTTAGCTCATTAGTGCTCCCATTAAAATCAATGGAATTACTCATATACTTAAATTTAAGCATTTGTGTTGGTGCTTTCATGCTCAGGATCTAAGTCCTAGGCAGTTTATTGCCGCCTGTTTTTAAGCACACATATCCTTTTTGGATCTATGTATCTAATGTCCTTGAATAGAGCTGAAAATATATCCCGATTTCTTTTTCTTAAAATGGTTACTGTACCTTTGTCCATTTCTCTCGTCTTTTGGTATAAGACTGAATATTAATGTGCCAGATCTAACATTAGCAAAATAAGAATATAGAAGAAAATAATAGCTTATTCTGAAAATATGAACAGGTTCAAACACATGAAAATAATGATTTATTTTCTAATTTTTCATTAGAAAATAAACTAGAAATCTCCTTATTAATGCCCTGGTCCTGCATATCTCACAGCGTCCAGGTACAAGAAACTTTGGCTAGGTATGCATGTCTGTACAGAAAAGTTGTAATTATACTGCTACAGTTAAATAATTATAATTAGAATGATAAAGCAGTTAACAAAGATTCCATGAGAGGAACCAAAAGTGGGAACAGCCGAGAATAACTGATATAGCAACATCCTTGAGTTGCAGCTCATGGCTATTTTTTCTCTTATTTTTTAAAAATTTATTTAACAGCAAATGGCGGATACAGCCACTGTAATTTGATCTCCGAGAAGAAGAACATCATGGACATGGAGATGACAAATAGCTCAGTACCTGTTTGTAGACAGAGTCTGCTCATCCACGCAGGAAATCCACTTACCCGAGACCACCCGTTATCTCGTGAGAGATTACTACATGTCAGTCAGCTGAACTTAACACACTCTGATACAAGGTATTGTTCCTGTTTTTTGTTGCTTTATGTGCCTGTGCCTTTTGAAGCCCTTCCTGCTCTAATTTTTTCTTTTTTTTTTCCTCCAGTAGCAATCTTTCAGGATTTGGATGTGTAGGGTCTACCCTCACTGGGCCTTGAGTGGTCTCATGAGAATGTCAGGTTTGGGAGATCTCTTTTTCCTCACCTTGTCATTCCTTCGGGAGCAACCGTTTAATCTCCCCTTCCCACCAACCAATTCCATTACCCCTTAGCAACAGTTGTGGTTGGTATCTAACTGCTGTGCCTGAGGGTTCGCCTTTCTGAGCAGATGCATGCCAGCTTCATCGTCATCCTACCTCAAGGTGTTCACTTGAAAGGCAGCAGCACCCTTTGCATGTGGAGTTTAACTCTGTATCTCCTCCGTGAGTGTAATCGCAGAAGCCACAGAAAGGAATGATGGATTCCCATTGACTTAAATGGAAAGGAAAATGCCTCTTCTTCCTCACCACCCATCATACAGTGGATCCCTGACTAACGCGGGGGTTGTGTTCTGCTCTGAGAGGCGGGCAGCAAAGAGCCTGGCTCTAGGATGGCTGCCCTCTACTCACAGGACAGGGGAAACTGACGAGTGCTGACGCGCTGGTCAGTTTCCCCACCCTTTTCAGGGCGGCAGTCTGATTCTTGGCTGCCGCCCCTGACAGGAGTGGGGAGGCTGCCACCCCTGACAAGTTTCCCCAGTCCTGTCAGGGGCAGCAGCCTGATCCTGCTGCCTCTGACAGCAAGGGGAAGGCTGCCACCCCTGACAGGAGTGGGGAGACTGATCAGGGCAGCAGACCTGGTCAGTTTCCTGGCTCCAGCGAGTGGAGGGGAGCTGGAAACCAGGTGGCAGCCTGACTCCCTGCTCCTCTCTGCTTACAGAGACAGGAAACTGACCAGCAGCCACCTGGTTCCCAGTTCCCCGCCACTTGATGGAGACAGGTAACTGACCAGCACAACAACGCTGGTCAGTTTCCCTGCTCCTATCAGTGGCGGCAGCCTGCCTCTCACCACCCCTTATGGGAGCAGGGAGGATGCCACCCCTGACAGGAACAGAGAAACTGCTCTTTTCGGGGGCAACAGCCTGACTCTCACTGTTCCTGTTGGGGCAGTGAGCATCAGGCTGCCGCCTCTGACAACAGTGGTTTCTCCGCTCCTATCAGGCGTAGCAGCTTCTCCTGTCGGTGATGTCTCAGCTGCTGCTACTGACAGGAGTGGTGAAACCTCACCTCTTAATGGCAGCAGCTGAGTCAGCTGCCACCCCTACCAGGAGCTGGGAAACTGACCAAACCAGCAGTGCTGGTCAGTTTCTCCAGTCCTCTTTGTGGCAGGGAGATGGCACCTGGGCACTAGGTTGTGTAAACCAGGGACATGCACAACTCAAGTTTGTGTATCTCGGGGTCTTCTGTACTTTCAAGTTCCAGCAAGGGGAACAAAGCATGATAGACACTCCCAAATTGAAGTCTTCCCTAGGGCAGGCTAGCATGTCACTGTTAAACCTCCAAGAAACATTTACCACTCTCTTTAACAGAATGAGCTAAAATTCCCATAGAGCATTATATCCTTGTTATTTGCTTTTTAGGCTATAATGTACAAATCCAGGCTCTGGTTTTGATATATGCACAGTTCTTAGATTCTGTTCATGGCAGATCTGTAGTTAAACATTTGCTATAAATTAATCATATGAAAATGTAGAACTCTATTATTTTTTGTGGTGTTGTTACAAATTTAACATTACCAGATTTTCAAAAAATACCCTAAACAGACATCCATTGTGAATAGAAGCCTGCTATGAATTAAAATCTGTCCATCTATTTTAATTACAATACTTTTTGGCAAAGCTTATGAGATGGAATGATCTTGACCTTTTTAAAGAGATGCAGAAATAAAAAACTCAATAAAGTTGCAGGCTTTATCTTAAATATTTGGAATAATTGGAGCTTTCTGCCTCGAACCATCAAACCCAAATTTCCATAGACCCCGCAAGAGGAAATGTTGACTCTGTAACTTAGTCATGGAAATCTGGCTGTTTCTGATTTTATGATACATATTTATGCATTGTTTTCCCTTTTTCTTTTACTAATGAGACAATGATATCTGGATTTTCAAGAACAAAATGCACATCAACGTGACAAGCAAGCAGAGAGAACTTTAAGGATAAAAAGCAGATCATTTCCATGCCAAATAGCGAACATATTCTGCTGTTGGTATGAAAACTTTTATGCTTCTGCTGCATTTAACTCAGCTCTGTCCCAGACCTTTTATGTCTTGTGTGGTGCTTGCAATTATCAGGCTGTTTTTATTCTGTCATTGAGGACAATTATGAAACAAAGATAATTAGGGCTTGAGCAAACAAAAGGAGACAGAGAGGACCCTGCTTAGATCTTTTCGAAGCTTTTTGTAAAATCCATAATGAGGAAATGACAGATTCCTGTATACTGGGGATCACAATACCACACTCAGAAATATGAACTGCTTCCATCTCAGTCTGAGGGAGGATTCCCAGAACAACATAGAGTATTGTATGAAACAGAATCCGAGAAGGCTGCTGTTACAAAAAAGCAGCAGGTGATTGAGGTAATTTTTTTTGTTTTACAACATATCCTAAAATTGGTATATTTCACAATTTCCAGGGTAACTGTTCAGAAGAGTTTGGAGAGCATCTTGAGGAACATTGTGGTTGCTTGCCTTAGCTTCATGGGCTGTTTGTTAATATGGCCTATCATTCTTCTTGTTCTCTGGTTTCAGGGGTAACTGTGTTAGTCTGTTTTGTCAAAAAAACCGAGGCGTCCAGTGGCACTTTAAAGACTAACAGTTTTATTATGGCATAAGCTTTTGTGAGTTGCCGTTTGCTTCCTCAGATGCACGAAGCGAAAGAAAAATAGATAGCAGGGATACAGAGATGGGAGTTTTACATCAGAGCTCGATCAGTCAGAGAAGATGTGGATCAGAAAGGAACAATACTTAAAGTGGAAAAATACTTATTGTAATGAGAGAGCTATTCCCAGTTCCTGTTCAGACCCATTCTGGTTGCATCAAATTTTTGCTCAGCATTTTCACATTGCAGCCTGTTTTAAAGGGGTTGGTGGGGTTTTTGTTTTTTTTTTTGTGGATTTTTTTTTTTTTTTTGGCTCAAGTTTGGCAGTTTTGAAGTCTGTAATTTTGTCTCCAGGGACGTTAGAATTTTGTCCCACTCATTTGTGTATGTTTTCATTCTTGATATCTGATTTGTGTCCATTTATTCAGTTGCATAGAGACAGTCCAGCCTGGCCAATGTACACAACAGAGGGACGTTGCTGGCACGTGATGGCATCTAGCACATTAGTAGATGTGCAGGTGAATGAGCCTTTGATGGTGTGTTTGTTGTGATTAGATCATATGGTGCAGATGTGTGGACAGAGCAGGGATTGGTTCCTGGGTCAGTGTTTCTGTTGTTGTGTGGTTGGTCCTGAGTATGTGTCAGGTTAGGCGGGGGGGCTCTCTGCGTGGGAGGATTGACCTGCCTCTCCAGCTGTGTGAGAGTGAGGGATCATCATCCAAGATAGATTGTAAATCCTTGATATATTGGAGAGGTTTTAGCTGGGGGCTGTATATAATGGCCAGGGGCATTCTGTTGCTTTCTTTGTTGGAGCTGTGCTGTAGTAAGTGATTTCTGGGTAACAGCCTGGCTCTGTCAATCTTTCTTCACTTCGTCGGAAGGGTATTGTAGTTTTAAGACTGCTTGATAGAGATCCTGTAGGCGTTTGCCTCTCTGTGAGGGACTGGAGCAAATCTGGTTGTGTCTTAGGGTTTGGCTCTAGACAATGAATCGTGATGAGTTCTGGATGAAAGCTGGACCAGCCCCCAACCTAAGACACACAGCCACCACCAGCCACACACCTCATAACAGAAACAACACTAATGTGATATGTGCCAGTGGTGCCCCTCTGCCATGCACATTGGCCAAACCAGACTGTCTCTACATAATAGAATAAAGGGGGACAGTCAGACACAGAGAATGGTAACATACAAAAATCAGTGGCTCTGTAAGCATCACAAACCCAAGTAACTAAATTCTAGGACAGTGAATGCACTTGTCTTTCCTAATAGACTGTATGGAGTCAAAGTTGCTGCTTTGTATGAAAGTGAAGGTGGGCAGCATTTATTATGATTACTATTTATTATTGATGCAGTGCCATAGCTGTAGTTCTTTACAGACGAATACAAGAAGACAAAGCCCTTCCCCGCAAGGGTTAAAACTGTAAGAGCTCAAATTGCATCATGCTGAGTGCTCTGGCTTTCAGTGAAGTCAATGGGAGCACTCTGTATCTTTCAGGACTGAGCCGTTTATTGGACGATGCCTGAACAAAAGAGGGCGGGAATGCCTATAACAAAGCGTACCATGGACAGCACTGACTGTACTTTGCACTGGTCATTTTGACCAGCTCTGATATCCAAAGCATAAATAAGGGAAAATGCAAATTCCAAGGAGGATTCTGGGTTAATCTTTCAATGACCAGTGTACACAACCATACAGAAAACACAAACAAGCAACACCTCCAAAATGAGCTCAAAAGCCTGCTGGGAATTCAGTGTCACAATTGGCTTCTGCTGTTTTTTCTCAACATGCTGAATTTCATTATCCTTCGGCATCCCTTACCCATGTTATGTTTCTCTCTGTTCCAGTGATGATTGCACTAATCCATGGGTAATACCTCCTGTTCTCTTCCATCCCTAGCTCAGTTATTAGCTTTTAAGTTATGCAATGCAATTTTCACTATAGTATTTATAAATATGAGATGCGTGTATTATACTGGAAAAGTTATAATATCTTCATGGCCCCCGTGTACAACTAATGCTGTCCGTTCATCAGATAATCCATTATCAGACATGGAAAACTCTTCCCACATACTGTGGGGGAGGGGGGCGTTTCTCTGTGACAAACAGGGAAGGCAGCAGAGAAGCCAAAGAGCAAGTGTTGCCAAGGGCCTCTAGTTGAATAGCGGAACAGTATCCTTCAGTTCCTTAAAGCTGTCAGTAGTCACAAAAGATTTGCTTACAAGGGAGATTAAAGTCGTGTACATTTGTTTAGCCAAAATCTTCAGCTTTACTATGGTGCTATTTTACTCTGAGGCTGTTTTTAAACTAAAACACGTCTGGCATAGCGCTACTGTCCTTGCTCTCTGGCTTCAATTATTACATGGAAGTCTCTTTTGAAGTATGACTTCACGGGACTGTAATATACAGGATAAAGTCCTGCCTTCCTTCCTGGTGCAGTGTTCTGTAGCATCCTTTGCAATTGGGTTGTTGCTTAGAGTGAAGGTTTAAAAATGTGTCCAAACCCATAGGTACGCTGCTGGGCAGATCAGTGGGAATCCCTCCAGCTCCAAAATGTACCACAGCCTCCAATACTTACTGCATATCCCCTTATCAAACCCAGCTCTGCCCCTGCCTCTTTCCCCTGCTTATTGGCACAACTGTATTGTGTTCATTTTACTATACTTTCATCCTGTCACCCTCTTTTATTTGTTACATTCATATTTGCTTCAGGCCATAGTCCCTGGGCTGTGCGATCTCTGGGCAGGGACTGTTTTTTTTTATTTGTTGTTACAGTACCTACCACAATGGGGCTCCCTGATCCCTGACTTCTGCCTCTTGACTCTATCACACTACTAATGATAAATAATTTAAAAGGGTGGTCTCCATGAATCCTGTTCCACCCATGCATGCTCAGAGAACTGCACCAATTCTGCTGCAGTTTGGGTTCCACAGTGGCTTCAGAGGTAGAGGCAGAGTTTATCTTAGAAGGAGGATGATAAAACTATAGTAAACACAAAAGAATGTACATTAATTCAACTTTAAGGTTGAAAAAGTCAGGAAATGAAAATCATGCAGCTTCCTACAGCTATGTTCACTAACTTGTAAGGGTATAATGAATACAACATGATGCAGAGAGCTAGAAAGCATCATTCTCATGAAGAAATCTGGTCTGCAATCTTCATTAGTAGCCAATATTTATCTTTGCATAAGCAGGGCCATTGTAACACAAAGCTGAATGCGTGCGGAGTATGAATTCACTCTTTCTGGATTGAAGTCATTCACCCTAGTGCTTCCTTTTTTTGTAATCACACTCTTTTTTTTCACTCTATGCATTTCATACTCCCTGTGATGCAACTGTCTTCATCATAGTAACTGCAGTCCTGATTCAGAGTAAAGCAGAGGACTGGAAATGCCTGCAGATTTCACTGGAAGGGTTGGAAGCGCCGTACCTCTTGGGATCAATGCTCATGTGCTGCAGGACCAACCCTGTGTGTTCTGTGCATTGATGCCATTACTAAGGTCACAAAAGGAGACTAGCCCAATGCATGGGAAAGATACACAGCATGGTTAGAGAGGACTCTGGCTTAACCAGATCTCCAACAAACTGAAACTCAAAAAAGAGCCACACAAAAAGTGGAAACTAGGTCCAATCACAAAGGATGAACACACACAATGGCCAAACCTGCATTTTAGGGACAAAACTGGGAAGACCAAGTCACAAAAGAAGACTGAACTAACTGGAGCCAAAAGGGGTAAAATGAAGAGCAGGACAGGAGAGGAAGTAACAGAAAACACAGCAATGGCCAAAGCATCAAATGTTTTGCACCAGACAGGTTAGAATAGAGGACAGGGGCTAGGTCTACACCAGAGCAGAATGTTGAATTAAGGTATGCAATTCCAGCTATGTTAAGTACATAGCTGGTCTCCATGTGCCTTAATTCAGGCTTCCATGCCATCTGCACTAAGGGGGGTCAATGGGAGCGTTCACTCTCATCAATTTCCCTTGCCCCTAACAAGGGGCAGAAGTACCAGCACTGACACAGGTGCCCTGTAAGTTCAATTTAGCATGTCCTTACTAGGTGTTGTAAGTCGAACTCCAGAAGATTGCTCATGTTAGGGTTGATCTTTCCAGAAGTGAAGATGTATCCAAGCAGAGGGAACACCAGGAGAAATATGATAGGATTGGAGGATGTAATCGGTAAAGAACCAGTTCAGAATTATTCAGATAAATTTGATGTCTTCTAGTTGGCAGGGCCCGATGAAATACATCCTAGAATACTTAAGGAACTGGCTGTGGATATCTCTGAACCATTAACCATTGTCTCTGAGAACCAATGGAAGACAGAAGAGATCCCAGAGGCCTGAAAAAGGGCAAAATGGTACATATTTATAAAATATGTATATATTTTATAAATATGTGTGTGTGTATGTATGTATGTATATATATATATATATATATATATATATATATATATATAAACAGCCCAGGGAATTGTCAACTGGTCAGCTTAACTTTGATACCTGGAAAGATAATGATGCAAATAATCATCACAATCAGTTTGTAAGTACCTAGAAGATAAGAAGGTGACAGCATGAATTTGTCACACAGATTTTGTCAAACCAACCTAGCATCCTTCTTTGACAAGCTAATAGGCCTTGTGTGTTGGAGGAAGCACTAATGTGATATATTTCAACTTTTTAGTAAAGCTTTTGTAGAGTGGCCCTATTTCCCTATACTGAATAAGGGACACCTGGTAAAATAAATTACTCACACTCAAGTGAGTTCAATGCGACCAATCCGATTTATGCAGTACAAATGTTCATGTTAACATCAGGTTGACTGAGCCCCGTTACAAAGAAATACGGAGTAGCTGAAGTCGTCGTATTTCCTTTCTTACCTTAAAGTTTGCGTGGGGAGAACACATACACACGAGATAGGGCTGACAGCCTGAACTGATCCAGTCTTCCCTGCCCAGTGCTGTCTTGCATGCCTGCTTGGTACCCCGGGGCGGACTCACCTCTCTTGGCACCTTTGGTTTGTTGAGGCCACAGGGGGGCCATGCAGGGGCACAGGCCCCACCCCAGATTTCTGGCAGGGTTCACATCAGAACACAACCAGCAGCAGCTTTTCAGTGCTGGGAGGGAGGGGAGCTGCTTCCACCTGCAAGGAGGTGAGTGTAGAGAGTAGGGATGACCTGACCTGTGTATTTGAGAGGTTCTCTTGTCCCTCTCACCGCCCCTGTCCCTATTCTGTGCCTCTGTGGCCAGAAGCAGCTTGTCCCTGCCTGCCTACCTGCCTGCCCAGTGTGGCAAGGCAGCTAACATCTCCAGACTGCTGCCGCCACCAATATAACCCAGCCACTTCCTGGCTGAAGTGTGGGCAGGAAGGGGTTAAGCCCTAAGAATGCCTTGTGCTCCAGGGCTCAGAAAATCTGTCTGCAGGGGCTTCAGCAAACCAGGGCCAGAGAGGTGGCTCCGCAGTGGGGCAAGATGCTGCAGACCTGCACTGCTTGGGGGCAGTGGGTGAAGAAGGTGCTAAGTACCCCTGCTTGGGGCGGGGGAGGGGGAGGGGGGGTGGCTACTGTGGAGTTGTCAAGGTCGAGTCACAAGCAGGCTGGAAAGGGCTTCCTCCCCAGAGCTGAGCTGAGGGGTAGAAAAGCTTCCCTAGGCCACTGCTGTGTGAGGCTTGCACATGCAGGGCTTGGCTCCTCCTGGCCGGTGCCCTGGACCGGAGGGTCCTGAGCTTTTCCTGGGTGCCAGAGCAGGCAGAGCCAGTTGGGGTGCGGGGAAGAAGGAGCCTGCCAGCCAGGCGGGTGGTAGCTGAGCCATCTGAACAGATCTTGTTCACCACACGGTACCAGGAGCAGGGCGTACCCTGCTGGGGGGATATGGAGGAGCAGCGGGGCTTGGGGGTGGATGGGTAGAGCAGCGAGAAGACAGAGGGCGGGGAAGCATGTAAAGCAGAGGTGTCCAGCAGGAATTCAAAGATCGCCACTCTCATGGTTGTCGTCTTTCCATATTTGCCGCATCTCCCCCACCCCCCCAGTCTAAATAAATACACCCCCCTTCCCCACGAGCCAGGCACCCCCAGCCCCCCCCTCATTCTAATTCCATGTCAGCAACTTGCTGGGGCCGCCACCAGGGCTGCTACCATGCGCTTCTCCCACCAAGCGGTGGGGCATGTGCACAGAGTGGGTGGACAGCACTCCCCACGTGGGGCTCTCAGGAGGAGCTGCATTTAAGGCCATATTCGCCACAACGTGGTGTCCTATTTGCCTCATGTGGCGAGTGGCGAATATCTAGGACACGCTGGTGTAAAGAGCCAATGGGTGGGCAGCAGAGGTGACATCCCCAGTCACCCCCAGCCCATGCTCACCAGTCTTCGCATAAGCAGCCGGTGCTGCCTGGAAATGGCCAAGAGGAGGCACCGCAGCAGGGAATGCACTGACATACCAGCAGAGGGACTTGCCAGCCTCACATGCCAGAGCCGTGCCCAGTCACCAGCTGTGCACGCTAACCTCCTTTGTCAGCCTAGAACCCCTCCTCCTATTACTCGCCACTGGTGGGTAGGTGGCTGGCAAGCAAAGATCCAGGCAGCAGCTGGACTCTCCAGTAATGATGGGAGGGGGGAGAGACTAAATACAGGACAATTGGCTCATCTTTTTCTTTCAAAATAAATAAATAAAGGGTAGAGAAAACTGTATGAGGGCTTAAATATAGGACTGTCACTTTAAAAACAGGACATCTGGTTGGCCTAAGCTTTGATACAGCTGCACATGAACTTCTCATAAGCAACATACTAAAATGTTGCCTAGACAAACCTAGAATGAGGTGGGGGTATGCAACTGTTTGGAAATCATACTCAGAATGTAGTTATCAGTGGTTCAAAATGAAGGCAGAAAGGGGATATTGAACGGGGTCTTATGAGGATCTGACCTGGATCCATTTTGTTCAGTGTCCTTATAAATGACGTGGATAACGGCAGAGAGAGTTGGCTTAAGTTTATGGATGTTACCAACCTGAGAGCGGTTGGAAGCACTTTGCAGGACAGGCTTAGAATTCAAAATGTCTTTCCCAAATGGGAGAAACGGCCTCAAATAAATAGGATGAAACTCAATAAGGACAAATACAAAGTACTGCACTTCAGTAACAGTAATCAGTTGTACAAATACAAACTGGTAAGTGAGTGCCTAGGAAGTACACAGAAAAGAATTTGGGGTTACAATGATCATAAACTAAATAGGAGTCAACTGTTTGACAATGAAACAATACTGTCTGGGGGAAAAAAGTGAACAACATTCTGGAATGTATTAGCAGGAGAGTAGTAAAGAAGACACAAGAAGTAATTATTTCACTGCTCAGCTCTGATAAGGCCTAAGTGGAATACTGTGTCCAGTTCTGGGCACCGCACTTTCAGAAAGATGTGAGCAAATTTGAGACTGTCCAGAGGAGAGCAACAAAAATGATTAAAAGTCGAGAAAACATGACCTATGAGAGAGGATTGGAAAAAATGGGTTTGTTTAGTCTGGAGGAAAGAAGACTGAGTGGGTGTGACATAATAATATCCAAGTACATAAAATGTTGTTATAAAGAAGATGGTGATAAAATGTTCTCCTTAATCACTGAGGACAGCACAAGAAGTAATGGGCTTAAATTGCAGGAGTAGAGATTTAGGTTAGACACAAAGAAAAACCTTCTAACTGTAAGACTTGTTAAGCACCAGGAAAAAAAATATAGGGAGGCTGTGAATCTCCATCGCTGGAGGTTTTTAAGCATAGGTGAGACAAAGACCTGTCAGAGCTGGTCTAGATAACCTTTAGTCCTGCTTCAGTAGAGAGGACAGAACTAGACAACGTAGCAAGGTCCTTCCCTGCCCTGCGTTTCTGTGGTTCTAAAACACCAGCTGGAATTCCACAGGTTGGGGCCACAGGTGCCATTTCAGAAGAGCCAGGGGTCAGCTGCAGCCCAGCTTACCAGGATGCTGCTCGCTCTTCCTCCTGTTCCCCTAAATGTCAGGGAGGGAGAGGAAAGTGCATGGCGTGTGCACAGGCCCCTCACTCTGAGCCAGTGAAGGGAGAGGGCAGAGAAGAAATTTGCACTTTCTCCTCACTCCCTGATAGTCAAGGGATGAGGACGAAGAGCAAGCTGTGTCCCAGTATGCACAGCTGCTGCCCCATACCCTCGCCTTCCTGAAATGGTGCCCTTGGTAATGTGCTTAGGTAATATAAGGTGTCTTCAGAGTCTTTGGTTGGAAAATGATTTTGTTAGCTTTCTACAATGGCAGATTCAGGGCCACACAAGGATTTGTCTTGGGGGGATGGCCCCAGGGCAAAATACAAAACTAACCCCCACCCCAGCCTTCCAAAATAGGTTGCAGCACTGCTCACTGAAATTTGGCCCAGCTACCCCTCTTGTCATGGATGGAACGGCCAACTGGCAACACCTGAGGAGTGCTGTGACCTTGTGTACCAGCTCAGAGTAGCACTGCTCGGTTTGGGGACCATCTCAGAGAGACTGGGCAAACTGCACCCTTTGCATGTCTCAAACCCCCGCCCAACACACACCATCCAGGTAGACTTAATAAGGTGTATTCTGATTTTTTTCCAAAGTTTTGCCACTACACTAACCTGTGACTCCATGTATTGTGATGTGGCTTAATACAGTGTCAAAGTTAGACTCAAGACACAATTTGTCAGACCACTCTGTTTATTAGCAAAGCTGCTCTGCTAATACATTTAGAAAAGTGAGTCCCCTCCCAGGGCTCAGGTCTCTTAATTTATACAGATCAAGAAGGCAAGTTAATAGACAAAGGAAAAAAAAGGAAAAAAACAGACACACACCCACCCCATATAGTCCCTGAGACCAGTTACGTACCTTCATTTCCATATCACCCTTAGCAATCCCCTGCCAATGACTCCCTGGTTACCTTAATTAATTACTGTCTAGCACCTACTGCTCTGGTTTCTGCTTTCCCAGGCACACCTGGCTCCATCCAAACCCACCCTACATTCCTACACACAGTATCAACATAACTTCCCCTTCTTGAGGTCAGAAGTAACATTGTATCATAGTGTGATTTAATTTCTTTTTACAATGTAACTCTTTTATGTGCAATGTCACATCTTATACTTCCACAACAGAATGGATTAAATAATAGGAACCATTGTGACTGTTGTGGTTTACAGGATGAACCTTCCCGGTCTGCCACTTTTAGGACCTGAGTGGTCCCAAACGACGGAGTCTGCTGGACCAAGGGAATTCAGTTCCTTTCCAGCGGCGGCCAGCTGATCACTGGCCTGGGTCCCAGGCTCCCCTCATAGCTGGTGACCCTGCTGGCAGCTCATGCCACCAGGCTCTGCTCCCAATCCCAGCCAAGATCTCTGCCCCAGGCTGCCAGCCCAGCTCCATTCCTGGCCCTAGCTGGGCTCCCTGCCCCCACACTGCTGGCCTTGCACAGGCTCCTGGGTGCAGGCCCCCAGCCACCAGACAGGCTCCGCTTCCCAGTCCTTGCTGGGCTCCTGAACTTCCAGCTTGCCCCTCCTAGCTGCTGGGACTCGCTGGTTCAGTGGCTCTCCAGTCCAGCAACATCAGTTGTCTTGTTGGACAATGGATGTTGCCAAACCAGAAAGTCCCAGGCCAGTTTCAGCCTGTACTATACAACATTTCTTATAAAGAGTCTGAGATGGCAGTGAGTGACAAGTGAACTAGGCAGGCTGTTCCAAAAGAAGGCAAACCTTTCGATCATCTGATTTACCTATGCTGCATAGTTTACAGGCAGATGGATTTCAAAAACAAAAAAGCAGTCCCGTAGGACTGTAAAACCTCACAAAAGAATTTATTAGGTGGTGAGCTTTTGTGGGACAGACCCACTTCTTCAGATCTGGAAATTCTGACTCCTGCTTTTGATTTGTGAAGACACAGACTAACACGGCTACCTCTGTGTAGCTGTTCACCTTAAATGGAGTTAGACATGGTTTAGAGGTGATAAAAATGTACTAGGTATTTAAACCTTGTCATCTTTAAAACCGGATACCAAAGCTACCATGAGACCAACATTACAAAGCTAGAGGAAGAGAAGTGATAACCAACACATTATGGAAACTACTAAGAATGATTTAAAATAGCATTTTAAATTTGTTAATGTCACAGTACAAGATCTGAGCTCTGCATCTCAATGGAAAGTAGGGAACTCCAGTTCTCTAGTGCTGACTGTTCAAAAGGCACTGGGTTGTAAACCTGTCGCAGGTTAGAATAGCATATTGCCAGTCCAGAGCCTCAGCATTTTGTCATCCTTTTGACAGATCTCTCCTTCTGTGGGTTAAAAACGTTTTGCAGTGTTTTTTAATTCATAATTGTTGGAAAGCTGCCCCTAATGGGAATGTTAGGCTACTCCCAGCCAAAATGGTTTCGTGAACAGAATGCAGGAGAAATAGTCAAATTATAAGGTAAGTGAAATTTATCCCGTGATTCTGCAAAATACCTCATAAATGTTACCATTACCTATGTGGCACACTACCTGCATGTTTGACTCATTATCAGTAGCCACCTTATTATCTGGTTATAATGTTGCATAAACATGCATTGCTTGCTCTCTGGTATTCTTCCAGTTTTGCTGCCAGTCTGGTTTCCTTAACTTGCTAAATAACCAGAATTACCTTAGTGTTTGCAATATGACCCACAATCCTCTCTAGTGTGAAATTCATTCACGTGGAGAGGGCCAGCAGGAGGCCCATAAGCTATTAGAATATCTAGGAAACAGCTGCTAATAGTGAGAAGTTATACAGGCATAGTTGTATCTGTGATGATCCAAGTTCCCTGTAAGTAAGTGTGCTTGTGTGGCTTCTCAGCAGAGATTCAGATGCTGCTCAGCTGATTAGCAGAGCACCAACAGCTAGCTTTTGTGTTTCTACTAGCGGTGCACATTTGGACATGCTTCTGTGCCCATAAACTTTATTCTGCACAGGGATGGAAAAGAGCTATGGTAATATTTATAAGAGAAAGAGAACTTTGTGCATTAGGGCATAAGCCAGCCACTAATTGCCTAGAAGAAGCTATAAGGGGAAAAAAAACTTAAGCTGCCTATAAGGTAATTTCAAAATGGACTGTTTTGGAATTTTTTTAGACCATTCTTCCTGAGAAAATTTGTATTGTCCATTGTTAGAGCAGGACTAAATGGATCATGGATCTGATCTGGGAATTCTTGTGTTCCTAACCCTAGTTAGTTACCTATGCCCTGGGTGCCTAACTTGGGGGAGGCAGGGCTGCATCTCAGTAGGGTCTTGAACAAATGCCAAGGAGTCAGCACTACCTCATCCTTCCCTCATTACCAAATGGCAGAAGGGGCCTTATTAGATCTTAGCTATATGAAAAGGGGGTGCTCTAGTAGGGAAAAGGTTGAGTCACTGGTCAAAGGCAACTATCAGGTTTTTCTAATTGGTGATTATTGTATATTGTACCGGGGCCCCCAGTTCCAGGTATAGCTTTATTTACAGCCCTCGTCCCCCTACCTCCTTTTTTTAGCTGGTCACAATTTTCTTCAAATATACCCTTTAAGTTGAAATATTGTGAATTTTGTCATGGGGACTGTCTCTAGAGTGTGAACAAAACCAGTGCCCCCACTGCAAGAACTCTAGAACACTTCTCCTGTGTATGCTGACCAAAATGCTTGTGTTTAAAAAGCTCAGAAAATAGCTGAAGCCTTAAACTCCACAATTTTCCGCTACTTTTGGTCCAATCTATACATTGACCCTATAGGTTGTGATTGATGGTTGCAAGCAGTACTGGGTGGAGGGGTGGGAAGGAAAGGGAGGGAGAGTTTGTCTGAACAATGTATAGCCCACGGTAGAAAATTAATCCCATGTAAAATGATGCTACCTTTACAAGGCCACAAAGGAAATGTTACGGGATTTCTGAAGTTAATTGTTGGAAGCGACAGACAATGTGCTGCAGAGAATAAATGGTCTCATTCTCAAGAGCATAATAAATGTTGCCTCTTGTATAGAAATAATAAATTCTGCCACAGTGGGTGATATTTAATGAAACTGTATTACAGGTCTCCCAGGTTTCAAGACCCTGTCGATTCTTCCACTTCGTGCATGAATGGAAGTCACCCGGCCCAGCACATTAAGCAAGAGTGCCCAGGTGATTATAAGGCTCTTTCAGAGGCTTCTGCACATAGAAGGACTACAGAGGGAATGGAGCTGCGAGCCTCTGCTAGTTTGCATCCTGAAATAGACCTAACGAATAATAGCTTTACAAATTCACTTTCATCGTACTTGTTTAATAATGAACATAGCTCCTCCCTGGGTTCATTGTCATTTGGCAGCCCTCAGCATTCAGCCAGGCTACAATCAAGCAACCTGAAGAAAAGATGCATCTCTGTTATGCCATCTTCGGCAGAAGGAATCGATATTACAGCTATCATCCGCACATCGCAGACCTCGCTGGTCACCTGCATGAATGGACTGAGAACCAGTTCAGCTGGCATTTCTGCTCATCCTATAGAGATCAGTCACCACAGTGCTCAGAAATCTTCTCGTCCCCAGTCTTGTTCTCAGCCCGGGAATGCTTGCAGTGTTCCCTCTCCGTCAGCATGCCTTTTGCCTATTTCCACGGAATGTGATCGTGGTGACTGTGATCCACTACAAATGCAGCAAATAGAGGAACATCCGAGCCTTAACCTTATGATGAATGGTACTAGTCTGCCTCCACAAGACATCACCCACAGCAATCAGAAGGTGAGTTTCTTAAAACAAGAACCGGTCGATGATTATTCCTCTAACACAGATGTCTTTCGGCATCATCAGGGGCTGCCGCCGCCTTATCATTTACACCAGACACTAAGCCAGGCTCAAGGGACGTTGCCTCATTTACACGTCCCTATGTCGCCCAAGTCCCTTCAGCCCAGTGAAGGAGATGAGCAAGAGATCAGCAGTGGCAAACAGGTCTGTCGGTGGATTGACTGCAATGCCACTTATGACCAACAAGATGAACTGGTCAGGCACCTAGAAAAAACACACATTGACCAGAGGAAGGGAGAAGACTTTACCTGCTTCTGGGCAGGCTGTGTCCGACGATATAAACCTTTCAATGCCCGTTACAAACTGCTGATTCATATGAGAGTTCATTCTGGAGAAAAACCAAACAAGTGTATGGTAAGTCTGGAATCTCTTTGTTTGAACAGAAATTTGCTCCTCTGCTCGCTCACTCACTCGCTCTCTTCAGTATTCTCCAAACATAATTATTGTACTTTCCTGTAGTTGGGTTGGTCTAAGGAGAATCAGGGAAAGAACTTAATTTTAAAGGAAATGTTTGAGCAATAAATAGTGTAGCTCTTGGAAGAGAGAGTCGGTTCCGTTATATGAAAACTTAACTTTTTAATACAATCGTTTATTTTTTTTAATATTCATTAAAGCATTAATAAAATGATGATCAAAGCAAGCAGAAGTCATTTAACGTAAAATAAGGGTCACTGAGCCTCGGGTGACATTTTTAATAAAGAAACATAAAACACATCTAATTAAATTCTTTTCATTCCTCCATCTGAACAATAAGCCAGAGAGTTAACATTGGGAAAGGTAAAAAAAAAAAAAAAAAATCATATTAAGGATTTAAAATGGTTTAAAAAATCAGAATATCTTAACAAGATTTTCTAAGGTTGTTAGGGTTTGGGGTTTTGTTTTGTTTTTTGAACTTGCAAAATAGTGTTCTAGAAAAATAAATGAAACTCTTTGTTCTCCTCTGATCAAGCTATTGTAAACATCAGCATTCCAGAAAGAGGATCTTGTGAACAGCGCTGTCTGTTCATCTGCACACTATGACCATAATGTGGCCAAATTGAAATAAAAGTTAATGACTTCCACAGAGCTGTCCACACATGATAATGAGAGACCTTGCATAGGCTAGGTAAAGCAGATATACCTATCTCATAGAGCTGGAAGGGACCTTGACAGGTCATTGAGTCCAGTCCTCTGCCCTCATGGCAGGGCCAAGCACCATACCTGACAGATTTTTTTTTTTTAATTGATTTGCCGCAGATGGCCTCCTCAAGGACTGAGCTTGCAACCCTGGGATTAGCAGGCCAATGCTCAAACCACTGAACTGGTGGCCCTCCTCCCTGAAAGCAAGTTTGAGGTAGCTTTCAAACTAAGCTACAAGCTTTTCAAAGCATTCTTTGTGTACTGCTGTGTTTTTTTTTAAAGTAAAGGGATAATTGCATCAGCAAGTAATAGTACTCAATTGACACATTATCCCTCATTATTGTATTGGTAGCAAAATATTATAATAGGAAATATTCATAAGAGGGTTGGGCCACGATAAAATCCATGGTGTGTGTGTATATACAATATGTAATGGATGTGTCTCAAGGCCTTGTGTCAAGTATTAACAATTGGTTGGAGAGGAGGAAAACTAATATGCAACATTTCTTGCTTTGCCTGCAAATAATGCTGTATAACTGTAACAACTTTTCGTTTGCCTTTGATATATTAATATTGTTACCTTAGTATATTATATTAGTATTATTCAATCAGTAGTCTGCATAAGCATGTGTAGGGAGTTAATGGTGGACATAATGCAAGTAGGAAACATCAGTTTCTAGTTGCATGACGTAAAATGGAACATTTTTAAGAGAAACAACTTTGTGTGTCTAGTTTATCAAGCAAGAGACTTACACCAATGATCACCTTTTGCCTTGGTTTCATAAGTAGCATCAGCATCTCTTGTAAATGCATGGAGGAATTTCAACTCCTTACGGTTATTTTTATTGCCATAAATGTTAAAAGAGTAATGAAAACTCCTTTCTTATAAATAAAAATGTAATGAAACCGCTAAACCATCTGGATTTCTCAGTGGAACTGGCTTTTTAATCACTTACAAAGAAATGAAAACAATCTCCTGTCTTCATTTCTTTCAGGCTTATTTAAAAGGAAAATTTGTAAAACAGAGAAACTTGGTTAGTTTTTCTGTGACCATGAAAGATACAGAAGAGTGCTAGATTTACTGCAGCAGAAGATGAAGACCCTTCTCCTTTTTCACTAAGATGCATATTTGACAGATATTGCACAGCAGATTTCTAATGTTACATACTCCAGTCAGGGTTTGTGTAGAAGCCTCTCTATACCACAGAAGTTACTTAATGTAATACTGAAAATCTCCCCCTTTCAGTCATTTTGCTAGTCTGCATTAAATAATAGGCTATTGACAAGATCCCAAGAACGTAGCGTTTTGAGAAGCCTGACGAAAACCTGCCTTTCGGACATGCTGGGCACACTGTGCTGCCATGTATGTAGTCTTGGTATGTAAAATGTATCGAGCTCTATTTCATTCCAGCTGATAGTGTAATCTTTCATTCCACCCTGTGAGCTACCAAAAGAATTAAGAGCGTAACACACGCACAGTTAACCTCATACATAGCCAAAACAAAAATAGTGACTATCAGCAGGTAGTAATCATAGAATCCAGGTTTCCAGTGTGAAAGGAAAACCAGAACATTTGGGCACATTAAAAATGCATCTTTGAAAGTCTAGCTTCCTGCTATTGAAAACAGTTGATCTAGCTGTGCAAGATCTTAAGCCACAGACACATCTCCTTAAAACTTTTATCCTCAAAGAAGGATTGTTTGCCTGCTGAAGTACATTCCACTTTTTATATGAGAAGATTTCTTTGGGTTTTCTTTGTGCTGTGATGTTATGTCATTTTACATTATTGGTTATCTTTTGATGGGGTAATAACTGTTCTGTTAACTCTGGAAATTAATAAGGCAATTCATTTTCCATCAATTTAAGTCTTAAATTTTGTTTTGTTCTGATTGCTGGTTTGCCCTGTTCTGTAACTTTACATCTCCAGACTCCTGGTATTTGTAGTGGGGATTTTCTTTCATTGCTTACAGTTACTCAGTGTGCACATTTCTTCCTTTCTGAGGTTGTTGATTTTCTTCTTTCTTTTCCCAGCAAGATTGCTGGCTGAGTAGGTTAGCACAAGTAGCACTCAATCAATATAAATAAACGTTTTTTTTTCCCCCATGTAAAATTATTAATTTCTTATGACAGGCTTTGCTACCATGTACTGTAATAGACAAAGGAATTTTGGAATTCAGGCCACTCGAGAACAGGAAATAGATGAGACATTTTGATTGAAAAGTAAATGGTCCACTAAAACGGCAGTTAATCCTTTTATTATCTTTCCAACAGCAGTTTCCACAATACTTTCATGAGGTAAGCTTCCTCCAGTCCAACTGTAACACTCTCATCATTACAGCTGGTTTAAATTTAGCTAGCATGATTCTTTCATCTCCTTCAATGGTTGAAAGACAAAATGACATCCACCATAGAGGAACTCCTTACATTTTGGTACTTCTTGTGCTTTCTATATTTTGTTGCCAAAACCTGTACTCTGTATTCTGCTTTCCTATTCAGTTAAATAGTCTAAGTAAACCATGTCTTTTCTTCATTGTGTTCCTTGTGTTTGATTTTTTTTTCTTGAGCTCTGCAAGTAG
Source organism: Carettochelys insculpta (assembly GCF_033958435.1). NCBI lineage: Eukaryota > Metazoa > Chordata > Testudines > Carettochelyidae > Carettochelys > Carettochelys insculpta. The sequence goes on along the minus strand of NC_134145.1, from coordinate 12,228,775 downwards.
TCTAAAGGAAGCTACCTAATCTCTTTGCAATATCCTGTTATGTTTCATACTTAACTCATGTTATTTTAGTTTTATTAAATTTGGGGTTCATCTGCATTATAATCAAAAATATATCCAACAAAAATAATGATGCAATGTACTTAAGACTTCAACTTTTGAAGATTAATGTCATGCTTTTTTAGATTTGATGTCCCAGACAATTGGAATTTTGGTTGTCTGAGACAGCAAAAATTAGCAAGCTTAAACGTTTCTCATTTTAGAAAATATTTCTCATAGCTGCATATTTTATTGTCTTTTTAGTTCGAGCAGCATTTGGGTGTATGAAATAATAGTGATCTCCTAAGTCCCTGTTTGAGAATGTAAATATGTGGCTGCTTGTTTAATCTTTTTGGGCCTAAGATTATTTTATTTGGACAAAACCACTTGTGGGTCATCTCTCTCAGTCCTTCCTGGCAACTTCATAAAAAATAGACAAGGGTGTGTGTGTGTGTGTAACACAATTTTCAAACTTGGGGAACTAAGACTGAAGAGAAATATGAAAATCTTATTTCTGCATATGTGATGCATTGATGTTTATAGGCATCATAAATCGCAGTACTTCCGTAAAAACCCACTCACTGATGGTGATGGTTTCACAGGCTTGTCTGTCATTCATTAAAATCTCTAGTTCATGTATCTTAAAGAAGCAAACTATGTAACCTGTTTTTTTCTTTCGCTTTCTCTGGTCTGCCCCTGTGGTGTCCTATACCTACGTACTGCATCTTTCTTTGATTGCAAGCTCTTTAGAGTAGACGTTCTCTTTTATTTTATGTATGTACAATATGTATTGTGGTAAGACCAAGCCAAGGGCATGCAAAATGGGGAGGGACACGCAGGGGCAAGATTTCCCGCTATAACTGCAAGGAACTCCTTCAACCCTGGGGTCCTTCTGAGGAAAGTGAGCAGCTCTGGCCTGAGGGTGCAGTGTGGGCGCACAATGTGCTCTCCAAAACTTGTGAAATGTTAAATTCCTGCATGCTCTTCTGGGCCTGGCCCGGCTGGGGCTTCTGGATGCAGCTGTTGTACGGTGCCGGGGGAAGCATATAGTGTTAATAATAAGCTCTTTTAATCTAAACATAGAATCCTGTTAATCAGATCACACAGGTCAGGTACTATTATGGCCACATTACAAATAGGGAAACCGAGGCACAAAAGTTAAGCAAACTGCCTAAAAGTACCTAAAGAATATGTACCGGGGCAGCATTAGAACTCACAAGTTCCTGGCCCCAGATCTTGTGCCACCACCTCGCATTAGCTAACCATCTGCTTCTCTAAAATTGCAGTCTGCGTTTCAGTTCTCTGTACACAGAATTACATAAATGTCTGTACTGCTATACCGTCTCTCTTTACGTATTTTGTATCGGTGGTTTAGAATTTCATGTGCCTTTTAAAACTTTAAGCATCAAAAGGGCCTGAGAGCTTTGGTAATTAATCAGGCGTTTTAGCTTGATTGCCCACTCAGCAAAGGTGTAGTATTCTGAGCCAATTCACACAGCCACCAGCCAGTGAGAAAACTGTAGTCTCAGCAGATCATGATCAATTGCCAATAGCACCCAAAGAGGAATCTCTTTTGGTCAATATGTAGCAAGTGTGCTGGGTACTGTAGTCTCTGCAGGATATAGCTCCAGTCACCTATCATATAGGGCAGTGTTTCTTAACCAATGTTCTTCAGAACACTGGTGTTGCGTGAACAACTCACCGGTGTGCCACGAGCATCTGACGCTTTTTGGTATTGTACACTGATGATCTGTATTTTCTGTTGTTAAAATCAGGTACAACGTTACTTTTCATTTCTGCTTCACTTCCTTTTGTTTTTGCTGTATATGTTGCAGTTTGGGTTTGTTTGGCTTTTAGTTTTTTGGTGTATTTTTGTTTTTGTTTTTTGGTCTGACAACAGGTTTTTTTTCTTTAAAGAAAATTTTCATAGGTGTTCCACAAAAAAAATTGTATTGTTTGGTGTTCTGTGGTCTCAAAGTTCAAGAAACACTGATATAGGAGACAGCCCTTCTTCAGCAGGGAAATTCTCCACTGATGCATGCAGTTACCTGATTTACGCAATGCACTGATGTGCATGTATTTTAAGGAAACTCACTTCCATGTCCTTTCTGTATCTCAGGTCCTTCAATTGTAAAATGAAGCTAATTCTGACCTCACTTAAAGAAGTACTGTGAGGACTATTTATTCATGTTTGTAAAGTGTTTTCAGATTTCTAAACAAGTGTGTTGTGTGAGCACAGAAGAGTAATGTATGGATGCCAGGGGTTGTATTTTCAGAAATGCTAGTGGTATTGACTAACTTGCCTGCCACTAAAGTCAATGGGAAAAAACACTCACTCAACCCAAGAGTATAACCACATTCCCAGAACCCCTTTCTTTTATTGAGTCTGCTGTCTGCTTCTCCTATATAGCACTTCCTGGCGCTGTCGAGGAAATGGAGGCTTAAGAGCTTTGTGTGGTGAAGAGGACAGCAAGTCAGTGGTTTGGTGATGATACTAAGTTTATTTGTTTATTAAAACCACTGCAGATTATGGAATGTTACAGATATTCTTGAATGCACTGAAAGATTAGACAGCAGGATGGCACATGAACATTTACCTTTGCATGTGTATAAATCTGAACTTTTTATATGCTCTTTATCATTGCGCTCTGAACTTGCAGGAGCCTGTGAAGCAAATGGGTTAGATGTGATGTGTGTTTCTGCCTCAGTGAGGGTTTTGGTGCAGTGATCAGAGGCAATTAAAAAGAAAATGAAACTCTTTGGTGCATTAAAGAGAGAGACTGTAGTGCAGAATATAAGTCCTCAAAGGCTTGGGACCTACCTCCTTGAAGAACAAACTCAGCTCTCCAGCTGTACTGCCATAGATACAGTCAGCAGAGGGGTTCTTACACTGGATTCCCTTCTTTTATGAAGGTCCTCAGATTTGGAAACAGATTCCCTCTTAGAGGGCAAAATAGCTACTGTTCGTTGACCTTCAGGCTATGCCTGCATCTGTTGATCTGTCTGTTGCAGAGGGAGGATTTTAATAGGGTTGGCGATCTGTGGGTTTGACTTATGAGAACTCTACAAGCGGTTGAATTTTGATGGCTGTTATGCAGTTGTCTGGTAATTAACTGTGTTACTCTAGTTGGTGTTGAGATACCTAGGGTTTGGCTAGATGCCGCTCTCTTTATGTTTACATGAATAAAAAAATAAGAGCCACCGTTTAACATCTTCTTCCTGTCGTGCTACCTTCAGAAAATGACACAGAAAACTGGAGAGGCCAACAGAAGGGTGATAAGGAAAGTTGTAAGTACTGCATGGGGCTTCCATAAGAATTATTCATTTTATAAAGAAGACGACTCTGTTTACATAGGTCTTTATTTCAGCTGACTTGATCAGATTATTCAGAGGTTGGGAGGGCATAGTTAAAACATAAGCCAGGCCGTTCATTTGCTGTCTATACACCAGTCAGTCTGCGAGGTTTATGCAAACCAATCACCCAGGCATATAGGCATTACTATGGACTCTTAATGAGAGAACCAGAAAACATTTATGAAAATAAACTCAGTGTACTTAGAATCAGTAGAGGAAATACTATTCCAGTACAGTGTGTACTCAACCTGTGAAATTCGTTGTCATAAGACATAGTCAAATCAGCTGTTGTGGCTGGGTTTTTTAAGGGTTGCATAACATCCTGACCACTAATAAAGTTTGTAGTTAGGCAAATTAAGAAAACAGGAGTCATGAAGTACAGTTGTGCAGGACGTAAGCCGATCACCTGGTGGAATTTTTACCACATTGCACAGTTAACACAGTTTACCACAGTTGACGAGATATATATGATCTGGAAGGAGGACAGTTTCCTCCAAAGTAGCTGATCTAAATTGAAAAGTCAATACTTTGGGGTGCTAAAAAAGAGTAGTCAGTGTCTGGGTTCAGTGTGAGGATTTTAAGGAAGAGGGTTTTTCATAACAGTAGCTGTTCTCCCTGGTTACTGTGCCGTTTGTCACTCCTATACCATATTGCAAAAGTGAACTAGTCATACCAGAATTCTTCTCCTCCGTTGACCGGAATTGTTCAAGCTCGTTTGCTGATGATATAGGGTACACTATGCCCAGAGTCGAATCTTAAAATTTATTAGCTGCAGCCTGCCTCTCTAGCTGCCAAGGAGCAAAATTCTAGGCAGTGCTCCCAATCTTCCTTGGAAAATTTCTCCTAGGCTCTCATTACCTCCCTTTTCCTAGCTTGCATGCAAAAATAAACATCTCCTATCAATCCTTCAGTGTTATCCACTTGTCACAACAAACTTGGGGAGCGGTGATGTTTTTGCCTTGTAAGGCACTAGGAATTACTTGCAGCTCTGCTATGGCCAGACTCTGGGTGATATTCCAAACACAAATTGATTTGAAGCCTGGGATCCCCAGACCCACCTCAGGGGAATCTCCTTTTGAAGATATCCTGGAACTAGCCTTCAACTAGAGCATTCCAGTTGCATCACAATATTAGTTTCCTTTCAACACAGATCAATAGTTTGTATCAACTAGTCATATCTGAGGATGCAAAAGTTGAAAGTCCTTCCCAATCCCAAGTAGCTGGTTTGCAATAACTTAAAGACTTTAGTCTTGCTCACTCTTTTCCACATTGCAAATGTATGATTAGATTCTCACTATGCCTCCTGTCTGGGATTGAATTGTCCATCATTCTCACTGTCTGAATGTGCCCAGGGTTCAAGGTCAAATGATAAAACTGCTTAGTTTTATCACTTGACTAAGTAGTTTTATTCCTGACCTAGTCATGAGTACTGCAAAGCAATAAATATAATTTTGTTACCTGTTCTGTGTACGAAGGACTTAATATTACAAAAGTACCTAGAAGGTATGTTCCTAAAGTATAATTTAGCTGAATTTCCTCACTTCAGAAAGGCAGATTTTTCTCCAGAAAGTTCAGCTAAGAAGGTTGCACACAGTGGGCTTAACTGCAGTTGTTGAGAAGAATGTAAAACCTTCAGTCTGGAAGCAAAGTGAGGTTTCTCTTATCAAAAATAATTTCACATCCCTGTTTAGTCTTGCATCTGAATATTAATTTCATAATGCAGAAGTTGGTTGGCTTTAAAATTCTGAGCTCTAAAATAAAGCATTATGGAAAGTATCCCTGAGGTTAGATGCTTTGTATTAATTGAGTTCAAAGCAAGTGCTCAGTGAGGGTTATTAAAAATGTCATGAAATTCTTCTGAACTTTCAATGGTTTACCCTTTTTTAAACCAATTAACCTCAAAGGAAAAAATAGCTGGGATCACCTGAGAGTTTGGCCAAGTTAAAAACAAACAAACAAACAGTAAAATTAAATAATGTTTAAAAACTTCATCAACAATATGCTCATTAATGTCTTTTGTTAGTCCAGTACATTTTAATGCTGTGTACTATGAGACACATCATTTAATGGTGACTCATTTCTGCAGTCCATGCAAAGGCCATGTACTCTAGTCTCAAGAGAGAAGGAAGAATTTAGTGCACATTAAAAGCTTTATACAGTAATTTATATAGCTGGATTTTTACTGTAAAAAGATGTATTACTGCTAGTTCAGGAAGAGCCAGCAATAGCTGGCCTTTTAACAAGAAAAATGAAAAAGAAAAAGCAATGGTTCTTCAGAGCACAATCTTTGTAGCTGTGTCCAGCTCATCAGGGGGCCAATATTGCATAGTATTTTATTTGACAAATAGTCAGCAGTTGACAAATTGTCAGGTAAAGATGGGATATTTCACAAAGGTACTTAGCCACCTAACTACTAGAGTCCTGCATATCTACAGATATCTGCTTTATATCTGAAGATGGTGGAATGGACATCTGCACAGGGCTCCTATCCCTACCAGGCAGAGGTGGGGAAGGCTCCTCATGGCTGGCCGAGAGGGGACTCAAGCAGTTGTGACCTAAATCTCCCTGCAGGAGGAGCCGAGTGCCAGCCCCTCCTGGCCTCCCTCCCACATGAATACCCATTGAGCACTGGCCAGCGGAGCCCCAGCCTGGGGCCCCTGCTTTCATGCTGTCTGCCTCTTCCCTGCATGACCCTGCCCCATTCTTGCTCATCTGTGCTTCCTTTCCTCCTCCGGCTACCTCTCCAGATATGTTGTGCAGATGCATGTAAAATCTGGATTCCGGATTAGATGAGGAGTTTGAGGCTGGCGGATGCAGATACATGTTTTTGTGTCCATGCAGGGCTGTACTCGCTCCCTCTTTGAGTTCAAACCCAAGCTGCTGTTCTGCGTGAGTAAACGTTACCCTCTGTGACTTTTGGCAGAACACCTGGACCAAAATTGCCAAGAAGACCTCATAGTTTTGGAGAGCTTTTTTGTGGGGGAGGGTGCAGACTGAGTAGGGTGCCTGCATAATAAGCACCAATGAAATTCAGGCCCCAATAACTCGGCCTCCAATAACTCAGTCACACCAAAATTCAGCACACGTGGACGTTTTGGTGTTAGCGTTCCTTTAAAATAGGATTAATTTTAATAATATTCATGGCACAGGGATGTTGTAAGGCTTAAGGAATCCCAAGTATTTTATTGCTATCATGCATTGGATAAATGGGCCCGATAACAATAATAGATCAATAATAACATGTTGTGCCTCTTTATCTCCCTTCATCTAAGGATTTCAAAGTGCTTTACAAACAATAATTAGGTCTCATGATGGTGATGATTGTGCCCATTTCATAGGTATATATGCCCAGGCACAGAATCGAAGCCAAGTTCTGCTCCCATCTATACAATTGTGAATTCAGAATTTAGACCTGTTCAGGTGAGACCAGAATGTGGTCCAGAGAGTTTCACCTAGCATGGATTCAGTCACACTGAGCCTTTGAAGACAAAGAACTAATTTATTTCAGTCTTTTCTCTTCCACCTATTTCTTAAACCTGCTTTGGGACCTGATCCTGTAAACCTTTATTCAGACCAGGAGCCCATCTGTTCTGTTGCATTACTCATATAAGTGAGGTTTGCAGGATCAAGCTTTTGTTTGGCTGTGTGGTGGCTTTTGAAGATGTAGGGGAGGGGTAGCTCAGTGGTTGGAGCATTGACCTGCTAAATGCAGTGTTATGAGTTCAGTCCTCGAGGGGGTCAGGGCAAATAGGTTTTAAAAACAAACAAACAAACAAACAAACAAAAAATCAATCAGGGAAAAAAATAGGGGGGGTTAGCTCAGTGGTTTGAGCATTAGCCTGCTAAACCCAGCATTGTAAGTTCAATCCTTGAGGAGGCCATTTAGGGAGCAGGGCAAATCAACATCAGGGATGGTCCTTGGTCCTGTCAAGAGGGCAGGGGACCAGGCTAGATGACCTCCCAAGGTCCATTCTAGGAGATCTGTATCTCCAATTATAATTTAACACTGTAGCTACCAACTGATCTGACTTTATCAGATGTCTTTAGGACATTTTCTTTTTCTGTGTAGAGGGATAACTCAAGTTTTGGTAGGCCAGACATACACAACCTCACATCAAATAGCTGTACATCTACAACACAGACATCTGTCATTGCCTGCCTTTTCTGTTCACATCTCTATGCTAGTCACTTGACCAAAGGACAATGTGAGTTTTATTCTAAGACTGAACTCGCTGTATATGGCTGTGTGCCCTCTGGCTCTCAGATTTTTATTGTTGTACATAGATAACATATGTGTGAAGAGATCCTACAGTCAGGTACAGCATAATGACAACGTTAAATAATTGATCCTGAGCTTTCTTTTGAAACTGCATCCAAGGCATTCAAAAGTGGGAAATGGAAAAGGCATGTTCTCATAATCCTGCTCAGTAAAGTTTGCACAACCGCTCTTTGTTTCATCATCCCAATAATAAATCTTTCATTTCTGCCAGTTGAGAGTGCCTACCAAATCTGCAAATGATTACTTCCCTGAACTGTGTTGGTATTCTTGCAATACATTTTTCTTACATGGGTAACGATAAAATAGGAATCCATCAAAAATATTTTATTACCTGGCTGAGAGCCTTTTATGAAGCACTTTTGATGCAGGGAAGATTCTTTCAAATGTTTCAGAACCAATGCTTACAACATTCCTTTTGACCGCTGCAATGAGGTCAGGCAAGCAAAAGCGTTGCCTGGGAATGTCAAAATCAAAGTCAGTCAGTGACTGTTAGAACACCAGTTTTGGGTATCAATTTAACCAGCAGCCCCTGGACTGGGATTGGGAGCATGTTGCTTCAACACGTGCTTGTAAAGGGTATTTTGATACTTTTAGATTATAAGGCTGGTGAATGTCAGACTGGTGGGAAGCTTGTAAAACTAATCTGCTGTGTCCATCTTCATAGAATTTCACTGTGTGTGTGTGAGAGATAAACACATCCATTATGAATATATAATACCAATATACACCTCTGTATAAAATACACTATCCTTATGTAGAAAAGAGAAAGAAACCATTTTTGGTGGCCTAACCAAAACTAATAGATCCAAGACATGCTGAGTGGCTTTGAGCAATTCATTTCACTTCTGCTCAGTTTCCTTATCTGTAAAATGGGGGTAACAGTATTTACATGCCTTGTTGGAGAGCTGGGAGGAGTAACTAGTGTTTGTAATGAGAGGCCATATCCAAATGTTTACAACTAGTAATTATTTTTTCTCATAGAGCTCTATTCTGATGTACTGAGTTTGTTTTTCTTTCAGTATGAAAGGGATTTTGGTTGTCCAAACAATGCCAAAGGCACACAGTCACATTTCAGTGTCCAGGTGAGATTCCCTAAACGAGGTAGCTGAATGCAAGCAGGAAACGCTTTGCACTGAAATGACACATTGTAAGTGAGGAAGGTGCGTGGATTTTTATCCCTTTTGGACACAATCAGGAAACTGTGACTCAGAGAGATTAAATGACTTTATGTTAAGCAAACTAGTGACAATGAATAGAATCCACTCCCCCATCAAACAGGGGAGATGGGAGTAGCGGTGAAAAATAAACTGTCTACTTCAACTTAATAAAACTGAATCAAACCCTTAACTGTGAAAAATGAACTATTTACAAGAGGGAATGGGGGAGAACTATTTACAACAAGAATACTGGAGTGGGGGGTGGGCAGGCAAACTTGGAGGAGGGCCTTTCTCCTCCACTAGGGTGGAGGACTGGAAGCTGCCCCGGGCATGGAAGCCCCTACTCTCATGGGCCCAGATCTCCATCAGGGCTGGCCTGGGATTGGGGCCAGGACCATGGGGAGTTAGGGGTGTGGGAGGGGTCCTGTGGGCTTGGGGGTCAGTGGAAGGCAAAGGAGGGTGGGGGGAGGGAAAGGAGGTTGGCTCACCCTGGCCAGCACTCTCCAGTAGCCACTGGGCAAATGCCACCTGGGCGGCAGGGAGGGGGGGGGTGTGCAGGAGCAGGACACCAACGTCTGTGGCTGTAGGGGGGACTGGGGGGGGAATGTGAGGGGAGCTGGTGATGGAGCAGGAGGCTGGGTTAGGCAGATAGCCACGGGCTGGGTGAGGGTGTCCAGGCTGGCTGCTACCTGATATCGGACTTCCCCTCCATCACCACCCATTCCCGCCGTGCGGAGGTATGGGTGGCCGCCACCTCCTTCCCCCCAGCAGTGCCAGAGCACAGCCCAGCCACAGCCACATGTAGGCTCCAGTGCTCCTTGCTCTCTGCTCCAGTGCTGCTCCTCTGGCCTTGGACTGGGCTCCGCTGGCCCCCAGAGGCAGACCTGTGGAGATAGAAGGGGACAGAGGGACCTCCCATCAATCCTGCGTCATGGGCTTAGGGGCCATTACTCCTGCCCTCTGTGGCTGCCACTCCGCACCCCCTATCTGATGGCCCAGGGGCCCTGTGGGATCCCACGTACAGAGGAGTCTCCACATGGTGGGCTCATGCCGGGTTTGGTCAGCCTGGGCTTGCAGACTGTGGTGTAGTGCAGGGGGGTGGGTGCTGAATGCTGTGCGAGTGGCTCCCTGCTGGTGGTGGCAGGGGTGGGCTCCCTCTCCTCATACCCCCCAGCATCCGGAACACCCAGTACTTGCCTGGTGGTCCCCCCAGGAACTTGGGGGAAGTCCAGCTGGAGGGATCCCGGCTCAAAGGTCTGGAGGGGGTGGCAATGACGAGTTCCATTACTGGATCCCTTGCCATCTCTGCTCACTCATCTGGGGGGTGGTGGCTCCTGAAGGTCCCAGCTGGTCCTCAACTGGAGGCAGTGGCTCCTGCTCCAGCTCTGACTGTGGCCCAGCAGTGTCTAGGAGTGCAGCCGGGGTGGAGGAAGCAGGAAGAGGCAGTCCAGCACCTCATAGTGAGGGCAGCTGGTCCATGCTGCCCCTGAGCAGCTGGCCCGGCAGTAGGCCTGCCCAGAGCTCCTTCACCTTTGACCACACTTGGTCAGGCATGTGGCTGGGGTGCCCCTGGGATGTGAGCCCATTCCACAGATGGACAAACGCCGCAGCATTCCGGCGCCAGACAGCTGTATGGAGAAGGACCTCCTCATCCCTCAACAGTCTGAGGAGGTCCTTCAGTTCGGCCTCCTTCCATGATGGGGCACTTTTTTTAGGGTCTGGGCTGGACTCCTGTGAGCCCTCGGGTGGTCAGTGGGGGAGCCTCTGGGGGGCCTGGGGCTCTTGCCTACTTGCCATGCTGCCAGTGGGGGGACTGCTGGCAGTCTACGGTCACTGCAGGGGTGTGATGGACAGGGAACGTGCTCTCCCTACAGCCAGCACACTCTTAGCTTCCTGCCATGGGGTTTCTGGGTCCCTGCCTCTTTAAATACGACTGGAGGCAGAGGCCATAGAGCCCTGCTTGTGCTGACAAGAGCGTCTCTGCAGTTCAGCTGGCCAGCACCATGGAGGACTGCTCTTTCAAAAGAGCAGCCCGCAGAGCATGTACGCATGCTTCCTTTAGAATGAGGGTGCTCTTCCTGAAACAGGAATGGGAGAGCGATTCCAAAAGGCAGGCTGCCTTCTTTAGAAAGTAATTTTGAACAAATGTGCTAATGTAGATGGAACCGTTTAGTGTGAGCTTAAGTGACATGCGGTCTAATAATGAAAATATTCACGGAGAGGCAAACTTTTGCAACTAAGGAACATTCATGATGAAATGTTAAGACACACAAAAGTCCCACTAACAATTTATGACTGTTTTGTACTTGGACATACACACATATTGTGAAGTCTAAGAGCCATTTACTGTTTTAGAGCCATGTGTGGAAATCTAATTAACATTCAAGACACTAATGGAAATTCTACCTCTATGCAGATTATTAGCAGTACACAACCCTAGCCTTTAAGACCCCTTTTTACAATGACTGCAAATATTTTGGTCCTGTTGATTTTACAAACTGAGTTATATATTCCCCTTGATAAGAGGAAAATTTCCCAGGTTACCCAGCAACTCATATGCTAAGATGTGGAAGGATTTTTTTAAAAATTTTTGGCCACACCCCTCCAAAACTGGCATGGTCTAATTTGTATACATCTGTTAAACATGAAGTCCGAAAGTGTACCACTAAGGCACAGAAATCCATCAAACTAGCTGCAGTTTCATATGTATCACTGCCTTCCATTAGATGCAATTAGAGAAACTCAGCAGTTTTACTAAGCATAACGTAGAAACAGCAAGGCTTCATTTTGACACTTGTATTCTCTCTTCTGCTTGGGAAAATAACTGTCCCAAATTCACATAAACTCACTCTCAAATGTTCTTGTTACCCTGCACTTTTTACTACCAGCAAAAAAGGGCCAAATGACAGCTGGTGTAATCTGGCAAAACTCTACTGGCCTGGAGTTTAACATTGAAAAGGGCGTAGTTAACAATCAGTTCACAACACATAACATTAGGTTCTTCAGGATTGTTATAAACAATTAGAATGAAAGTTTGCAGAACCGCTACGCGCATTTCTCTCTTACAATAGCGTGTGCGATTCCAAAATTCATAGGCCGTGTTTCTCTAAGAACAACTTGTACGTATCAGAGCCCACATCGTCAGGGGGAGAGACTGTTCAATGTGGGTCTTAGCCTGTGGTTGTGTATGCAAAGAACTCCATGCGGCTCAGTGAAACCTACAATACAGTCCCCTTATGTCTGCAAAATAAGGCACTGCTCAGTCAGAATTGCTGGTGCAAATTTTAAGTTCATTTTTACAGCTACAAAGGTGAACGAGAATGCTGGGGAAAAAATAACCCACACAACAAGCAGTCCTGTAGCGCCTTAAAGACTAGCACTTTTATTTATTCTTCAAAGTGCTATGACTGTTTTTTTCTTTTATGTATTAGGTAATGAGCTTTTGTGTGAAGTGGCTCATTACCTAATAGATAAAATTATTAGTCTTTAAGGTGCTTGGGGTTTTTTGATGAGGCTGCAGACTAACATGGCTGCCCCTCTGGGTCTAGACTGCTGCAAGTTTCATAAATACCAAATATCTCCATAGACTCTCAAAAATGTCAAAGTAAACTATAAAGTCAACTACATTACACTTTTGTTCATTAATTTTCTTGCCTTGTCTCTTCGTTATCATAGATATTGAGGTTTACATGAATGTACTAACTAGATATAGGTCACCCCACCTCCAAAAACAAAATCAGACCCAAGCACCCCAGACTTTTGGAAAGAATGAGCTCACACAATCTTTGAGTGTTTCAGTGCAGGGATTGGAACCCCCTGAATTCTGAGGAAGTGTGTACCAGGCCTTTACACTTCAGATTTTTATGCCCAGTCTTCAGACTCTACATTCTTCACTCTGCAGTGGAATCAAAACTGCCCATTTATCACATCGCATTCTTCTCTCTGGCAATGGTTGGAGAAGTCAAAGGCATAGAAGAGATGCTTTATTAGCCTCCAGCCAAAAAAAAAACAAAAAACAAACCTGTGACAACAAGTCTCAGAACCTTGGTAGCTGACTTGGCCATGCTCTGCAAGGCTAAAATAGGAGCAGAGATGTGCATGCTCAAGCTTCAGCTCAGGTACTGAAACTTGGTAAGCAGGACAGGTCTTGGAGTTTGGACTTTTAGCTCCATTAATCCAGGCTGGTTGATCTGGGCTTTGAGACTCTCTGCCCTGGGTTTTATTTTATTGGCGGTGTAGACATACCCTTCATGAGAATGTTCAGAAAGCCAGAACTCACAGGAAACCTCACGGGAAGGGACAAAATGACCTAAATCAGGGGCCTGAAACCTGTGGCTCCAGAGCCACATGTGGCTCTTTAAAGACTTCTTTGTGGCTCCCAATGCCATAATTGCAAAGGGAGAAAAAAAGAAAAACACCTCCTGATTATTTTCAATATTTCAGTGAATGTCTAAAAGCCAAACAATGAACAACTCATATCTGAATAGCAAACAATGTGTTCTCGAAACATTGGATAAGTCTTCCTTTAATATGTGCAGCGCATTGTGGGTTGTGTGTGTGCACTGTTCTTAAAATAAGGGTTACAAAAAAGTATGGTTTGGCATTATTCATTAAGGACCATCTTGTATTCACTTACATTGCAGCTCTTGAATTATTGTTATTTTTACCGAATTCGGAAAAAAGGCTCTTCTCGCTGTTTTGGTCGCCAACCCCTGACCTAAATTAAGCTATTTCATGTCAGAAGTGAAAAAAAAATAGTTGGTGACAAGAGCAGCAGCAGCTGGAGGACTGACAATTGCCGGCCAGGCAGCTTCGGCTGCTAGAAAGTCAGGACTAAAGAGGGGCGGTCATAACATGCAATGCAAGTCTATGTGGGGTGGAATTCATCCATTGGCCAATGGATTTTTGTTGGTTGCCAAAAAAGGTTGAAAATCGTGTTTTTACTGCAACTGCCACTATCCTGGGGGACCTGAGTACCTCATGTTGTTGCAGTAGAACACTAAGTACAGTAAGATGCCAGAGCAGTGAAGAGGATTTCTATTTTTCAGTGGTCTGGAGGTGCTTAAACTCTGTGGCACTATCGGCCGTCTCTTAAAAGGGAGATTGCAGCACTATAGGAGCCTTACGACCCTGCTGCTCTCTTCCTTGCATATTCTGCTGGGATAGTTCTGCTCTTGCTGCCTGCTTTGTTGGCACCTTTGGTTTGAGCTGCAGAGTTGTCTCAGTGGTGGTGATTTTGGCCTTGGGCTTCCTGCGTTGTTCTGGTTTTATTCCTTACTAGTTTTGAATCTCAAGGATGACCTCTTCTTTATCTATTTGTTAACAAAACGGGAGGCCCTATTATGTAGGTTGAACTGCCAAAAAAAATCAGTTCCAGGCCGCATAAAGCCCCCTGTGGAGGGTGGGACACAGCTGTTCAGTCCTTTCCCTAGTCGTTGGAATGGGGTCAGATATGGGGGATTGAGGGTATGAGAGGAAACTCCAGGCTGGGGCTGAGGGGTTTGTATTGCAGGAGTGGGGTCAGGGCTGGGGGTTGGGGTGCAGGCTCTGGAAGGGGGTTGGAGTGCGGGGTTGGAATGTGATTCCAACCAGGGGCAAAGGATTTGGCTCTGGGAGGGATTTTGCCTGTGGGAGAAGCCTCAGGGCTCGAGCAGCAGGTTGGGGAACAGGAGGAGGCTGATGGCTGCCACAGGGGATTTGGGATGAGAGGGTGAGAGGCTCAGTCCAGGCACTGCATACCTCAGGTGATTCCACCCCCAGTAGCAGGGCAAAGCCATGTTCCTCCTTGTCTTGCTCTCAGAAGCTGCCATGATGTAGCTGGGCAGCTCTGTGCACTTCCCACAGCCATAGGCACTGCCCCCACAGCTGCCATTGGCTGCAGTTCCCAGCCAATGGCAGCTGTAGGGGCAGGCACCTGTGGACTTGGACCTTTCCTGATAGCCCATTCCTGCACCTAAGGGCCACCAGGACAGCCAGCCACCCTGGCACGTTAGCTTCCTCCCACAGTGGGGTGAGCTGGTTCTTGCAATTCCAGCCCCATGGGGGAGAATGGGGACTTGCCGTAGGCCATGCAAATTAAGTAGGCATGGGCTGGATGTGGCCCATGGGCCAGAGGTTCCGCACACCTGGTTTAGATTTGCACTGATCTCACTGTTCATCTCTGCCTTGTTGCTGGAGTCCCAGTGCCAATGAGAAACATAGTTCATTTAATAAGGAAAGATTCTTTTTTCAGTTCAAAATTTTAGAAAAATAAATAAAAGGTGCAAATAGACATAACATGAGAATACAAACCCTAGAGAGCCTGAAATTATAGGGAGAAGGGTGGGGGGACACACTGGTTCCATTATATCCTTGTTAGAAAACATTGTTTTGTCCTGGAAAGTGCCACGCAAGAGCAGTGGTGAGTCCTTGAGTCCCGTCATCCACCATTTGAACATTTGAAAAAATCTTGTGGTTGTCCCGTCATTCTTTTCACACAATCCCAAATGGTACAATAATTAATTGCAGTAATTCATTTTTTGTGCAAAGGGCCTGATCCAGACCCTACTGTAGACAAGGGACACGTTTCTGTTGATTTCAGCAGGCTCTGGAGCACACCCATCTGTTTTCAAATGCGTATGTATTCAGTTAGGGAGAGACACGTATGTAAATCATTGGTTACACAGTTTGAGAAATCTTCGCAATCCTGTAGAGTCATCTTAAGAAACGTTGTAAGACTATCTAGGTTCCTTTCGAAGGGAGGGCATGCTGCGCTGGCCAAACTGGGGTGATGGGCCTGGCTGGGTTTTCAGCTCAGACCCATGTATGCAACCAGGCCTGCCAACAGGGGTGGGCAGAGAGGAGGGAAAGGGTGGTGGCCATAGCTCTGGGTCTCTTTGGAATATCACTGCAGCACTGCTTTGCGCACCTGTTATGGGGAGGAGGGGCCAGCACCACGGTCTGGGCGGCACTTAGGGCTGACTGCCCTAAGCCCTGCACCTTCTGTCCTTGGCCACGCCTGGGGCCCGTGGTGGCTGCCGGCTCTGCCGTATGCAACCCTATGTTTGGCCATTAGTGTATAGATACGCCACATCTATCAATTTGTTAGTCATTACATGTGTCCTGCCGAAGTCTGATGGTTTGCGTAAATGGGAATACATAGAATCATACAATTGTTGGACTGTAAGAGAGCTCAAGAGGTCATCTGGTCTCCTGCACTTACAGCAGGACTAAGTTATAATATAATTACATACATTAACTATCTAACTATATCTATAGATAGACAGATAATAAAATGTATTTGTAATATAATTCCATAAATGTGTGTGAATGATTTACACATGTATGTAAGTTTCCTCTAATGGGCATGGCCAGAATAAATAAATTCTTTGTGACGGTAGTGGGTTTTGTAGATATATTTGCCTTACAAACTAGCAGGTAATAATTTAATGCAAAAGGTCCTTCCAAAAATACAATTAATGCCTTTTGTTATACTCTCTGGGTTTAATAATCTCCTCTTCCAGATTTATATTGGCTTTTGGAAAGTAATGCTTATTTAGAGTGTTTTTTCCAATTGGCCACAATAATCCAATGAAATCTGCCAGCTGAATCATTGCTCAGCTTGTGATATTGCCAAGAGTGCCTGACAGTTATTATGGGGGTCACAGGGGGAGGTGGCTGAAGGCTTCATAATGTGTTACTGTTATTGATACCTCGGCTATGGTTCTAATACTTGGACTGAAATGTTTACGGCTTTATATGTGAAAAATTGGCTGCCTAGTGAAAGAGGAGCCGCATCATTAGGGTAGAAGCACAGATTGACTGGTTTCCTTAAGCAATTGTATTTTGTTCTGAGCATATTTGAAAATCCTTTTTGTACCACACTTGATAACGTTCCACACACACACTTCCCACCACCACTGCTCCTGGCAAGCACCATATCAGGCCGCTATTGAAGGCTGGCATTTACCAGCTGTTATATACATAGGCATCTGAGACTACAGGTTGAATCTCTCCAGTCCAGCACTCTCTGGCCCAGCAACATCCGTAATCCGGCATGATTTTAGTTAGCTGGACATCATGGATGTGGCCAAGTTTCCCAAGGTCCCATAAAGTTTGTTTATAGACACAGTCCCAACTCTCAGTGTTGTGTGCTGTTGTTGAGCTCTAATTACCCCTAAATGTGTTCCAAGAGCCCAGTAAACAATGTAAGTGTTGGTAATGCTGCTAGACAATATTGACTTCCCGTGGTTCTGCAAATTCTCTCCTTCGGCACCAGTCAGATCCCGAGGGTGCTGAGTTTCAATCTGTATTAGTCTTCTCTTATACATTGCATAAAAGAGACTTGCCATAACGGAGTAGAACGTGTGGCAAATATTTGTGTGTGTGTCTAAAGCTTCTCCTGGGCTGGAAAGTTCGCTTACCCACCTTGATTCTGCAGCAGCTGAATATGCAGAATTTTCAGAAACATTAGAAGGCAATCCATGCGCTGAACAATTGCAAAACTTGGGCCTTCCTGGAAGGCTACCTACACAGCCCAGTTTGGACTACAGGGGCCCCAGGAAAAGTAAGCACAAAACTTCTGTGCTGTAACTCACTTGTGTGGATGCTGCAGACGTTATCTAAAGGGTTCCTTGTTCATGCAAGTTCCGACCTCTTCAAGAAGGATTCTGTTAATGCAAAGGAGGAATCTTTTCATTTGCGCCTGCAGCATCCATATGAAGGAATTACAGCACTGTACTTTGTGCACTTTATTCACACCCCTGCAGTCTGAACTCTAGGGCAGCGTAGACATCCCTGCAGGGGCACATGTTCTGCAGATCTCACTTGCCTGGTCTAAAGATAAATAAAATAAAGCTGGGGCAGATTTCAGTGGGAGTTAAGTGCAGTGCTTACTTAGTGCCAGTTTACCCAAAAAAAAAAAAAAAAGCTTGAGCCATGGCGCCTCTTTCCTTACAGATTAAGCTCTGGTTAGGTGCCTGAAGGCAATTACAATTTGGCTTCAGGATAGTGTTCAGCAACTCCATGGGTGTATTGCAAGAGGAGAGACATAAAGGCAGCTTTTCCACTGAAGGAGCATTGGGATTATGCTAGGATAGTGCTGCTGTTGGCACTGGCCTCACACAGGCAACAGGGATGGGCAGAAAGTGTCTTTTCTCTGTGACCCTCTGGAATGAGTTGCGTCTCTGCCCGGCAAATGTCTCCTGACACTTTTCCTGAGGCAGCATGTCTACACTCCAGCTCCAAAGAAGATCTGCCTTAATGGAGCAACTGAGCACCAAAGCTTATGACAGTTTTTGAACTCAGAGTTTGTATTTTTGTTTCAGTATTCCAGTACTCATGAGAATTACCACTGAATTAAGCAATACCAACGTGCCATGCAGGTGACTGACACAACAGAGCAAACTGGAAAGCTGATATGTAAGCATATGTAATATGCTGATGTCACAATTCTGGATCTTCTGTGATCCCGCTGAGATATATGGTGATGATCTAAAGTAAAAGTATTTTATATGAAGGAGGAAGGCGAGACTTTTGTTTGTTCCTCTTCATAGTGCTGGGTTTGGTCAGACTCAAAATACCAGATCTAGGATCCACAATTTCATAATAGAACACGTACGTGTGGGAGCCACAATTGAGAGAAATAGCTAGTGCTTTCAGGGGCCTCAGCTTAGCGGTGTCCATCTTGAGACACCCTTAAGGGACCTAGATTTTCAGAAAATGTTGAGATCCCACGTATAACTAACTGTTTATGACTGACACAAATAAGGAGCTTTCCTTTCTGAAAAAAGTGTCTTCTGTAATACAATTGCTCCTACATGTTGCTTGTGCCTGTCTACAATTTTTGCTCCTGGCATGCACTAGTATGACTCTCCCTCTTTTTTTTCAAAGGCACAAGGCATGAAAGTTTAGATATTATCATTTTATGTCAAGTATTTTTATTTATCTGTTTGCAACTCCATCTTTTTATGATGACAACTTGTTTTCTATTTGAGTCATATATATCGGAATAAATAATTGGATCACATCAATTTTGCAGTATGGTCGGAAAAAAATCATGAAAATCTGATGTATATAAACAAATGTATGTAAATACCTATATATGTAGATATCAAAATTATATTTATATAACACCATCTCTGCTTTTATAAAAATATAATTGCCAATTCAGTTATCATCGGTCCACAAGCAAAACATTAATTTAAGCAGTAAACTTCCTGTGTTTTGTTTCTGACATGGATAATGTTTCCCAATGTGTTGCCAGTGTGAAAGTCACACCCTTATTGTGACACTTCTGATCACTGTTCTCCTTTGTGTAGTTTCTCAAATGAGAGGCTCTTCCACCTTTCTTAACATTTGAAAATGAAGTAACGTTTGCAGTTAGCTCTTTTTGCATTGTCTCTCTGCTGTGGCAAGCTTGAGCTACATACAAGGTATGAGGAATCAACCGTGTTTACACTTGAATACCAAATAGTGGTGCTGGAATAGTTTTTGGAGTGGAGTGATAGCTTATGTGTACCCCTCTCTGTCCACTAGAGCTGGGTCTATTAGGTGGGACCCCACATACAGAGCTGGTGGCCAGAGAGGATCCTGCATGTGGGGCCTGGTGGCAGAGCCCCCAGGTGCTGGCCGGCAGCTGGGAAGGGTGTCAGGCCAAGCAGGGCCCGGAGTTGGTGCCCAAACGGGACCCAGGCCCTGCAGTAGAGCTGCCCAACGGCAGCAAGCCCAATGTCTGGGATCTCGGGTGACTGGGGACTTGGGCTGGAATGCCGAAGACCTGTGGTTGCTGCTGTACCCCCTGCACACCTACTTCCTGTGCCTATGACACCAAATACTTCAGTTAGCCCAAGTGAATCAGTCTGCCAAAATAGAACACTTTCATTGTGATAGTCTTAAAACTGGAACACATTTTAGTGCTCTGACTGGACAAGAAGTATGTTTTAAATGTCTGCTTATGCTATTTCAAACAAACGTAATACTAATGGTGCTTTTAAGGGAATTTTGTTGTTTTCTTGAATTTTGTAGTTCTGCATTATACATAGAATCTTAGAATCATAGGGCTGGAAGGGACCTCAGGAGGTCATCTAGTCCAGCCCCCTGCTCCAAGCAGGATCAACCCTAACTAACTCATCCCAGCCAGGACCTTGTTGCCGGGACTTAAAAACTTCTAGGGATGGAGAATCCACCACCTTTCTAGGCAACGCATTCCAGTGCTTCACCACCCTCCTAGTGAAGTAGTTTTTTCCTAATATCTAACCTGTACCTCTCCCTCTTCAATTTCAGACCATTACTCCTTGTTCTGCCATCTGACACCTCTGAGAACAGTTTCTCGCCCTCCTCTTTAGAGCTCCCCTTCAGGAAGTTGAAGGCTGCTATTAAATCACCACTAAGTCTTCTCTTCTGTAAACTAAACAAGCCCAAATCCCTCAGCCTATCCTCATAAGTCTTGTGCTCCAGCCCCTTAGTCATTTTTGTTGCCCTCTGCTGAACCTGCTCCAGCACATCCACATCCTTTTTATACTGGGGGGGGGCCCAAAACTGGACACAGTATTCCAGATGTGGCTCACCAGTGCTGAATAGAGGGGAACAACCACTTCTTTAGATCCACTTGAAATGCTCCTCCTAATGCACCCTAGTATGCCGTTAACCTTCTTGGCTACAAGGGCACAGTGTTTACTCATATCCAGCCTTTCATCCACCATAACACCTAGATCCCTTTCTGTCATACTGCTGCTGAGCCAATTGGTCCCCAGCCTATAATAATGCTCGATGTAATACACTGTAGAAACCAAACCAAAGTAAACCTGAGAAAAAGATGGGTTCCTTTTCTAATGTTTTTTATTGTTGCAAACTTGTCCAAAGCTGGTATGCCTTGGTTGAGGAGGATACAACATTTTTCTGCACCTCAGCCTGCTGATTTACGCTGCTGTCATTATAAAAGCCATAATGAGCCACAATAACTAGTAACAGGCACTGTAAGGAAAAGCTTTGTAATACAATGCCTCTGCCCCTTTTCACTAAGGGCTTTGTTGGTGGTCCAATCCCAGTTCTTAAATGTGTTAGACGATTCTCAGAGAGGAGGGTACTAACTCTTTTATTATAAGAGGATAGGCTGGTATCAAGTGATCTTCTGGCTTATCAATTACATGTGTAGGGTTAGTTCTCAACAGGGAATGAATTAGAAACAGTAGCTGTTATTTTTCCAACAAAGACAACCCTGGACTATGAAGCAGTAGGTGGTAGGTGAGGTTTGACTGTTTTTCCTTTACTTAAATATAGAAAACAACTGTGGTAACTGTGTGGTATCTGCTGGCAATTATTGATTTTTCTAATGCTGCCCAACTTCAGCATGTTGTATCATCATTAACAAGGAAATGGTTAATTTTTTAAATTTTAGGATAATCAGTTCACCTTGAGAATAACAACAGTAGCCTTCGTAATTTTTATCCTCACTCACCATACTTAATGAAACTACTTTGCTGCCTAGATCAACATCATTTACATATTCTATCAATTCCAGTCCCAGGTATGATTTCCATTGATTGTACTGAGAGTCAATGGTGTATTGAGAGAAGAATGTATTTCAGTTCGAGGTGTTTAGATGAAAACAAACTTAAATAGTGTAAATGCAAATCATAAAATGAATTCTTTAAAAAGCATTGCTGTAGTGCACGGGACCAGATTTAGAAAAGTGACCTCAATTTTTTCACCTGGAGTATTATGTCAGGTTTTTTGTTTGTTTTTTCAGTGCTAAGAGTTTGCCTGTGTTTAAAAAAAAATAGGACCTGTGCATCCAAACTTGACAAGTGAGCAGAAAATGGGTTGCACTTGATAGCTTTCTAGATATACAAATGAGATTTGCAAGAACAAATCTGATTTATTTGACATGCACAGATTTAGAGTAAAAAACAGTCATTCAAACATAAGAAGAGAGGTCAAAGTGAAGCTCTTCTAAAATTTTGTCCTCACCTCACCCCCTGAGCCAAATTCTGCTCTCTCTTCCAGTGATGTGAGCCTATGGAAGCCAGTGTGGTCACATTGCTGCTACTGAGAGCAGAATGTGTCCCATTATGTCAGGCCTACATTCTGTAATTGATTATATGGAGCAAAAGACACACATGGCATTAAGTTGTTTTAGCAACTAATATTTGACATTTTAAAAGGGCTCCATTTAGACTGAGTTTTTCAGAAAGTGGTTTACATTAAAATGACATCCAATTAAAATGTGTCATATAACCCACATCAGAGTTCAGAGCAGATTTTCTGTTTTAACTGACATATGGCCTTGTTTATTAAACTAAAAATCATCATGTTTTGATGATCTATTCACGTAATTTGTATGGAACACCATGAGAGAATGCTTTTACCGTGTCGGCCATTGTTTTCTGTGATTCATTAAAGCCCTTTTAACCCAGGGACACAGGCAACCCAACCCTCCCCACCTGCTCTCTGAAGCAGACAAAAGGTGCTAATGTCAAATATGGGAAGAGATGAAGGAGAGGAAGGAACACCCTGTATTATGCCATAGGTACAATCAATATTTTGAAGCATGGATCCATTTTATTTCGTTTGCATAAACAATCTTTAAATAAATTCCGAAACAGGTAATGAAGACAACTTGCACATTTCCCGGGGATGAAATCCTGCCTTCATTGCTGTCAGTGAGAGATTTGCTGTTGACTTCAGCCAAACAAGGGTTTCACCCTCAGGGTCCTACCTTGTTCCCACTCAATTCAGTAGTACTGGCTCTCACCACAAATGCGCCTCCAATTGCTGGTGTATTACTGTGTCGCTTCTAATTACCACAGAAGTGCAACAGTCTGAGGTGCGATCAAGGTTGGGTGCATAAGACAGTTCCCAAAATGAGGGCGGGGGGGCATCCTCGTTTCTTTATGTGTGTTCTGAGCATCTATACAAAGTGGTCTTCATTTTAGAAGGTTTGTTCCTCCTATTATTACTATCTGGTCTTTGCTGCAAAGGATACCGCAGGTTGATGATACTCTCTTGTGGCTGCTGCATCAGGTCTGCCGCCTTGTGAATACCAGCCTATAGGTGGGAGTTTGAATGCAGGGCTTTTGTGAATAGTAACATTTCTTGCATGTTCTCAACTTGGACAGTGGAGACAGCTGAGAAGCAGAATTTCCTGCAAGGTGGAAGATTTGTATTAAGAATTGCAATATGTTGTTTCTTGCATCAAAACCTTTGCAGAGGCTGGCACTGCTCCACACTGCAGTTCTTTCACCTGACTGCCAGTTCTCCACTGTTGTGCTCATTACTCTTGGGGAAATTTTTCAGAAATTAATGTTATACACACGATTTCCTTTCCCCCCACAGAAATTGGCTGCAGTACTGCTAGCTGCCACGACAGGCCACTGGACTTGGCGGAGTGCAGCTTGCACATAGAAGACACCGCTGGGAAGGGGGTGGGAGTGAGAGGGTTGCTGGCAGCTGCAGTGCCCAGCCTGCCTAAGGGAAGGAGAGCCTGGCGAGGGCTGTGCTCAGGAAACTGTGCAAGCCTGGGACCAAGCATTAGGTTTCTCCTTCTGGACCCTGTGGTCTGGGGACATGCTTGGGCAAGGAGGTCCCTTCAGCTAAACTCAGTGGGGCAGAGGTATCTGGGCTGGGCCCCCCCCACAGTTGAGCTCTTAAAAGGAGGGGGGTCAGGTGTATTGGTGGGGGAGGACCTCATGGGTGGGCTGTGAGAAGGAAGGGCTGAGGGTATCTGGCCCCCTGGCTGGGCTGGGGCAGGGACAGGGATAAGAAGGCCCAGGGTAACAGAAAATGGGCTGCCATAGGGCTTTCTTTAACTCCACAACCAGGGGAATTTTTTGTGTGTCTGCGTTGTCACAGGCATACTTGCTGACAAGTATTTTGAAATAAATTGCCAAACTATGATCATGCAGTGTTGTTTTGACAAAATTTGCAACATTTTAAAATATTGTGCAAGGAACTTTTAATTTTTGGCACAGAATTTTTAAGGTTTTGTTGTAGAATGTCCCCAGGAGACGGTTACTTAGGGTAGTGCAACTACTTTCCCACAAGTTTTGGAGCTTGCATGGTGATGGGTCACCAAATGCAATATTCTGTGACCTGAATGTAATGCATTTGGGAGAACTTGCATCTGTTTTGTGATATTCCATGTTTGTAACATTCTGTATATCTTCTGCAGAATATATGCAATGATGATTAAAGATCACTTTTTCAGATTCACAATATAACATTTGTGCTTCCTATGAGTTACCCAAAACCTACAGTGCACCCACGGGGAACATGGGTTGTGGGTTAATCAAAATGTTTGTAGGCACATAGGTCCTGACTCAGCAAACCATATAAATGCTTTATGTGTGTGTTTGTATCAATCGGTCTCCCTGATTTTTACTCCTCAACCTTCTGTCTCTCTCTCTAAGACACTAGGGGGAGCTATCCAGCATTTCCAGATCACATATAGTTTGTCTTGAGATGCAAGTTGTTCATTATTGGGCTTTTAGACATTCACCATTTATTGAAAACAATCAGGAGGTGGGTTTTTTTGGTTTGTTTTGGTATTTTTTCTTTTTTACTTAGCAATTAGAGCATCAGGAGCCACAAAGAAATTCTTAGAGGTGCATGTGGCTCTGGAGCCACAGGTTGCAGACTCCTGTCCTATGCCCAGTATATCTCTCTCAAGAGGGAGTTAAATGGCTTATAGAGGCTTGGATGAGACTCCTTCTCTGGGGCACATTTCACCCCTGCCTGTCTGGGTTCAGACCAAGGTGAAGAGCCAATGGTTGGCTGGCTGTGCCCTCCACAGCCTCTGTATTTCAGCTGGGCATTTTCTTCAGTGGCTCCTTCATGTACTTCAGTACCCAACCAGCTTTAAAGGGACAATGCTCACTGGAACGCTGAACTTAACCCAGGTCAGATTCAGTAGGGAAATTTCAAACCTGGCTCATTAACATAAGTTCAAAAGACTTCACATTATATTACTGCCATTTAGGAAAAAAAAATCAAACTTGGACTTCGGTGGCCACGACTGGATAAACATGCAAAGGTTTCTGATGTGGCGTAACCCTGATGGGAGAATGTGTGTGAATGTTTCTACACAGCCTGAAGTGAATGACAGTGTGCATATTTTAAGGTTAACATACTGATAAGAAAAATAAATACTGAGTCACATTAATTAGTCTCCATAAATCAGACACATCTAATGCATTTGCCTAGTTAACTCAAGATGTATGTAGCACAGGCTGCAGGTTTGATGTTGGTGTTTACATTCTGGATCAAGGCTTGATTCCAGACGTGTATTGGTGCGAATCACAAGTAACTGCATAAAACAGAATCAGATTCCCAGTTGTTGTTAGTCTGTCTGTAACCCCAGAGGCATTGAGACCACATACTAGGGAGAGTGAAGCCTCTGTTCTACAGCCTTGGCCTTTAGCTCATATGATATAGGACTTTAGCCCCTATGGTTGCAGGTTCAGTCCCTTCTGCTGATGACCTGGGTCTGTTGACATTACATGCTTAAAGCAAAGGTTTGCAAAGCATTAATTTTAAAGGACTTACAGAGACTTATTGAAACACTTGGGCCCAATTTTTTCTGCACCGACTTTGAAGAAAAATTAAACAAATAGGATTCTTTGGCAAGCAAAGGGCAAAATTCACCTGGGGCTGAGTTTCAGCACTTATGTATACACAACCATATGAAAAGAAGTGATCGTTACCCGGAGTGAATTTTTGCATCCTTTTGTGATTGTGGCCATTGTAGAAATATTTAAGACAGTACAAGAAGTCATATGAGCATCAATGCAACAGTGAATGTATAGCAGATTGTATTTACATTTGGACTGTTTTAGACATGTATTTCAGGATTGTCTAACTGTCAAACGTGAAGCAAGGGCAGCAGATAGAGAGTCTGTTGTTACCTGCCAGTGGTACTCTAGCAGTAACAACATAGTATTTTACATGTGGATTTTGGGGGCAATTGTAAAGCAGTGACAATGTGCTAGTGCGGTGGTATTATTCCCACATATTTCTAGTAAAAATCTAAACACTAATTTAAGACAGCGGCAGCATCACCACTGTTCTAACAAGAGCCATTGGTCAGTTTGACTGTCCTTATTTGAATTCACCTAAGTTTATGTGTCGTACATAGATCTGGGAGGGTGGAATTTAGAAGGCACCATCAAAACTAGGACAATAGTATAGTGATGGGATTTAATTAATCCTTTCTCCTACCAGTGAACTTATAGTGCTATACTCTCATGGCAGTCACAGAGCTCTGGTAAATAAGCAGGAGTGTTTGACCAAGCAGATTCAGTAGAATCAGTTTACAACATGCCTGCTTCTTACACCAGGAAATATGTGTGGGCAGACAGATGAGGACACTTGTTATTTACAGTCTGAAATTTAAATCTGCCATGTACAGCCTGCACAAATGACATTTCCATAGAATTAAGTGAGAGCTGACTAGGAAACTTAGTGTCAACAATAATACCAACATCTATATTAAAAATATGCATGGATATTGTGTCAAAATAAAGGACGCAGACATGAATTTTGGCTTATACAGCTGCCATGTTGAATATGACCAGTGATCCGTTCGGTACAGTAACTTGACTTTGGCAGTGGCCTTTCTTAATTTTTCAGAGGGACGAATAAAACTTAGCTAGTTGTGGTGCATTATGGGAGGATACCCCTCCTCCTTTTGCTCTCCAATGGTTTCTAATCATTCTTGATCCAAACTGGAAAAAAGAAAATGCCTGTCTGCTTGCCAGTTTCCTTTAACAATTCTGAAAGTTAATAAATTTATTAGTTACCATTTTAAGTCCAATGGGACATAAATACATGATGATAATATTAATTTCTAAGAAATGTAGAAGTTCCAATCATACGTGACAGCAATTGGCAGACCCTCTTTTTCTAAAATAATTTGCTGTACTATGTACAGTGGGATGGTAAACCTAGCCAGGTTACTGAAATCTGTACATTCTGGTCTTGATTATTGTTACTGAGATTAAATGGGACTACAGCCTGGAAGTTGCAGCATAATAACCCATGGGAAAAGAAGGGAATGGTTTGGTGAGTGACTATATATTGCTTTGATTAATAGGGCTAGCAGTTATTGTATTCAGCAGAGACTCATTTTCCTTAAGTGGCTGGCCATTGAACGAATGAAACTGAAGAATGAAGACTGTCATTTTAGAATAAGAAAAAGCATTATGAATCAATAGGTAAGCTTATAAATCATGTTCACACCTAAGCAACAAGCTGTAAAGAAGGTTGTGAATATGCTTGGTTTGTGGGTGTTTTTGTACGTGAGCTGTTTGTAGGGTTGTTTGCAGGAAACACTCTGTCCTGGGCTCAAAAGTTATTTTCCAAATGTTAAGAACACAGAAGTATGTTGTCAGTTTCACTGTACCCCAATGTAATTGAATTTGCATGGAAAGGAGTTGCCAAGTCATCACCTTAGAAATGCACTCTGGTTCCGTCAGTAGGAATTGTAGGTCTGCTTCTATTTTCTAATTTGATTCCATAAGCTTTGGCAATTTCTCTGAGGAAAAAGAGGGGTTTGCAAATTAAAAATATCTAGGAGCTTCATCAGAGGAGCCCGTACAGCCATCTAATGGAGAGAAAAAAAAATCAACAAAATGAATTGTTCTGTAAAAGCTACAGGTAACAGCTGCAACTAACGAGCATAAAACTGCTTTAAAGATGTTATTTTATTCTGATGTGGAAGTGAATGTGCACTAGTGACCACCAAAAAAACTAACACGTGAATGAGAATCTAGTTATTTAAAAAAAAACGTGAACAGATTGTTCCACTTTGTTATAGAATCAGTCTCCCCTCTTCCCCTGCGCCCTGCCCCCACCCCTGGAAATCCAGATCGAGAGAGACACTGTTCATAGGGAACTGATGGTTATGAAGCTTTCTGCTGTTTGGAGGAAAAGGGGCTGT
Organism: Carettochelys insculpta; assembly: GCF_033958435.1. Classification (NCBI taxonomy): domain Eukaryota; kingdom Metazoa; phylum Chordata; order Testudines; family Carettochelyidae; genus Carettochelys; species Carettochelys insculpta. Next base: position 12,201,036 of record NC_134145.1, on the reverse strand, counting down.
TTGTTGGCTTCACCTGATCTATTGTCAAAGCAAATCTTTTGTCAGCTGAATTGGCCCAGGCAGCTGACAAGAAAATGAGTGCGATTGTGTTCACTAGCTGGGGAATTGGTCTACTTTCTGTACCTGGGAAACACTGTAAAACAAAGATTCTCAAACTTCATTGTAATTACTGTGTGTCCCCAGGAGGGAGGACAAAAGCCTGAGTCCTCCACTCCCTGCCACATACCACAAATCCGCCCCTCCCCACATGTCTCCCTGTCCAATAGGTCACCCTACCTGTAGGCCACTAGGGTCAAAATTTTAACATCTGGGTGCCTAAGAAGAGTAACCTTGATTTTTCTGAGGTCATTGCCTCAGCACCTTCTAAAAACAGGCCCATTCTTTCAGGTGCTAAATGTGGACTTACGTGTACCAATTAGCCTGGATTTGGTTGAAATTAAAGATGCGCTGCTATATGGGATGCATTCAGCACAAACGGACGTTCTGGATGAAAACAAAAACTGAAGATGTAGTTTGTGACAGTTTAAAAAAAAAATGACTCAAATTGCAGCTTAAGTTCAGATGTGCGGTTTGTGGGTGGCTGAGCGCATGTCCAAATACAATCTTTCTTTCCAAAATCTGCTCTCTATGGAAAGACTATGTGCCAGGTCCTGTAATTCTTTCCTCTGCTGCTGAAACGAGAACATCTCACACACAGCCCTGACTAAACTTGCATCCGATTAAATCTGAACAATGTACTCCTTCCTTGGTTTTCTGTGTGCCTGTTGTAGCCTGAGAATTTCTTGGGGGTATCGAGAGCATGTGTTGCACACTTGGTTTTGGTGAGATAAATTATTTCTAGACAATGGTGATATTGCCAGGACCTTCCGACATGGGCTATAATAAAGAGTCAGGATTATACAAAGGAGAAGGATATGATTCCTCTCTGATTCATTTTCTGTGTCCCTGTTCATTCTTCTGTCCCTTCCCTTTCCCTCTCTCTTTTTAAATTGCTTATGAATATGTTTGTCAATATGAATTGCCTTTATTCTAACCACCTGGCCACACGCTTCTGGGCTGCCATTGACTTGCAGTGCTGAATGAATTCTTCTTTGCTTAGAAGTTACTCCCTCTGTTGGTTGCCATGTGATACTGTCAGCCTGGGGGGGCGGGGGGAGGGAAATTTGCCCCCCACTGAGGACTTCAGCCAGCCATTTCAGGGCTGGTACTTCTACTTCAGTTGCTCAAGAGGAACCTAAAAGGAAGAGTCACCAGTTTGCTATGACACCTCTGTCATAAAAAAGAGCCTGCAGGGGAATGGGGGGATGGACTTAATACAGAGAAATTCCTCAGCATCTTATCTGCTCAGCAGGGCAGTTGACTCTCTCCCATCTTTATGTGACTTTCCACCCTGGAAACACAACTTTACTACATACAGCTAGAGCTGGGGCAGTTCCAGGAGAGTTTCTCTGGGCCAGTGTGGACAGTGCACTGAATCCTTGTCCTATCGTCAGACCCCTGCAAATTGCAGCACATTTGGATATCGACTGGTCCTGTCATCACTACAAGGCTGAACGTTGTTTTAATCATGCTGGTGGGCTGAGTTTCAGCAGGAGCCTCGTCGCTCCCCTGCCTGGCAGTTTTCACAGGGTAGATGAGAGAATAGAGCACCTGGCAGCCAGAGAGTGATTGCCGCTAACACAATTCTCTGACATGGGCAGCAGGTATCAGGGGCAGGGGAAGGCAAGTGCCTTCCCAAACTTCCTGGCTTACCTCTTCTGCCCACCTCCATTCAGCACAGCTTCACCGGTGTCCTGGGACTACCAGGGCTTCACCCGCACTGAGGCTGCTGTTGTGCCTCCAGCCCTGGTGGGGCCAGTCACCACTCAAGCACCAAGCCAGTGGGGCCCCCAACCGCCTGCACTCCCATGCTCCAGTGAAGGCTTGGGACCACACACCACCCACTGCGGGGTGCGGGCAGCCTGCTTCTACAGTGGGGAGGGGCTTGGTTCCCTTGGGAGCCCTGAGCAGCAGGGGTGGGGCCTCGGGTGGAAGGGGCAGGGATGGGGTCTTGCCTCCCCAAGCCCTAGGTTCACCAACTGCCAATGTTCGCAGGACAAAATGCCCGGCCACAACTGTGACAGAAGCCATTCTAGGATACTGCTAGCCGCAGACAGGTAAAACAGGGTTGTAGCTAGGGCTGCCAAGGACTGCACTGGAGTCTTCAGGCATTGAAGATTAAACTTGAATTAAAAATTATGGCGTGTGATGAACTCTCCAGGAGCACAGCCAACCAAATTTGGCAGCCCTAGTTGTAGCGCACGTGATTTTGCTCCCAGGTGGACAAGGCCTTATTGCCTAGTGTTCGCAGTTGTGAACTATCCGTTGAATGGATGGGAAAACCGTCTTCCTCCTTTTAATGATTAAGAGAGCCATAAAACAAGGCTCGTCTTGAGCTGTACAGGAGGCCAAGCACTTTGTTTCAACTTTCATTGACATCTAATTTATTACATGAGTTGCCATGTATATCATCTGAGTCTAAGCTAACATCTGACACCAGAGAAGCCTCCGACTAGCTGAAAGCAGCAATATGGTCGTCTTAGCCTAGTCCCTGTTGAGCTGACACATGGGTTCACTTTTCAGGCCTACTGCACTTCAAACGGCGTGTGAAAGTAGATACACTGCTAGGTGGGCCTTCGATATTTCTCATAGTCCAACCTGTAAAACCTCAGCTAGGTTGTGGGAGGGCCAAGGAGCCACCCAATTGGAAATGCACCCTGGACAGTGGCTGTTGTTACTCCTGTATAACAGAGTGCTCCAGGGAGCTGAGGTCTGATGACAAATCTTTTCTGCTCGCATGGCTCCCACCACTCTAGTATCTGCAGCCCCATCTCATGTTCTGAGTGTGCTGGAGGTGGTAGCATCTGATGCTGGCCCTTCATGAGAGCGTACCTTTTTGAGAAGCCCTGAGTGAGCTCTGACAATGCATTAGACAGCACTTTCAGTACTGCAGTCTGATAAGCATACGACTGTATAAGTTGCATTTTATCCCCTTCATATTAGCTTATTTTATAGGTTGGTCACTCATCTGTGGGCTTCAGCACCACTCTTCATCTCCATGGCTGACGGCCTTGTTCCAAGCTTACCCTACTGTGGGCGGCAGTCCCTTAACATTTATTCCTTGACTGGCCGACTGATGCGCATCTGCCACCTCAAAGACAACTCTCTTCCTGGGTCACACTGAATGACTCACTCACATCTCCAGAAGGAGGCAGCCCCAGGCCTCAACTCTGGATAAAGGAAGCTCTCAGAATCTGCGGAGTTTCTGAGGTTCAGCCACTCAAGGGACTCATTGGGACTCGATTGCATCCATGTTGTATATGAGTAAGTGCCAGACTCCCTGTACTCAAACTGGCTGTTGAGATAAGGTTGATCCTCTCTCATCCAGCAACTTCTGTAATCTGGCATGATTTTAGTTAGCTGGCTGACCGCGTATTATTGGTGTGGCCAAGTTTCCCATGGCCCCATAAAGGTTGTTTCCAGCTGACTGTTGTTGTTTTTGTTTCAGTCCTGACTCTCAGTGTTCTGTGCTGTTATTTACCTGTAATTTATCCCTAAATGTCTTTTAAGAACCCAGTGAGTAGTGGAAGTGTTGGTAATGCTGCCAGACAATATTGACATCCCATGGTCCAGCAAATTCTCTCGTTTGGCACTGTTCAGGTCCTGAGGATGCCAGATCAGAGAGGTTTAACCTGTACCAAAATTACTAGCTATCTTGATTAGACTTAGCCCGGATATACTCTGAAAAGGAGGTGGAAACACATTGAATGGATTATTAAGTTTGTCTGTCCATGCGTACTTGCTGAATGGTATATCAAAAAGTGAATACAGCTTTTAAATGTGGAACACATGGTCTGTTTCTTGATGCTCTCCAGGTTGACATTTAAACAACATCACCACAGTGGAGTATTTTTGTAAAGCCCTCCAGTCATTCTTGCTGCTAGAAAATATTGAGAAAAATCAAAGGGATTTTCAAAGATTTGTAATACACTGTTGTCTTTGCAACAGATTTTTTTAAATGGATTTGAATTGCCTTTCAATGGACAGAGAATAAAAGACAGACACTTTGCTTTGCATATCTGGTCAACCTGGGCTGCATTATGTGCAAATGGAGGCTGTGTCTGTCTTCCTTCTTTTCATATTTTTTTAACGTGTGTGGGTTTTCCCTGCGCCGATAGTTCTGCCAGGAAGCTTTTCTTTAAGAAAAAGGTGCTGAGTATCTTGTTTACATATATTCACATCCTTGCCAGGAGGAATGAGTCAGATTTCCTCTGCTGCACTATTGAAGGGCACAGCCTGGTTTTGATGGTCGCAGAGGGTCTGAGCATTTCTTGAACGCCTTCCAAACCCAAAAACTTCAGTGGGAATTTCGAACATCTGACACCTCTCAGCAGGCCTTGAGGGGCATGCAGGATCAGGCCCAGGACAGTTTGCAAGTTCCTCCTCCTGTTGATGTTTCTCACATTGATTTTCTACCCTCACAGCTGCAGAGAGAGAGGTAAAGCTATTTGAACAATGGTTGAGAAATAGTTTTTAAAAGACTCATGCCTAGTGCTTCTGGATTCAGAACCATAACAGCTTCATAAAGCTTGTTAGCGGCGTTGTAAAACCCTAATACACAAGTTCATTCCGCACAAGAACATGACTGTAAGATTCAGCTCCAGGTGCCAGAAAGCCAGTCCAGGCTGTTTAAAATGTGTAGCATACTGCAGCTTACCACGTGCTAATACCAGCCTTCTGCTTTTTACCTGTTCTGTCTGGTGTTGTGCCAGCACCAGCCACTTACATAGCCCTCTAACCCGATTCACTTGAGGGGAGGAGGCTGCCAAGCCAGATATTTACCTTGGGACCATAAGTTCTTATCCTGTAACATTTCATCAGTCACAGCTAAAGAAAAGATTTATGACTTTGTAACCCTACAATTATTTAAGTAACTTGTTAGCCAAAAATAATGTAAAGGCATACAGTGCTTGTTTCAAAAAAGTTTGTAATTAGGAGCCCATATTTTGGTCTGATTTACAATGTAAGCTTGGTATCCAATTAGCAATAATAGTGTTCTTTTAACTAAAACATATATCCTTCCAGAATTATGCAGACTTTCCAATTACCGTGCTATGATGAAATTATAGCTAGAGACTCATAAAGTTGTGCATAGTTTATAAATGCAATATATTCTTAACTGCCTTGCCATACAGTATACTACCAGGGCTCATGTGTTCTCTATGTTATAGAGGCTTGTTAAAAAGTATGTATAAGATTATTGAAAAAAGTATGTCAAAGGATATTTATGTGCTTTCAACCATTACGATTTGCTGTTACTTGGCTATTCTTGGAGCCATTTCTGGTTAGATAAAAAAAAATACTCAAGTGACTTAAAGTAACCTATCTAATTCTATACACAGTTTAGAAAATTCTCTTCAATAAACATTTCAAATTTAAACTAAAATTTAAACAAATTGACCACTGTTTGAGTTTAACTAAATTTGTCATTTATTTTTAAAACTTTCCTTTTTTTGGAAAAAAAAATTTTTTTTTAAATAATACTCTCTATAAAGCGGTTCAGTGTAATCCACCAGCTGTATTTGATGCTCAGTATGATTATACAAATAATATCGTCCTGCTGATGTCCCTAGTTTCAATGGCTCTAAACTCCTGTCTTCTTCACTGGGAGCATGATTGGGCCTATAATCCTGAGAGTGGAGATTTAAAAGTAGGTTCAAGTTAAATCAGCAAGAACAAACCAAAAATCTTTTCTTGAAGGTGGGTGAACCATTTATTGCCGTCCAGCTAGTGGGACAGACCACAGTGCTATTCCATATTCAGCTCCTAATAACTTCCTTCTGGGCATAATGCTCCAATAATTTTACAGAGATTGTACCCAAAAGGGTGCGAACTGAGAGCCATTCAGGACTTCGGAAGTGTTAGTAACACTTAATAAGATGATTAAATAGATGTTGCTGCTGAGCTCTAGTCTTTTGGAAGGAGGGCTTTGAAAGGTAGGTACTGCTATTTATTCCTCAAAGGTTGCTAAGGAGTATTGGCTGCAGAGTGAAATGCCATTCTGCTGGCTGAAAGTAGTCAAGTGAAACACGGGACAGGTAATAGGTAATAATGAAGGTTGTCCCAAACCTGAAGAATTTGTGCACTGCTAATTAGAGGTATAGTGTTTCTTAGCATTATCTATTATTATTTGTCAAAGAATTATTTACTTTTGACCTAAAAATAGCCTTTATTGCAAAGGTTCCTGAAAATTCCAAACAACTGTAGCCAATCACTACGTTGCATAGTAATTAGGCTGTCAATAAAAGTGACAAAAGACAGGGGAGTTCCAGATGTCTGCTAATCATTCCTTCACTGACTCCAGAGGGTTAAAGTTGGAGGGCCAAATTCATTCTCCTGCTAGCTCCAGTGAGCCAGGGATGAAGTCAAGCTTGCTATGTTGTTGAATCCCTGCAGTCAGCCGTGGGCTTGTACCCTTTTTATTCAAAAATCCACGTCATTATTAATTCTGTATGCAGTGCAGCTGGATCTGAGTCTGTCCCAGGAAATTAGAGAGACAAGGTTGAGTGAGGTCATGCATGCCTCAACCAGAGTTCTGTGTGGCTCGAAGATTCTCGAAGCTTGTCCAATAAAAGATATGACCTCACTCACTTTGTCTTTCTAATATTTAATTTGGAAAAGGTTTCACACATACCCTACTATCTATGCCGATGACCTGGCTCCTCAGATGAATATATAAAAAGAAGGTCCTGTACAGTATATTAATGTGAGATTAACAGTAAATTGTTAAAGATGGAAGTCAGTTTTCCTTGTCATAAACATCATTCCATTACAGTGAGAGGGATGGATTATTGTCTAGTGGTTAACAAAGGGCATTACCAATTGGGATGACTAGGTTATAGTACCAGCTTTGCAACTGACTTGCTACGTAGCCTCGAGCAAATCATTTAACCACCCTGTGGCTCTCTCTAGTCACCTATAAAAAGTGGATAATGCCTCTTGTTATCTCAGTGGTCTCAAGAGGCTCAGTTTGTAAAACACTGAGATGCTTGGGTGAAAAGTGCTTTGCAAATAAGGAGACTGACTCCTAGCTGAGATTCTCTTTTGTGCATTCTGTAACTTTTGGACATATCATAGTGTCACCTTAATTGGCAGCTTCTGTTCTAATTTGTGGTCTGATAATTAGCTGCAGGCAACACCAAATTTGTGCACTTCCCCTCAGGGCTCTCTGCTAGCAAGCAAGGTAGCACCACCCTAAAGCATACTGAAGGCTGTGCGGTCCCGTTCCCCTCTGCAAAGTTCAGGGTGGGATTGGGCCCTGCTGTACCACCACTGTGGTCAAAGGGTGCAATTTAGCACCAGCTGTTTTTCAGCAGTGTAAAGTGCTATTCTGGCATGATGAATATAACGCCTGTCCCTATTAATGTTGGGTGCATTTGGAAACAGCACAGCAATGTGAGTAGGTAGTACAGCCGTACCGCGAATCCAGTCTTTAAGACAGCAGAAATCTGCAGCTACCATGAAATCTGTTGTCACTCCAATTACAATTGTGAGTACCTCTCTCTCATTTGTTTCCTGTAAAATCAGACAGACTAGGTAAATATATATCTTTTTTTAATGAAGCACAATATAGTTTTTAAATGGTTTATATCAAGTTGTTTCCAGTTTCTTATAAACTCCTGATTTCTAAATATCCCATTATTTGTTCCATATGTTCCACTGAAGTCATTGTTAACAGTACAGCAAAAAGTACATAAATAATCTGGTAATTTCACATAAGTTTGTGATTTTACTTAAGTTACTGCCAATCAAACATCATTAGTATAAACTGAAAATCAAAGCAGAGCCAAGACTTGTAATTAAATCAAGGACAATGTACGGAGATGATGAGAAAATGGGGAATACTCATGAAGACTCTGCTGTGTACAACTGTCGTGTTTGTTGGCAGAGAGAGAGAGAGCAGAAAGCTTGAATAGAAGAGATTTTTCACAATGATGATTAGATCTTTGTCAAACAGGTTTGAGAGACAAATCTTGGCACTCGCTAATAATCCATTAGCGTTGTTTGGATTTTGCTTATATTAAGTATGCAGTGTAATAAGAAGAATAAAAACAGCTTACTTTGGTGGGGGAAGGGAGGAAAGTGAAACCATCTTCAAAGAGACTCCCATGAAGATCTATTGCTACTGAAACTGCTAAGGTGAAAAGGGCAGTCGGGTGGAAAGCCTCCATGGTTTTGTAAGGATCCCACAGAAGATCATAAATAGACCTGATCCAAAAATATGTGTTGCGAAAAAAAAATTTAAGTTTAATGAAATAAGTCATTGTTTTCTTATTTTTTTACACCCCCCCCCCAAATAATCCCAAACTATAAACTCGGAAATTGGAGTGATGGAAATGGCCATTTTTCTTTTCCACGTGCTTTCTTCATTTTTTGTCTTGTTCTCCTTTTTTTCTTTTCTTTTCCCCCAGTGGGAAAAATGGGAGGTGGGGTGAAAAAAGGGGGAGAAGCAAAATTTGAATCCAAAAACAATTCAGCTTTTGAATATTTTTATTTTAAAAAATGGATTCAGGTTTTTGTTGAAAAAAATATAATTCTTCTTTTAAATTTCCAAGAAAGGTTTTGGCTGCAAAAGGGTTATATTTTGGTCAAAAATTGGAAATAAAAAATAATCAGTTAGTTTGGCCATTCCTGGCATATGGGGTCATGCTGTACCTATGATGGGCTAACTGCTCTCTAACTACATTTGCTGCTGACAACACAGTTATGGGTCATCCAGTGTTTCTGTTTTAAGCCCCATTTTTCAGGGGCTTATAACTTGTCTATAAAAATTATTGCAGGCTGTAATTTACCACACAAGGCTCTAGCCTGCAAGCAAATTCCTTCTCTTATTTAAAATAAATGGATGTGTCTGTTTTCAAGTTATAGGAGGTGACAAATCAGATAGAAGTGCAGTTGTTTCAGCTGCTTTTTTTATACCCCTATAACCTCAAAACTGTTTTAAACATTTACTAGGGACTTTGAGCACGGCAAAATAGTAAATCTAGTTAAGAAATTCGTGTTTGAACAATGACTGTCTGCATCCTGAATAACCTGCATTTAGCGACTTTCATCCCAAATAATTCCAAAGCAAAGTCATGTATAACAGGAGAAATCTGTTTGCTTAAAACAGAAAGGGAGATGCTGTTTTACTGGAACAGAGCAGCTGCTTAACTAGCAGCCCACAGTACTGTATATGGGGATGGAATGGAATTAGGTCAAGCCATTCAGGTTAATACCTGTACTCTTGCAGGAGTTGCCAGAGGAGGCCTAGGGCCAGATTTTCAGATACTGCACTTTCTGTTGATGGGTGTAAGTAATACTGGGAGCCAAATTTATGTCCTTGACATTAATGGTTCTAAATTGGGAGTTCAGACTTAGATCCATCATTAACCTAAATTGCAGGCACAGAAAAATGGAGATCAAGTTAAGGCAGGGCTTAGACCTTGGCCCTTTGTAACTGTAAGCAATCAGGACTTTAGTTTTGCCCCTCAGCACCTCTAGCATCACAGGGACCAAGATGGGAAAGTGTCAGTTAAGTACTGCTGTGGAGGGAAGGCCACTAGCTGTCAAAGTGCTAGTGCTATTTCCCACCACACCTGACTTTGACAACTAGTCATTTCTAATGCTCCTGTTGCTGTGGTATGTAAATGTCTCCCTAGAAACCAGACTGTCTGCTTCAAGCTTGTGGTATCTGATGAAATTTCAGATGATGTGCTTACAAGGTGGTATTTCTTCCAAACAAACCCTGTACAGTTTGTTATATTTGAGATTTTACATGCTCCTCAAAGACAAAATTTTCATGCTTGCATTTTTAAGAATGAAAGATGGAAAATACGCTCAGTAAAATAAGTCTTGCTCTGAGGCATGCACATAAACAAAAGAAAACCCTGTGGCAAGCCTCCCTGGGCTGTGCTTAGCTCATGAAGTTGTACACAGGTTCGTCAGGGATCTTGGAACAGTTATGTTATTGTCATAGTCAACATAACCAGTGACACTGCTAGGTAAAGTTGCCTAACACTTTTCAATCCATGCAACTGTTTTCAATTGTTTATGACTTTGCATTCCAGTTGAAATCTTCCATGCAGTGTTTGCCTCAGGCTGATTATTTCCCCGCTCATTCCCTCACATTTAGCAAAAAGAGTACAGCTGTTTCTCAGACTGATGTTAGGGGAAGGTACATTGGTTTGCCCATGTCACTGTTTTGTTGTAAAGCACTAGTGCCACAATGGGAAACCAAGGCTAGTGAGCAGGCAACGTGAGTGGCCTTCCTTCATCTCAGAGGGCTGCAGTAGTGAAATTGGGTGTGTGCACTACCCATGATCTGCAAAATAAGATTAAATACATTGCACTTGTGTCTCCTTCTTTATCCTGCCTTATCAACACCAAGCAACCCATTATTGGGGGCAAACAAAATCGCCAGCAAAAGTAACAAAGAAGGAGAGAGTGCGCACAGCACTCTGTGTGCTGTGTGATCAGCATGCACCTCATAGGCGCCCTTGCTTTAGATATGCATCACCTCCCACTTTGCTAGAGGCTGCTCAGCCCTCCCCTCTGCTGCAGACCCTGCCCCTATTCCATTCCTTCCCTCAACCCCTTAGTTGCCCTCTTCCTGCTTTCTCCCCAAAAGTGCCCCATCCTTTCTCCTTCCCTTCCCTCCCTGCGTTTCCGAAAGTGCTGGGTGAGATGGAGAGAAGTAGTGCAGGGGCGCCCCAGTATACAAAAGGCTTTGTGGGGAGACAAAGGTGGGATGGGTGCATGGTAGCCCACCACTGGTCCAGTGCCTCCACGGTTTGGAGCAGGGGTTTGGTATGGGGGGCACCCTAGTGTCAAGGCTGTAGCTTTTTCCTTCCCTGTCTGAAACTATTTGTGCGTGCCCTGTAGAGACTTGTTAGAGTTTGGCAGCTAAATTGTCTGAAATTTCTGTCTGTCTCGAGCATGTTCCATTCCAGTGATGTTGGGCTGAATCGTGTATTCCGTGCAAATGATTCTTCCACCAGCCAAAGGCCTCTGTGACTCTAGACCAAGAGTCAGCAACCTTTCCGAGGTGGAGTGCTGAAATTTGGCCTTGTGATGTCTATGTAAGGGCTGAATGCTTGGTGATACTTTTTAAAGTCTCTAGTCGTTGTACTCAGTGTTTTTTTGTTTTATAAAAAATAAATAAAAAAAAGAGGTGCTTGTACACAGCCACCTCCCAACTCCCAGCCAGTCCTACGGCTGGGGCTGCCAAGGTGCCATTACTCAGTACTGGCAAATACCAGCACAAAAATAACATGGGTCCTTACTTCATTAATAAAAATGGAGCCCTTTGCCATTTAGGTGGTGGTTGGTAGCATTAGCTGGTATTTTGTTAATCCGCAGGCTTTGAGCAAGCTTCCAGCTGCATGGGGGAGAAGGGACGAGGCTGAACTTCCACCTCATGTGCTGATGAAAACCATCTCACATGGTTGGCACCCAGGCCATGGGTTGCTGACCCCTGCTCTAGATGCAGGAATGGAAGCTAGAGAAGAGAGCAGGGTTGGAAAGGTGCATAGGCAATTGATACGAAGGCTTGTGGGAGAGACTGGGACAAGGAGTCCGAGAACTAGGGGGACTGGGGTGAGGAGCTGAAAGGAAGAGAGACTGGAACAGGGTCACAGAGGATGGAACTGGGACATGGACCCAAGGGCAGATGCGGGAGGGCTGGAACTGAGACAAAGACTGGATGGAAGGGCTAAGGGCAAAAGCTATCAGATTGAAAGACACAAGGGGAGAAGACTAATATCCACTATAATGTTGTTCACTCCACCCCCATCCTACAAAGGAGCCCTGGATTCCCAAGTCTCAGCAGTCTTCCAATGTGAGCAAATATCTCTGTGCCCCACTGGCATGGTGTGTCTCATCTCCCTCTAGTGTTTGATGCAGCTGTCTACTCTTTTTGCTTACTCCAAGTGGCTGAAGTCTGTGCTGCATATCTAAAGGTTCTGTTTCTACTGATGAACTGTGGGAAGCAATATGGATCCCTATGATTTAATTTCTTGTTTTTGGCTTTAAAAATATCATAGGAAATTTCATACAAAAATACATTAAAATAAAATTAAGGCTGCAAGGTCAAACACTCAAGCATTAGGAAATGCCAAAATTAAGGTTGCTCATGTTCAGCTCTCTTCTAGGTATGCTGCCACTGGTCTGTTTTGGTTTTGGTTTTATTTGAGGGATTTTTAATCAAACATTTTTGACTTAAAACTGGCTTTTTGGCTAAAATTAATATTTTCATAGACCGTAATTCATAAATTAAGCATGCTCTACAGAGCTAAATGAGATGACAGCTGGAGATACTGGTACTTTCTCACCTTGCGGATTAGTGCAGCAGAGCACCAAAATAGATTAATCTGTTGCCGTGAAGAAGTAGAGGGAAGAGGACAGTCAGTTAGGTTAATGATGCCCCTCAGAATGCCCACACACCGCTGCTGTATCCCATCTCACAGCTGACAGTCCACAAGAGAAAACCACTCCAGTTAATGTTGCAGACTGTATAACTCAGTGTTGCAACAATGCAAACACTGTGCCTCAGGGTAGGCATGTGCCTGTTGCTTTTCCTGACGTACACAAGTTGAGGGGCAGGCCACGTGGCTTAGACTGTCCCTCCCATCACAAATGTTGGGGCTGTCCAAGTAGCAGAACTGTGACTGTGATACGAGGGTAGCGGTATGTCAACGCTGCAAAGTTATTTCCAAAGAACAGCCACTATTTCAAAATAACTATCCCATCATCTACACAATATGACTGCTATTTTGAAATAATTGCAAAATAGCAGTTGGCTTATTTCAGATTTGGTAAACGTCAGTGTAGGAGGAACAGCACGTATTTTGAAATAGCTGTTTCAGAATAGGTGCTGTTAAGACAGGAAATAGCACCTATTTTGAAATAAACCATAGTGCGTCCAATGGCTCTATTTCAAAATAGGCTCCATGTGTGTAGACACTGTATTTTGAAATAGCTGAGTGCTATTTCAAAAGGCATTTTGTGCATAGTGACATTATTTGGAAGTCAGCTCTTCCAGAATAGCGCTTCCGGAATAGCTTATTTTGAAAGAAGGCTGCTGTGTAGATATACCCTAAGTTTCTCGACCATTTAATACAGTTATGCCTAACACAGTGAATGCGGTTGAAGTGCCTGGGTTGGATATGGCCTGCTGTAAGGGGGCGGAGTTGATGCTGCACTGGATGTGCATCTTAACTCTTCATTTCCTAGTTTTCAGAGGTTTGAGTTTTGCTAAACTTGGATGTCTAGAAGGGCACAAGAAACCACCAGGAAGGTTTTTTTGTCAGTGAGAGTTAGAAGAATACAATAATACTGGCTCAGAGCATAGCACAGTCCTCTGAGGCAGTGGCTGGATGCCCTCTCCCTGTAAATGTAGAATGAGAACTAAGCTGATTAACTCAAGCAGCAGTTTTTTATTTAACTCAGCAATATGTAATATTTATTCCACTACCATATAAAATTCAATTATGGGTTGAACCTCTCTAATCCGCAACGCTCTTGTCAGCAAACTCCATAATCCAGCATTTAGTTAGCTGGATGACCACTTTTCATGGGTATGGCCAAGTTTCCTGTGGTCCCATATAGTTCTTATCAAGACCCCAGTCCTGGCTCTCTGTTCTTTGCTGTTGTTTAGCTGTAATTTACGCCTAAATGTCTTCTAAGAGCTCAGTAAGCAGCAGAATTGTTGGTAATGTGCTAAAAAATATTGACCTCCCATCATCTGGCAAATTCTCTTGCCTGGCACTAGTCAGGTCCTAAGGGTGCTGGACAAGGGAGGTTCGACCTGTACAAGGAAAATAGTGCATGTATTTGAAAATATATGTAACGTTACATCCAGATGATGTGTATCTGCTGCCAAGTTGTCCCTGTGGCCCTCCATATCACAAATATTGAGTTCCCTGGGATTCTTGCAGGACATGAGTAAAATGTATTTGCATGGAATTTAGGAAAGAATGTGAATTGAGTCAGATTGCCTGGATTAGAGAAGTACTAGTACAGAATACAGTGTCCATGGAAGAAGACAGTGCATGTTATGTTTCAAAGTTCTAATTAAAGAATACTTTTCTTCTCTTTTTATAAAGGCATTATGAGGGTGCTTGTTTTCTCATGGAAAGTATTACAAATACACATACTGTAGTTGTGAAAATGCCATTCTCTGAAACTCATATGAATTAAAATAATAATGATCATTATAAATAGTAATAAACTAAAAATTATTATTTTTAATAAAAGCCTTTTATCTCACCAGGTCAGATCCCAAAGTGCTTTACCAACATTAAAGCAGGAATCAATTTGGCTGTCATGGAATACTGGTGGCATTTAGCACTGCATAGCAGAGTTTTATCAGTTACAGAGAGAAAGGGAAAAATAAGATATCCATCTAAGAGTTGGTGACGGAAATTTAAAGGAGGCAAAATTTAATTGCTCAAGCCAAAATTTGGGCAGGATGCTAGGACTTGTTGAGAAATGCCGTGGTCTCTTTCATAGAGCAAATCCAGCAGCCTTTATTCTGAGGGAATTCCCACTGATATGGATTGGATTTAATGACCACAGCTAACCTGGATCTCCCTAACCTGCCATAACCTGCGTTTATTTATACATCACACTTTTCTGAAGCTAATCCACCTTACTTGAAGAAGGGTCAGTATTTTATACCTGTTCCATCTCTGTTGCTTAAAAGTAAAACACAAACAAGCTCTTACTCAAATTGCCTTCTTGTTTCATATGTCCTCCTTGCTCAAATAAGTAAATGCATACAGCTGAATCTGGCAAGCATAGAGTTGCGATGAATAGTAGCTGTATGTTTTTGATCACATCCCAAATAACGAAGTCATATGTTCAATATTTAATTAAAAGCAGAAAATTCAATGCAATTAAAAAGCTGGAATGCAAAGCCTTGGGAATGGTGGCTAGCCTGATACGTTTAACACACCATTTGACAAATCTTGCTTTACAGCTGCATCTGGGACCAGTCTTTCTATTTCCTTTATCTCTTTAATTCCTCTTGCATGGAACAAAACAAATGGTAAATGAAAAACAATGGCTTATTGTATTCATCTATAGACACGGTAATTGAAAATGATTGCTTCATAGTGGGCTGCAGTCATAAATATGTGCATCTCTTTTTCTGTGTTTTACACATAAATCCACTGAATATTTATGTAGGAATCATTAGGCTAGAAGAAAGTGAGATGAGCCAACAAGAGAGGCACTAAA
Organism: Carettochelys insculpta; assembly: GCF_033958435.1. Classification (NCBI taxonomy): domain Eukaryota; kingdom Metazoa; phylum Chordata; order Testudines; family Carettochelyidae; genus Carettochelys; species Carettochelys insculpta. Next base: position 12,185,718 of record NC_134145.1, on the reverse strand, counting down.
GCTGCTTGAATGCAATGGGTCAGATCCTTATCCCAGGTCTTTTTTCCCGGAATAGAGCTCTAGAATCTAAATTTTCATCTAAAACATGAGAAGTTTGCTACCTCTGACGGTAGCAAAGAGAGTCTTGAAAACTTGAACCAGAAAAATAGATCTGCAGTTTCCTAAGCTTCTAACGTATAAATAGCATTGACTTAAGACACAGCAGAAGGTGATTTGATTGATGAATTAACTATGCTGTGTGGTATCAGAGGGAATTTTCAGTTTCATCCATAAACAGAACACCCGGTGTCTGAGATGTGGGGGGAATATTTCAGAACGCTGCGAGTAAGTATAACACAAAAAGGCACCGTTTAATTCTTATATTTACAAAAGTAATTTTCCAGACCTTGGGCAAAATTGAATGTAATTATGCAGGTTGACTCAATTTTCTTCCCTAAGTGACCTGCAGTGTTCCCTATAAGCTGAGCACTTGGGTGGCCATGCAGGAATGATTCCGGTCCCACCCAACTGCTTAGCAGAGCACCCACAGCAATCCAGAGTGGGCAGCATGTGTTTCCACTAGTGGTGCACATTTCTAGATGCCTTGGTGCACACAACAAAATTTATTCTACATGTGGCCGAAAAAAATTAGATGGCACATTGGAGACCTGATAGAAGGTACTTATATTGCCCTGGTTTTTAAGACAGCACATAACATTTACTTAATGTTTGTATTGCAGATTGGTGTCCACTAAAAGGAGGGAAGTATAAATGCGGCTGATTAGTATTATAAATGATCCAGTGTTCTGTAACGCTAAGACTGTATGGTCCTTGTATTAAAAAGTACAAACTCTTCCTGTTAAGAGTACTCCGTGTACAAACAGAATATCAAGTCCTATGCACAACAGTAGATCAAAGAACAGCAGTAACTTTGTTTCAATAGAGAACTGTTTCTGACAGATCACAGACACATAGCAATAAGTTTTTTCGTGGCTAAATTACCAGTTATTGAATGGTGGCCAAAAGCAAAAAGCAGGTCATAATGACATTTCTTTATTGTGCTGAATTGCATGTTTTCATTATCTTGTTTATTATCTCTATTATTGTGTTGCCATTTCCTCATAGGTCATTGCCCTAGTTTTTCTAAGGGCACAAAAGTTGGCCAGCATTATGCACTGCATTTGGTACATAACAATTTTTCATAACTCCCCAGCTGGCATAAAAATGCTTTTTGTTCAGCGTCTTCTTCCCGCTTCCAAATTCCCCTTCCAAAATATTAGCATATATGTGGAGCTGGCCTGTTATGTTTGGCATGGAAATTACGCAAATGTTTGTTGTTGCTTTAAGATCTCAGATGGAATGCCAATGGGCTTACATCTGGGACAGCTGTGTCGACTGTATACTTAAAAGAGTAACCACACTAGTTAGGGGGGAAAGGCAAAATGTAATGGGAGTAATGTTGACGGACAGGCGCCACTAACTCTGTAAGGTGTGTGGAGTTTGAGTCTGCCGAAGTATTCTGCCACAGGCAAGCTATTTGTGTCTGGATTTATGTGCAAAATTGGATAGGAGAGCAGTTTTGATGGCTACCCAATCACCCTGTCATCTGGCTGGACCGCAGAGAAGTCACATAACTTTTATCATTCCACATTGGAAAGTGACTGTGTAAATCTCGTATTGTGAGACTCCATGTCTATTCTTGCCCAGAGATTCAACATTGAATGCATGCTCTTGAGCTAGGAGCTAAAGAGTGATACTTTTTATTCTAGCTGCAAGATGTACAATAAATTCATCCTGGGGACTGAGAACCAGCTTAGTCTGTTTCCTCCTCCTCATGTGTCATGAATGTTCTCGGGGTTCAGTTTCTTTCATGCACACCTACTGTCTTCAAAGTGTGATGCATTGATGCTGTACGTCTTCGAGGGCTCCAGTGGAGTTCTTCAGGAGTAAGTGATTGGTGTAGCACCTAACGATGCCCAAGGTGGAATGCAGTTCAGCCTCCTTTCTCCTAGCTCCTGCACTCAACATATCAAAGAGGGGTCAAAGGCAGCACAAACTTATTGGTCACCGCAGCAAGTGACTGTGACTGAATATACACAGGAAGCAGATCTGCTGGGCTATAAGCTGCCCTTTTTATGTAGTTATTTTTCAGAGTGGATCCACATTTATGGCAGCATTTAGAAGAAAGTGTGACTTCCTTGGGTCTGGCCAATTCTGAGGCTCATTTAACACAAATTTCCGGGTGGAATCCAGGAGCTGAATGATTCCCTGTATTAATACTGCAGAAATTACTATCAGATGGGTAGCTGTGTTAGTCTGTAGCGTCACAAAAAAAACAAGCAGTCCTGTAACATCCTAAGGACTAACCATTTTATTTATTAAGTAATGAGCTTTCATAGGTAATATCCTTTACATCAGATATGTAAAGACCCAGATGAAGTGGGTCTTACCCACAAAAGTTCATTACCTAATAAGTAAAATTGCTAGTCTTGTAGGTGCTACAGGATGGCTTGTTTTTCCTGCAGGAAATGTTTTTCTATTCTAGTCTGTTCTGTATAGGTTCTTAGGCCACACACATCACCGTAGCAATTGAGTGCCTTCCAGTAGTGCATTAAGAAACATGACTAATATGTGTCACATGCTGTCGGTGTTCTCACCTTCCACCCACAGAGAGAAGCATGTGCAATGAAAGGTCTTGTTTTGATAGGATGTTTCAAGGTGCTTACGTTAGAAAAGGCAAGGACAGAAACATATGCCGTACGTACAAGGCAGAAGGTGGTGAAGTTTGTGATGGTCCTCAGTTTCTGGGGAAGTCTGCTCCACAGTCTTAGCCTGGACCTAGAGAACATTCAGGGTTCGTTTAGACTATGTGAAAGATCAATGCTGTCAGGGTCAATCTTCCAGAGTTCAATTGTGCATGCCTGGTAGAGATACACAAAATTGAACTATCTGGAATGGGCAGTTGCCCCTGTATTCCTCAGTATCGCAAGGAGTAAGGGCAGTCAACAGGAGAGTTTCTTCCATTGACCTACCTCTGTGAGGACAGCCTGGTAAGTTGATTGCAGATAAATCAATTCTAGCTACGCAATTGCCATAGCTAGAATTGCATATCTATAGTTGAATTTCCTGCTTAGTGTAGACCTGCCCTCAGTCATTAACATAACCAAGTTTTACCCTTGCTTCAAAGTTCCACTGTGCCAGAGGAGCATAGTTGTCAACAAGGGTGTCCATCCTGGACCCTTAAGCCGTCTTGTAGATACTCTCTGGATTAACACCTATGCAGGCTGTGGAGCACCTTGAAGACAAAGACTGAGATTTGAACTTGATTTAAAGTTCTTTGGGAAGCCGAGGTAGAGAGCAGAGGACAGGCATGATGTGCCTTGGTTGCTCAGGAAACGTACTGCAGTGTTTTCTACCAGTTCGTTTTTCCTAGGCACTCAAGGCTTCATGCTCAGGAATATTATGTTGCTGTGGTCCAGCCGAGAGGTGATGAAGGCGTGAATAACTAAAGCCAGGTCAACATCTGCTAGGATGGGATAGTCTCCTAGGCAACCAGAGATGATAGAATTACTCATGCATGCCAGTATGTGTCTCCTCCCAGCCACTGTTATGCATACGGATAGTTCTCATTTTCCCACTTCCCTCTTAGGCCAATACAGCAAATGTTCCATGGACTCTAAAGAATGTGGTGCTGAGAGAAAAGTGATTTTAACACTGGGGGGGAGATATTCTGAAAAACAGTGCTACACATCCCCTGTAGCCTGTAATGCTTGATAGCCCAATCTAGTTCATATGAGTTACAATGTAAAGTCTTAACTAATTGCAGAAATGACCAGACAACAGGGACAAGGAAGATGATGTTAGAGTTTTTTTTTAATTTTTCTCAACCTTGCTAGAGGTGCTTCTCTCTTCTGCATGTATGAATGGGCATTTCCCACACACTGTTTTCCCCCAAAGTTTAGAGCCTGTGGCTTTGTGGGGCGAGCACATATGTCTGGTTTAATCTGCTAGCATAATCTTTTGTGGTACAGTTTGTCCTGAATGCTGTTGTTTGCCAGGGCTTGCTTTTACCAGAGAGCCTGCGGGCTGTACTCTTATGTTTAAGGGCTGAGATTTAGACATGGTACATTTTGAGGGGAAAATCGTGGCTTAGTCATGGTGAAAATGTCAAATGTTATGGAGAACCTAAAAAAATCATGGAAAGCCAAAGAAGTGTTTTGTGTTAACAGGCATTGGGTACTCAGGTACGTGGATAGGTTTTGTACTAACCATACATAGTGGTAAAAGTTAAGAATACATACAGTTTTTTCTAAAAAGCATTCGGAAGGCATGTTGTACCCTTTGCATTATTTCAGCCCTCTTCAGCTCTTATAGGCTGAGACCTCATATTTAGCAGGCGCTATAAGCCCCTTTCCCTTTATCTGGCTGTCCTGTGCTGTTGTGATTTCCTAATGGCAGCATACAGTGAGTGGGGGCCAGTCTTAGGGGAGCTCCATTAAGACCTCACAGTGCAAATGCTTGTCTAAAACTTCTGAGATCTTCTTCCCTCCACACCATGTCTCGTTTTTAACCTCCACCCAATCTAGCCAGGTTCAGCTCTCTTCCTTGTGATTTGCTCATCTCCTCTGCTCTGATGTCTGATCAGAGCCATCTTCCCAGTCGGATATTCAGCTCTCTGGCTAACCCCTGGCCTATGCCCGGTGGTTGCTGTTCTCTGTCTTTCAAAAACTTCTTTCTATGCCGTAATTGAACCCAATTCTTCACTGGGAGATTCCACCAAATCTAGAGTGACATCTCCTGTGAGCTGGGAGATCTCATACCTGATTAAGCCCAAAAGAGCATTCACTCTCGAACAGCACCTGGGCTGTCTGCAAAGCTGAGGAATAATGTTGGTGGCAGAAGACACTGGGGGTGAGGAAGATGGTTTCTCTGAATGACCTGAGCCTTCACAAAGGTTTTATCTTCAATTCCAAATGGATTTATTTGTTCAAACCAGATTGTCTCTCTCATAACTCTTGCCACACAGGCTGGTGACCACATCCCATGTTCGTGCATGTTGCTGTTGATTATCCCAATGAGCTGGTTTGCTCCTTATGGGGGATGTTCTATCAAATCTCAGTAAAACAAATTCAGCTTTTCATCCACCCATAGTCTCGTTTACCTGCCAATTCACATCTCCCACGGTTTACCCACAGACTTACTCATGTCCAGGCGCAAAGGGTCATACGAAAGCCGCACAGCAGTTTGAAATGGGCAGGGTATTTTGTATCATATTGTCAGGGGTGGGGAACCTTTCTTTTATTGGGGCTATTGACCTGTAGAAAAATATGAGCCGTGGGCCATGCTCATCTCCCAGTGTGGATATGTGGAGTCTCAGAGCTTCCACTAAGCTCTCAGGGGGGCGCAGAAATGAGAGGTTCAGGTTGTGGGAGGGAACTTTGGGCTGGGGCAGAGGCCTGGGGTGCTGGAGTAGATTTGGAGTGCAGGCTCCAGGAGGGTGTTTGGGTGCAAGAGCCAGGGTCTGGGGGGGAGTTAGGATCCAGGAGGGGGTTCCAAGCCAGGGGAAGGGGTTGGGGTGCAAGAGGCAGTTTGCGTTGCTGGCTCACCTCTGGCAGCACCCAGTCAGCGGTGCAGCAAAGCTAAGGCAGGGTCCTGCCTTTCCCACCTCTGCACTGGTCCTGCGAGTGATTGACGTATCCAGTCCCTGGATGAAGGAGCCAGGTGGCTCTGCACTGTTGTGTGCTGCCTGTGCCTCCACCTGCTGCCACTGCAACTCGCATTTACTGTGGTTCCAAGCCAGTGAGCACTGCAGAGTTGATGCTGGGGCAGGAGCAGTGTGCTGAGCTTCGCTGGTTGCCCCTGAACCTTCTCCCCTGCAACACAGAGACTTGTCACAGGCTGATGGAGTGACGCAGGGGACCACAGCCGTCTGGCTGGCTGGAGGTTCCCCATCCCTAATGTGGGCTATACCCCTGCAAGGTCTGGGTAAGGAAACCGAGATGAGAACATAGGAATTTGCAGACTGTGTCAAACCCTTAGTTCATGTAGTCCAGCATGTCATCTCGGGCAGTGGCCAGTACCAGATATTTCAAAGGAAGGTGTGAGAAACTGGGAGCAAGCAGGTGTGGGATAAACCGTCTCCCATGTTAGGTTTCATTGTAGTCTCTAACAGTGAGCGATTGGCTTACGCCTTGAAGCAGGAGTTTTGCTCTCTATTCCAAAAAACATTGTTATAATTTATAACAACACTGGATAGTCTTGTCATCCATAAATATGTCCAATCCCTTTTTGAATCATGCTAAATTGTTGGCTTCAGTGACTTCCTGTGGCAGTAAGTTCCACAGCCTAATTATGTGTCATATGACAAAGTATTTCCTTTTACTGATTTGGAATTTGGCACCTCTCAAATGCACTGAGTGTCCCCTTGTTCTCGTGCTGAAGGATTGAGAAAACAGATGTTCTGTCTGCCATTTCAAGACCATGCGTTATTTTATATACCTTAATCATGCCCGATGTTCCCTCTAATTTTTTTCCATCTGTGTGCAGAATAAATTTTGGTATGTTTACTGAGGCATGTGGGTTGTGCACCACCAATGGAAACATATACTACCCACTCTGGGCCCTGTAGCCACTCTGCTGATGAGATGGGCAGCATCTGAATCTCTCCTGGGTGGGCACCCAAGCGTTCAGCCACTTCTTATGTTTCCCTTTTAAAATTAAATAACCCTAGACTTTTCAATCTCTCTTCATCTGCATGTGTTTCCCCCTGCACTGCCATATGGCCCTTCATCTGAGCTAAAGGGCTGCATTGAATCGGATTCTAAGACCTGTCTGGTGGCAGGTAGTTATGCTCTGGAAGCAGCACAAGCTCCCAATGCGGCCCATTGGTGACCCTTCATGAGCTCGGGAGAGGACCATGTCCAGCCATGGTTGGTTGAGTGACTGAAATTTTATCTTGGAGGCCAAGTAACACCTCTGAAGGTGAATAAAGAGGACGGGGTTGGTATGATACTGCAGAAAAGTAGTTATTATTTGGGCTGCATATCTTTGGAGGACTGGGCTTCTGGGCTCATGGATGATGGGATGGGCCATTTTGGCCATTCATCTGTCTTTGCTCGTTGTGCAAATGGCACTCCTTATTGGCTAAAATGAGTCCCCACACAATGGCATGTTTTTACTTCATACATATGCCAACACAAATGATTTGGGTCCATATTCCAAGGCCAACTGTCTCCGTTGTAGACACACGTGCCTAAGCAATGACTTGAGATTGTACTGCAGAGGGCCCTTATTGTTTCCTTCACTGTGATCGTATCATTGAAGCCCTTGAGCCAGCAGTCCATGCATTCCACCTGACTGCACTATTTAGCCATTGGCATAGCAGTATAAAGAACATGGGAAGGAGCCTCTATAAAGCATGCACGTTCGCCTTTTCTGGGGGTGCAGGCAGATATGTCCATGTACACATGTCTGATAGGGAATGTCAGGTCCAATGTAGAGAGGAAATGGCTTACTTTCTCCTGGCTTTTGCATACTAAGGCCTGGCTTTAATAAGATGAATCTCCCCACACAGGCATGTTTTGGAGACAGTCAATCCAGCGGGAGCACTGTGGCTCTCATGATCTCATGTTGTAGTCAGTGAGGTCATAGGCACATAAAAAATCATGAGAACAGGAAAGGTGACTGGGGCCTGCCTTTCGTGTCCTTTTATGTTCATCATTTACATTTTCCAACTGCATGTTCACCCAATTTTCCTTCAGCTTCTCCAGAATTAGGGATTAACAAAAAAAAAAAAAAGGGGGGGGGGGCACTGGCCTCCATGCTGAAGCATGAAGGAATCAGGTTCTGGCATCTTGTTGCAGAAGAATACAAAGGACTTACAGAGGGAATAATTTTCCCCTCAGGCCAGATCATTTGGAAGGAAGAGCCGAGGAAGCTTAGCTGCTTCTGTGGCTGCATCTCCCCATTTTGTGCTCTCCTAGAGTTCCCTGGGTTAGAATGAGCGGTTGGGGGACTGCACAGGTGGGGAGTAGGTGGTTGAGTGGGATGGGGGGATACACGTTCTCTGCTCACCAGGTTCACCATCTCTATGAGATTAGGTGGAAAAAACAACAGGGCCTGGGCAGAACACCTCTTAAATCAGAGTGGCTGAGCAGCCTCGGCCAGTGGAATCCCTCAGCACAGGACTCTGTTGAAACTGTGCTGCCAGGGAATGGAGCAAGATTGCTGGGAAGAGTGTTAGGCAGGTGACCCTGGCCACCTGTGCATCCCTAGTGTCCCTCAGCTTTGCAGGTGCCTCCCTGGCTCGCGTTGAGGGGAAGCAAACTTTTTTCACACAACGGTCAGGGAATTCTCACAGAGCTCTCGTCCCCTTTAGCTGCCTCCTACAAGTTTCGCCACAGGAACAAAGTAATAGCAGCAGCCTGTATTTGGGCAGTGCCATGTCTTCCCATAGTCCTGTACAAGCCTTCCGCACAGCCCTGGGCAGGCCAGCGAGCATTATCATCTCTGTATTACAATGGGGCACTGAAATCTCAAAGGGATTAAGTGATTTACCCATAGGAACTGTTACTACTTACATTACATTACTACTTACCCTTCGTTGCTACTACTTACATTGTACTTTTCCTGCTTGTCCTTAGTGGGACCTTGTTCTTTTGTCTTCGAGGTGGATCTTTTCTCACCTGCAGGGCATTGTCTGCACTTCTTTAGCCACTGGTGTCTGATCTTCAGGACAGGCTGGCGGGAGGATCAATCATACATACCATACATACCCCATTCACACGTCTAATACAATTCTACAATTCACACCCTAGTCACTTAACTAGGCAAGGGTTCAGCTCCAAGAGAGCTTACAGAATGCAGTATGGAGTCTGGTACAATATGGAGTCTGGTACGATATGGAGTCTGGTACGATATGGAGTCTGGATTTGTTCAAGTGATTTTACAGTTTATAACAGAACTAGATATGAATTTGTACAAATATAAACTGATATAAATGAATAATCAAATATGACTAATTAACTTTCTCTAATTAAGCCTACATTGTCCCCCTTTTGACCCTTCACTCATGACAGCGGTGAGAGGATCACACTTTATTTAACTGTTTTAAGGCTATATATTGGGCCATAATGTGAGCCTGTGGTTTTAATTTGGAGTACAGTCTTTTTATCCAACAGCACATGGTGCACATACCTAACACACAAATACAGCATAATACTAGCACGATTAGCAAGGGATGGAACATAACTGATAGGATGCCCTTGGATGTGGGGGACCAGCCTGTGAAGATATCATACCAATGATATGCAGTGATTTCCTTTTCAGACTTAGCAATTCTTAACATGTCTCCGTTTGCCTGCAGTATCTGAATGATACGTTTCCCTATATCCTTCTGTGTCTGTTGTAAAAACTGAGTCACTGCTGTTGCTTCGAGCAAGTGATCGGTTGAATCACGCCAGTCCAAGCCCAGGTTTACAGAAAAGTTAACCACATTGGTGGTTATAGTTGTCTGTATTTTTTTTTACTTTTGGTAGATAGTGAGTGTGGTTGCTGGTGTACAGCACACTAGTATTGCATCTACATTCATCCACTGGTGGCTGGCTGGTGCTCCCGTTTTCCCAAACCACACTCTCCCAGGAGGTAACACATACACACTGCCCATTGAACAATACTTGTGTTGTGTTTTCTAATTTGTCCCATATGCATGTTTCCAAGGAGATATCTGTACTGCATGGTTCTGTGGTGACAGGCAGGGAGAAGCAGACCCACTTCTGAGGGCTCCACTCATTACACCCTCGAGTATCCAATAGTTTGTCCTCTCTCCCAGCCCACTGACTCACAACCTGGAAGCCAGAAGGATCCCATGGTTAATATTGGGAGTGGGGCGGTCTCTCTTTAAGATTATCATTCCAAAATTCATTCAAGTAATGCTGGCAGAAAGGCACTGTTCATCCCAAACCCACCCTCCTTCTATTGTTAAGGACATCAAATGCATAGGGAACAAGAATCCCGCATCAGCCAGCCGTGATTTGAGAATCAGTCGTTGTAGTTATAGTTCGTTATAATCCGAAAATAACCATTAGTGTTATGTGAGGGTTTGTTTTTCTCTGGCTCCTCCCTGTTATATTCCCCTTTGATGTCAGTGGCATGGTTCCATTTGGTATGGAGGCTTTGGCACGAGGCTTTGTAGGATATATTTTTCCATTAAAAGGTCAAAAAGATAGAGGCAAACAAAAACTAATTTTAGCAGAGGGTAGGCAGGTGCTTCTCAACAAGATGAAAGAAATGGGAACCACTCCTGGGACCTAGAATTTTAATCTGATGTCATGACAAAAAGCTGACCCAGTTCTTAGCTTACGTTTTGTTTTGGGGGTGTCCATTATTCCAGTCTCTTCTCTTCTGGGAGGAGAGTATCAGCAATCCTCACCTGCCGCTGTGGCCAAGTGCAGCCCCAAATTCTAGCCCCCAGTTTAAGGGGCAAGCCACGTCAGTATAAGCCACACTTCTTGGTGGCACGGTATGGTCTGGGGGGAGTAGGGGTGGGGAAGCCAGGCCTGCCCACTACTGTGTCCCAGTCCAGGGACCCTCCTTCTCTCCCCTTGACTGCTCACAATGTTCTCTAGGTCACCTCTCCATGACTCTTCCACCTTCTTGGCCCTTGTAACAAGAACACAGCCTGGAAGGTGTCAGGCTAGAATCTTTCTCTCTCTGCTCTCCTGAGCCTGCCCAGCTCTGCTCTGCCCAAGGTGCTTCTCCTTCGCTGGGACCCAACTTGCCTCTGCTCTGCGCAGCAGCTTCTTATAACAGGGCTGCCTCAGCATACCACCCTTTGATTGGCTCTCTCAACGCTCTCCCTGATTGGAGGAGTCTGTGCAGGCTCCCTACAGCCTCGTTTTAACCCTTCCCCACCACAGTGGAAATTACAGAATCCAGGGTATATATGGCATTAAAAAAGGAAGGAAAAGTACGTTATCTGTCATAGTAGAACCAGTTAATGAAGCAAATTAAGCTCGATGTGTCTGATTCATAGCATGTTATATAGAAGTACCTTGGATTCTGTAATTTCCATTCTAACCCATCTGATGAAGTGGGTTTTGCCCATGAAAGCTCATGACGTAATAAATTTGTTAGACTTTAAGGTGGCACAGGACTGCTTGTTGTTTTGAAGTTACAGACTAACATGGCCACCCCTCTGAGGCTCAACTCCCATTGACATCTATAGAACAGATTTGACAAGCTGCAGAGCTCCTTTAGCTTTCACTGAGTTCAGGGGGCAGTTAAGAGCACGCAACAGCTTGCGAGCTTAGGGACCTGAGGGTGTTTGGCAGCATCTCCCATGGAGAGCTGAGCATCTTCTGTGATGGGCTGCGGCCACTGGGAATCATCCAAGACCCGGTTGCATCAGGGTGCTGCAGCACTTCTGCGTCTGATCCCAGAGGAGCCAGAAAGTGCAGGGTCAACGGGCACAAGTGAAAAATAATGACCACGGTTACCCCCAGGCTGTATAAAACCAATGGAAAGTTTCTGTGTTTTGGGGTCACTTCTTATCTGACCCAAACTGACTTGCCCCATTTGTAGCTTGGACTGCCTCGATCTGCACCTTTAACCAAAATCTGGCACTTTCCACAACACCATATGGTGCCTGGTGCTGTTGCACAGATAATATCTGGCAATATCAGTGGTCCAACAAGTACAATAGTAGGCATAAACAACATACAAAAACGCTCCCAATTGTCGTCCTGCTCATGCGCTGGAGCTGTTCAGCACATTACTCTCTGATTTTTATATTTAATTTTAGAAGCTGAAACTAAATGTTTTAATTTTATATTATTCTCAACATCATGCTAATTTGCTCCAGATGTCCACACAGAGCTGAACGCTGCAATTTAGCATAGAAAGCATGTGCGTCAGTGATTTATTCCAAAAAGCTTCGATTTTACTGCATTTCATTTTATTCTGAATGAAGTACTTAACAACATGTTTTTCTTTAGGAATCTTACTTAATCATATGGATATAATTTTTTCAATTTACGTTTTCAGTTCTTTAGTGTGGTGGCCACAGGGTGTTTCTTAACCTAAGCAGATTAAATGCACATGTTGAAAGCTGCTTGTAGTCAAGTTTGAAGCACTTTCATTTCAAAGTGCTTCGTGTAAGGTACAGAAGTGATTGTGGTTTCCTGGTAGGTTAGGGGATGGAGGTATAAGTATCAGGAAAACCTTGTAGATCCTTCTAAAAGTTGGATAATCATGCATGACAATAACATAATTTCGTTTCTTTTAGAAATGTGGTCTGTGGTGAATGTTTAAGACATTTTTTATTGGGGTTCAGGAAAAAAATAGACTTAATTTTCTTGTCATATCTGGGCTACAGTTCAACATTTCAATTTAAAACTTATTTCCGTTGAATTCCATTTCCCGTTTTCCTGAGATATTATCTGGGAAACCTTTTTTTCAGTCTTTTTTAAGAGTGTTATATAAAGTGTGAGGTGTTTCGACATGAAACCTTGGACGTTTGAGCTCACTGCACACAGTTGTTCCTGCATGGAGGCTGCTGTTGCTAAAATATGTCAAGAATGGCATCTGGCAGCGTTCTCTGGTACTGCGTCATATGTACGAGGCAATTCGTAAAAAGGAATCAGCATGGACGTAGGCTCTCATCACCACTTGAGAAACCAAGTCCAGGAGAGTCCCTTACTACTACTTTTTTTTTTTTTTTTAAATCCTAAGCCTGACTACAATGAAAGCTTACTAGAGAAAGCTAGAATTAGCCTTTTGCAGTGCATCGATGTATCTTCTAAGCATAGCACACTATTTTTCTAAGAAATCAAAGAGAGCCCTTTTCCTTTTAAAAATCCTTTCATCTAATCCCTTTCTTTCTGTCTTTTATGTAGCATCTATAATCATGGTATGTATATTTCCTGGGGCCACTTCAGTTGTACATCTAATGTTCCCACATGCATAACTTTCTTCCACATACATGTATTCATTTACATATGATTGTTTTATTTTTCAAAAATTGTAGCTCTTAGTTTTTCCCCAAATCCTCCCTGTTATTTCACATTTGTATTTATTTATTTCATTGGATTGTTGACACAGCTGTTAGGGAGCTAAGTGCTGTGGTTTCACACAATAACATTTTAGGCAATATGTGCAACACTTATTTTTTATACATACCGTTCGAAAGCCATATGATTCATCAGGATGTTTTATTGTTACCCATCCATGTGGGATGCAATCTAGTTGGAATTAGTGAAGTGACTTACTACACACCCTCTAAACAATAGTCTGTGGGAAAGTATTAAGTGCTTTTCAGGCAGAACATTTCTATAGAGGCTTTCATCCAACAGGATCCCCATAGTGCAGTAGAGAATGTAGGGATAACTCACTCATCACTGAAACACAGCCACCTCTGTAGTGGAACATGGCAGCTGTTCTGCACACAGCTACTCTGTGCCACAGTTTGTAGAAGGCAACTTCTCCACTTGTTGTAAGAATAAGCAGCAGTCTCCAGGAGCTGTAGCTGTCTTCTGTATGGATTATGACTGTATAGCAAGAAACTGTAGAGAAGTGAAACTGGCCCAGTCTCTTGTGGCGATTTAGCAACGCAGTTCCTACCTGCTGTTCCTTTTCAGCCAATATCTGAAGGTTCATTAGATATACAAACGGTGCAAATTGTTTAAGGGAAACATTGAACTTTTATTCTTATTTCATGATGTTAAAAAAATCACAGAGTGAGAACAGAGCCCCCTTATTTGCAGAGAGAAACAGTGTCTGGTAGGGACAGTACCTGTTAATCAGCCATGTAAATCTAACCACTTTTGTGAAACAGATTCTGCTCTGAAGAGAACCACTGAACTGTGTCATACCATCTGTAGCAAGGGAGATTCATGAACGAGCACTGTGGACAGGTAGAGCATTAATTTGCTGCTGAACTTCATATTTTCCTACAGGAAATTGAGTGATGACAAATTAAGGGAGTAATAGAACTGGCATGCACCAGAGACGGGGTGCTGGACCAATTTGTACAGTGCGGGTGCTGAGAACCATTGAACCAAAGTGTAAACTTTATGTGTGAGGGAAACCACTTCAAAGCTACCAGCTGCAGCAGCGCCCCGAGATCCGGCACATGTGGCCAGCGCTGTTTTAGCCGTCATTGCATGAGCTTTCTCCTGTACACCACAATCTTGACCAGCAGTTCTACCACTAGCCCCCTTTGGGGGCGGAGATTACTAGTTGCTTGGCTTGTGTGAGATCCTGCTCAGATGTGTCAAGTGTTTTGAATTGAAATCCTCAAACTCATTTTCTTTTCTGGCCTAAGCCACATTTGCCCATAGGTTTTCTGAGGTGGAAAGGTATTAACCTATTGCCTGTAGCCAAATCTAGCTGTAGGTGAGGAGAGGTGTGAAGGATTCTGTTGTGCTGCACGTGACAGCTGAGCACTGATAAAGAATAGGGTGACCATCCATCCCATTTTCCCTGGGGCAGTCCCTTATTTAAGCCATCTCACAGGTGTCCTGACTTTTTTAAGAAAATGGACAAATTCTCCCATATTTTGCAGGGCTCATGTTCCCTGGTACCCAGTATCTCAAGGCAGCAGTCCCCCTGCCAGGAAGCTCCTCCATTGGGTGGCTTCCCCATTTCCTAGCACCCCGCAGAGGCAGTCACCAGTGTCAGTGAGCTCTGTCACAGGGCAGCCTCTCTTCATTCCCTGGCATCCCCCTGCTGGGGGGTGGTGAAGTCCCCGTCGTCTACTCCCCCTCATCAGGAGGCTGCAGAACCCCCATCCCCAGTACTTCACTGTGGAGCAGCTGCCACCATCGCTGAGGAGCCCTGACATGGAACAGTAGCCCCCCATCCCCAGAGGCCGGTGTCCCATGTTTGCCATAGGGCGACGTGGTCTGCCTAATACGGCGTAACTTGAAGAAATCAGGCTGCGGGCAGGAAAGTAAGAGATGTAAGAGTTAATGCTAAAAAGAAGGAAGGTTTGGAAGGAATTTAAAACTTTGCACTTCCAGGTTTAAGCCAGTCTCTGATGGCTAGGGGCTTGGGTAAGATCTCTATCCGAGGCAGACTATCCCATGCTTGCCTAGGGCAGGGTTTTTTGATCCTTCCTCTGAAGTACCTGCTGTGAGCCATTACTAGAGCTCAGACAGGAGACTGCACTTCATAGACCACAATCCCGATCTAGTAGGTGAATGCTTATGAACGACTGGCATGTTCCTAAAACCACTCTAATTATCTATAGAAAACTTAATGATGGCCTTTTTAAAAGGCAGAAAGGGCTGTCTGCAGATCTCTCTACATTAGTCCATTCAAGGGAAAAGTTATGGATAAGGAGGGAGACCATTGTAGTGGTCTCTGCCGTAAAAAATGTTAGTTACAAAATTGATCTGAATTACTTCAGAAAAACCTGAGCCGAGCATCCAGTGCCAAACTATTATACTCAATCTAAAAAGGTTTTTGGTTAAAGGCTGAACACAACTGGACTCCGTTATCGCCAAATTAGGCATTTACCATTTCCCCCATTCCTCCCAACATCGTTTCCCATTTGAAACTAGGAAAGGCAAAAATCTCTTACATCTTCTTCTAGCCCCATTGCAATGTTATCAGCTAAAAGTGCCCCAGCCCTGTGCCTTGCAGAGGGGGTTCCTGAGTTGCAGAAGCTCCTATAGCTATCATACCCTGGAATGGAGCGCTCAACGTGCTACATAAATAGCTCACTGGAGTAGGGTGTGTAGTTTTTAATGGACAAGGATAAAAATTTGAAATAAATGTTTGGTGGCATCTTCAAAGTATAAAAGCCTTTTTCTTGTCTTTTTTTTATTCTTCTCTCCTCATTTTGGCTTTCATCTCTTCTCCCTTCAATTCCATTAAGCTTTGCTATACAATAATGTAGTGCAGTGGACTTTTTCAATTACGTTTTTGATTATTTCCTGCTTGTTACTATAAAACTCCAGATGTTTTGAGATTTCATGGTTGTCTGGATATTTTTTCCTTTATTTTAATCTTCTTTTGTAACATGCCACACATGTGGTATTTTGGCCTTTTAAAATTCTATGCTATGCTAATCAGCCATGGTTGTTGAGTGTTTTGGTTTTAGAGGGGTTTTTTTTTTTTTACCATTTTCTTTTCTGTATATTGTCTACTCTTGAATCTCCTTTCTTCTGAGATATGATAACCCAAATACAAAGCATTGGATTTAGGTTTCTCTCATTCTGCTATAGCATTCATTATATTGAGGAAA
This sequence comes from Carettochelys insculpta, assembly GCF_033958435.1. Lineage (NCBI taxonomy): Eukaryota > Metazoa > Chordata > Testudines > Carettochelyidae > Carettochelys > Carettochelys insculpta. The sequence goes on along the minus strand of NC_134145.1, from coordinate 12,169,493 downwards.
TTACCCTCTTTAAAGCCCAATCTTGCAAACACACCTGCAAAGAAATTATTTGCATCAGTGAGGCAATTCATTTGAGTAAAGTTCTTCATATGCATAATTATTTGCAGGATCAGGGATCTTAAAGATGAAAAAAAGTAGTTCTTTTAAAAATACGACTAAAATGCTGTGCCAGAAGATCCATGTATAGGCAACTAAGCTAATAAAATAAGTGACGTTTCAGTATAGATAGTTGTAAATAAGTTGGCTGTTCAGTGCAAATTTGAATGGAAATATTTTATTTTCCTTTAAGATTAATTAAGGTGGTAACTTACTCATATAGATGCTCGGGCTTCTGAAGTGCAGTTATTAACGGTTAACTTTTTTGTGAGCTTGAGAGTGACATTTTGACTGTATTTTTTGAATTTTTAAACTTAATTGTTGACACAAGCTGGCTCTTTTTGAAAAATCAATTCTCTTAATCTTATTTTTCTTCCCCAAAATGAGCAAATTTGTCTTTAAAAATTGGAAAAGACAAAAACCCACCGTGGATACTGCGTTGACCTTTAATAGCAAGTAACTTGCAAGTTTTTTTTACAAACACCAGTATAAGTAATAACTTTGTTTTTTCTATCAAAAGTGCATTGGAAAGATTGTTGTCCTCTTGTTTGCTCATGACACAGCCATCTGAATTTTTCATCGTGTACTTCTTTTAAAAAATGCTATATGCATTGGTGGTGGTGTTCTGTTCTTTGTTTTTTTAACCAGTAAGCCAAAACACATCCAAACCAATTATAAGAAAGTTTCAGAAAATTGTTTACCTTTGGATAAAATGTATGGGTGTCATGAAATTGACCGGACGTGGGAAGTCAACTAAGGGTGTTTGTCATCTATATACATTTCAGCAGGTAGCATGCCACTGCACCTCTTTTCTACAAATATTTATCTCATGGCTTATACTAGGAAGAGTCACCTACAAGGATTTTGGCGATAGCAGCAGGCTGCTGTGAAAAACAGAAGATGCTTCAGTGTTCCTTGAGATATTTTGTATTGTTGGAAAATGTATGATTAACAAGATGGAAAAAAAGACTTCTGGGATGATGACATTCACTTCCCGGCATATGATCTACTGGTACAAGAAGAATTAAATCTGTAAATGTGCATACTTCTGCATTTCCTTCCCCTCCTTTTTTTTTTTTAAACAAGTTTCTTTCCTTTTCCAGACAGGGGAAATTTTGAAGTTCAGTAAATTATAATTCTTATATTAATGATCATTGCATAAGAACAGCCATATTTGGTCAGATTGCAGATCCATCTAGCCCAATATTCTGTCTTCTGACAGTGGCCAATGCCAGGTGCCCCAGAGAGAATGAACAGAAAAGGAAATCAAGTGGCTCACCCCTTATAGCCTCTTCCAGTTTCAAAAAAGTCACTTAATGCAGCACAAAAACAAGTATAGAATTAATGCTGTCCTGAGACTCTTGTAGTCTCAATCAACATGACAGAAGTTCTGGTGGTGGTGCGGGGGAAGGAGGGGGTCTAAAAAGACAAAATGGCAAGAGGAACAGGAATCATAAATAATATCATATGATTACCCAATAAGGCACCTTTCAATCCTCTGAAAAGAAGTTTGTGACCTGGAATCATCTTCAATTTGACATGGCTTATCTTTTTACAACTCCTTGAGCGGTTTGTTGAACAGCTGGATTTGTGTCTACATGGACTACAGATGCTCTGATCGGTTGTTATGCATATATATCTCAGCACCTGTACTGAGATATTTTGTAAACTGGCTTTATTGAGATACTTTTAAAATTGGTTGGGAAGGAAGATTCATGGAGCCAGAAGAGTTTTCAGTCCAGTCCTTCTCCCCTTAACTTTAGCAAGAACAGAATCTATCTGCATATGTAAGGTACTGATCAAGTACCTTTTATTGCAGGGTCTGAGCATCTCCCAAGAATGTTAAAAGTAGTAACAAAAATAAGTATGCTGCTCTTTCTTCCCACAAGTGGATGTTACATGTGTGAGAGAGTAGAGCTTATTATGGGAAGGGTAAACTGAAAAAGTATTTGCTTTTGAAAGTGGTTTGGACTGTGATCTTAACTGTGGGCATGAGTTCCACAGTCTTGGTCTGGTTTCTGCAAAAGGTCTGTCTCTTGATTGTCATTGTCATTGTTCCAGTGCAGTAGGGAGGTCATAACTGCCCAAGAAGTTCGTCCCATGGAAGGATCTGAACATCATGACAATGAATCTGAATTAGACTTTTCAGTCAGTGGGGACAGAGAGCAGAGAATGGAGCTGGTGGAGTGGCTCTTACTCTATGAACTGCGGAACTTTCAAGTCAAAGGGATCTGCTCGTGTTAGTCAAGCAACTCATGTGGATAAGCATTTGCAGACCTTATACTGTAAACAACGCTGTGACCTAAATGTCTCTGTTGGACTAGTTCTGCATCCTTTCTGCACCCTGAACTGTCCACAGTGTCAGTGGTGCTTTTATGAATGCGTGATGGGAACTTGTAAAAATTTACAAAGATGAGGTACAAGGGGCAAAAACAAATCCTAAACTAAATGACGTGTTCACGAAACACGTTTCAGGGTCCTACAGTGTAAGTTACTTTTTCAAAATAAGAGACCCCATTCAACATTAAATGTCATATGTCTAAACTGCCTAAACATACCAAGCAAAGCAAAATATACAAAACAAACAAATGGCTGCGGCGACTCTAAAACTAGACGAAACGGCACATTGCATCTATCCACCATCTTATTTGTATAGTTTATTTTTTAATTTAAGGCTGCATCAGTGATTATTACATGGGAATTTTCATCTTCCTCTGTTAGATCCTTTCACGTTTTTTTTCTTCTGGGCACAAACAATGACACAATAACTGTTGGCAAGAACACTGATGCTGTTTTTACAACCCCTTTACACATAATAAAATGAGAACAAGTAAGGCTTCTCAAGCTGCCAGTCATGCTTGATAGGTTCTAAGACTCATATCATGTAGAGTGCTAGTTTTGCCAGTGTACATTGTCCAGTGCTTCACAGAAAAAAAACGTGGAAGCCCCTCCATTTGTAACAAGTATCTTCTGTTATGCTGGTATAAAGAAAAAAAACAATAAACTAGCTGTCTGAAAGGGGCATCTGAGGATACAATGAGGGCCTGATTCTTTAGGCACTTGAACCACACGAGTCGTTCTGTTGACATTCTTTGCGTGAGTAAAATAATTTGTGTATTTTCAGGATTGGGGCCTCACACTTGAACCATTGCAGAGATGTTAAAGTTATTCTGTTGAATAGTTAACAAAAAAAAGTTTTAAGAAGATAATATCTGGAATACTTCGTTATAGAATTGGTCCTAATCCTGCAAATAGGCATGTGGAAAACCACACTGAGTTTGATAGGACAGCTCACATTGCATACATGTATGCAGGACTGGGCCTTACCTGTGACATTAAGCTCAATGTTGTTTAAAACTTTCATGCTTTTAAAGACTCACGCAAATGTTTTTTCTTAGTCTGGATAGAACACAAATACTTAAAATGATTTTTTCCATACGAATGTATTTTGATAAATATTCATAATGATTCATATTTGGCAATCAACTGGGAAGAAAGAACATTTCATGATATTCAGAAAGACCTTAGATATTTTGACCAGACATAAGATTTCCTATTGATAATATTAAATGCTGTGGAATGAACTGTTTTGGGTTTTCCACCCGTAGGCTGTCTGCAATCTCAGCAGCCAGTATGACCTGCTCTTTCCCATTTAGGTCTATAAATAAAAGGCAGCTTGTTTAACTGATCTTGCAGGAAAGAGCAGAGGTGTATATTAATGAGCTTCTTCTAATGGCACACTGGACCTATTTAGCACTGCAACTGTGAAGCCTTCTCTTTTTCAGTCATAACTCATTTCCGATTAAAATGTCAGTTATTGCTCCACCTCATGGTCTGAGCTATTTAGTTTATAGTTTGTTTCTTCTGATCTATACTACTGACAGACATTCTAGACATGGCTGTGATTAAATATGCTTATGGAAACGGCAAAAATTTGATAATATAAACCCTATTGGGAACGCACTGTTATTCTTCATGATGACATTTTCAGGTGCAGTTAAAATGTAACGTGGAAGAAAAGAAAAACATTTTAAGCAATTACTGTTGTTACATTAAATTGTTTTTGTAAGGAAAATTCTGATGTGCTTAGCGCATTATGACATAATTTGGCATTTTCATAAATATGCATTTCAGTTGGTTACATTCCAGCAGTTGCACTGGTGTGTGAGTTGTAAAATTAAATAAACTATTTAGAATTTATGTAAAGGATAATGACCGTTGATGAACAAATCTGATCACCTAAAATAGTATAATTTATTTGACCCTGGGGAAAGCTTCATATTCATGTATTGGCTTAAAAACCAACTAACTGCAGTGTTTCATTCCTTGTACGCCAATGGCATTATTTCCTATTCATGTTTGTATTTATGTAGGATGATAGTTTCTCAAGTGTTCCTTAATAATCTAAACAAAAAGCGGTTCCAGAAATATAATTATTTTTTATTTATAAGCCTGTTTAAAGGCTTAGGTGGCTTTTACCAAAACAAAGGATTATGGAGCATTTGTTACAGTTATCCCTGGCATCAGATCTCAGAGGGGGGAAAAAGGTATAAGGTACTAGGATTAAGTACTGACAGATTGATACCAGATGTCTGGGAGATACAGCAAGCAGCCTGTTCAGTTGATCAAGTAGTTCATATGATCCCAGTGTTCTTTGGGAACGACACATTAATTCCTTGTAGTTGGATCTTAGAATCTATCCAGCATCACTGATAGATCTTAGTGGCACATATCTGGAGTGAGGCAAAGGTGCCCAGATATCTCCAGTATAGGGTAGGCTGTATGGTCAGCAGACTGAGGCTAAGGTATTGCCAGGGGCAGGAAAGTTACACACAAACAAATATCCTTACTGAATTTAAGGTGGTGCAGAATCAGTGGCTAAAGCTGATGGGACGCAGACAGGGGTAGTGGAGTGGAAGTCTTACTGCTGCTGAAACAGTTTCTTATCAGTACGTCAATGAGAACCAAAGAGAGAAGTTTTTGGCATTTATGTTGCTACTGTAGCTTTGACTGCATAGAATAAGTTGTGCTTCTGGTCTTCCTAGGTTTTTGATTCATCAGACTGTGTAACTCTGAGCATGAACATAGTCCAAGTGAAGTCAGTGGCAATTCTCATGTGTTTCAAGTTTATGGAGGTGCTTAAGAGTTTTGATGGACTGAGACACTGGCAATGTTCCCTCTGCTTTTTCCATGTATGTGCAGATTATTCTCCATCCATGCATGGAATAATTTTTATATGCATCAAGGCATATGTGCATGTGCTCTACCAACAGAAACACAAAACCTAGTGCTGGGCACTCTGCAAATCAGCTGGGTGGCATTTGAATCTCTTCTGAGGAGCCGCATAAGGGCACAGCTTACAGGGAACATTGGACATTGGGTAGTGGAAGTTTTGCCACCAACATCAGTAGGTGCTACATGGGACCCTTAACTAGTTTGCATTATTCAGAATATTTTGGACTTTGCATTTGGTCAGAGATGTGGAGCTAACTAATGGGGGCCTAGAAGTTATATTTTAGGTCAAGATCCTGCACTAATTGATGCTCTGTGTCTCATTCAGGACTAAAATAGCTTTAGTTCATCATAAAATACATATGGGGGCTTAACATGCTTTTATCATATGTGCTTTGCTTATGTATCTGTAGTTGATTCACCTTAACTTTCCTCAGTTCTCCTGTGCAGGCATGGCCTGATGGGAGAATGGAAGGGTGCTATTCTGGGGACTGCAGGACAGAATCTGTAGACTTGAGCTGCATTTTCAAAATGTCGCATTTAAGGAAGGGGTTTTGAGCATACCAGATTTGCCACGATTGTTTTATTTCTCAATAAATTTCAGCACATTTGTTGACCCATAACTTGAAATGCATGCACAGCTCAGGTTGTTGGTTCTGACACTGGTTTCCGAAGTTTTGCAGTGTTTGTAGCAGTTTTTCCTTTTATTTACTTATTTTGTGCTTGTTGAATGGACTCTGACAAGGCTCCTCCCACCTCTCCAGAAGAGATCAAATGTTCCAGGAGGATCTCTGACCAAATGGAATGTCTGAAGTCATAGGTCACTTGTTTCCATCTGGTTTTGAGAAGCATTCACGATTGCTTGTGGGGAGAAAGGTAGCAGTTTTCATAGATACCTTCTGGGTGTGTGTGTGTGTGTGTGTGTGTGTAGGGCCATGTCTCCTATATAGAAACAATAAGCAACTGCCTAGGGCAGCATAATACAAAGGATAGAGAAAGCTTTAGAGATCATTTCATGTGTGAGTGACTGGAAAAGGCAAGTGTCAGAGGGGTAGCTGTGTTACTTTCCATCCACAAAAACAATGAGATGTCCTATGGCACCTTATATACTAATAGATTTTATTGGCACATAAGCTTTTGTGGGCAAAGACCCACATTGTCATGCATGTGATGAAGGGGGTCTTTGCCCACGAAGGCTTATGCTCCAAAAAATCTGTTAGTCTATAAAGTGCCACAGGACTCCCATTGTTTTCATGGAAAAGGCAGAAGCTTTGCAGTTTGCCTAGAACAAAAATACCATTGCAGCTGGCCTAGGCTTGTGTGTGTGTGTTAATCGGTTGTATGCAGAGCTGCCTGCACATCCAAGCAGAAAACATGGTTCACAAAATAAAAATGAATAGTAACAGAGAGAAAGCCATGCTAGTCTATATACTTTCAAAACAAAAAAGCACTCAAGTCGCACTTTAAAGTGCGACTTGAGTGTTTTTTTTGTTTTGAAAATAAAAATGGGAATTCAGGTCTCTTTGTCCATCTCTATGTAAAGGATCCTCTGTCGTCAGTCTGTGTCTGATGGTAAGATCCTTTCTGTCAGTAGCCAGAGCTGTCATTTTAAGGAAGTCGGAGGCCACTGTTACACTTAGCCAGTTTTGAGAAAAACGTAGGGCTAGATTCAGAGCTGGCATCGGCCGGCACAACTCCACTTGGCTTCAAAAGAGTTGTTGGTTTCTGCCAGCCCTGAATTTTCCCCCTAATATTTTACCCAGGCTTCATTAAACTGTGACGTCCTTTTCTTTTGATTTGTTTTCCTGTCTTTGCTGATTACCAAGATATTTGTGTGTCGATAGAAGCTTCCTCTCTACTGTATAACAAGTCGGCTACTTCTGCCCAGTTCATTCCTGGATGCTGAAATCCAGTAGTTTTCTTCATTGCACAGAAGCGTGGGATCAAACATTACAAACGAAAAAGGTGTTTCACCAAGTTCCAGCAGTAACAGAAGGAAAGGTGTCTTTCCTGTCATTCCACTTTCATTGATATGCCAACAGAATGATGCTAGACTGGGATGGTCAGCATGTGGCCTGCAGGCCAGAGTTCAGCCCACGAAGACTTTTCTCCCAGCAGCTGCACCATTTTACCCAAGCCAGCCAAAGTGAGTGTGGGGTGTGATCAGGCTGGGGCAGGGGTCGGCAACTTGTGGCTCCAGAGCCGCATGCAGCTCTTTAAGGAGCCACTTGCAGCTCTCTGCTCTGCCACAGATGAAATAAGGGAACTAAATTTAATTGGTTTACTGGCTGGCAGGGTGGCAGGAGGGATCCAGCTGTTAAAACAATTAAATTTAGTTCCATTATGTCAGCACAGTAGGTGGGGGTAGTAAGCAGGAGAGCTGGGGGGAGGGGTGGCACAGTCTGCCCCTGCTGGAGCTGCAGAGCCATGGTGAGAGGTGGGAGGAGGCAGCCGCCACAGAGGAGCAGTCCAACTAAGTGTGGCTCATTGTCTGAGGTGGGGTAACTCTGGGTGTGGTGGGGGCGTGGCTTGGGACTGAGAGGGGTTAAGCCTGGGGACCAGGGAGTGGGTTTGGGGCTATTTTGTGTTTGACTCCCCAGAACATGTAAAAAACTGCCATGTGACCCCTGATGCAAAAAGGTTGGCCTCCCCTGTGTTAGACCAATTCTTTCACTATCTGTACCACTTCAAACTGATCCTAAGAGTGGTTCCCACTCATGTAAAATTTTGTTTCTGTGCACTAGACTGAGACCACCATCAGGCTGCAATGACCTCAGGTCACTGCTAATCTCAGCTACATTGAGCTGGACTCTAGAGGATGAGAGGTGAAAAGCCCCATATCCCATTACAAGTCCCTGAGCCAGCCAGTTCCCTGAGCTTGGGCCACTGTTCTCCTTCTTTTTTGCCTCCCGTTTCCAGAAGTGGTCCAGCTGCTTGGGGAGGCTGAAAGCAGCAGCAGAGTCAGTAATTCAAAGCAATATGTCATGTTAGCATTTCATATGTGACACAGTAGTATTTAAATTACCCAGCCAAGCAGGTGCTGGAACATCTGCATATCTGGATAGTTTCTAGTACGAGTTGTGATCATTCTGTAGCTTGGAATCACTCTCAGACCCTTTTTGACAGTAAACAAGACAAATCTGGGATTTATTTCCTATCCCAGTGGCCGTGATTGTCAGCCCATCCCTGCTTCTGCTGAATTCAGTGGGAGCTTTGCTATTGATTTCAATTAGGGTCACGCCTTGCTTTGCTGTGTGTTGATTACTCGTTGGAAGTCTGCAGCACAATCCATGTGTATGTGTGAGTGAGAGTGAGAAACAAGGAATATACTAGAGTTTGGTCAGTTGGACTTGGATAACAGGGGGCTGGCCTCAATGACCTCCTGAGGTCTCTTCCAGCCCTAGGATTCTAGGAACTAATGTACACTCTCTAGATGAAATCCTGATCCCTCTGATGTCAATAGCAGCCCTTCCATAGACTTAAGTGGAATGGGGGTTTTACCCTCCCTCCTGTCTTTGAGATCTTTCATGCAAACCTCTAGTAAACTAATATCACACCAGAAACTGTTTTTGTAAGTGATCAATTTAAAATTCACCTCACTCTTACAACCCCTCGGCAGAGCTGCATTAAAGACTAACTGACTCTGTTTCTCAAATAAACCGTTTGATATCCTAACTGGTTGAGGAGGCAACTTCCTGTCAGCACAGGCGGGAAGAGCCCTCACCATTCTGCCAGAAAATGTGTTCCGTATTCGCCCTCCCACCCACACTCCTGCATCCGAGCCAAAATATCCCTCCAAACCTCACAGCCTCCCGTTTAGCACAGAACAGGGGAAAAGTGGCACAGGAATAGGCTGCTCTTTGGCAAGTGGCACCTTGGGCAGCAGCCGTGCTCCCGAGCCCACCCCGGAACTGGCCCTTTGTGTAGCAGTGTTGGGAAATGTCATGTGCAATCCGGTAGAACGACAATGGAGAGTAAGATGGGTGGATGAGGAGAGGAGCTCACCAGAGAACAACATGTATGCCCCAGAATGAAAGTTGGCAGCATTCCTTATTTATTCCTCCTGATTTAATTGAAAACACCTATCGCTAGGAAAACAGTAGAAATGGCTGGAAAAAAAATTCCCAACAGCAAATTTTAACTTTTTGGCAAAATGAAACATTGAAAAATTTCAGCCAAGAACTGAAAAATGTTGGCTGAAAAATTTGATGTCCATAAAAAATATTTCCATGTAGAACTGCTGCCATGGGGCATCATAAAAACATTAATTTTGATGCCTCACACTTGTTTTCCTCTAGGAGCGAGGCTTCCTGACTGTATATTCAATGATGTCCCATAGCCATGCCCCTAGCTGAGCCATTGCCGTTGATAATGGAATTCCCTATCTGCAGAGCATCATGGGAGAGAGATGATGCAAAAACCTGGCCCAGAGCAGAAAATGGGGAAATGGGGCACTCAAAGCACCAGCTCCCAGGAGGTCCTGCAGCCACATTGCCAAACACATTTTTTTCAGCTTTTGACAAAAGTTTTAAGTTTTTGGGTGTTCATTTTTTCAAATCAAAGTCAAAATTTTCCACAAAAAACACAGTCTTTGCCAAAAAATGCCATTTTGCTGAAATTTTCTTTTAAAAAATAAAATCAAGACCCAATTTTCAGCTGGCTCTGGTAAACAAAAGAGAAGGTCATAATTATTTTGTGTCCGGCTTTTAAAGTGCTGGCGGTTAGATCTTATTAGTACATGTGATCATCCAAAATTACATGTAAAGATGTATTTGTAAGACCTTAGGCCTGTGAGGTATAAGTTAAGTGTCTTTAATTTCCATTAGCACTTCATAAGAGCAGGCTCCTACTAGTGTTACAGTAGTTACTAAATGGAAAGGCATACAATAAATATATGGCATGCAGTATTTGAGGAGAAAGTTCAGCTCCAGTTAATACAATCTTGGATGAGCTTAAACTTTTGCAAAATGCAACAAGCAGCTCTAATGTATCCTTGGCAGTCTCCTTTTACTTCTTGGAAATATCATTTACAGTACAGGAACGAGAACCAGATCTTCGGTTGGGTTAAAACTGTGTGGCTCCTTTGAAGTTTATGGAGTTATACCACTTTACACCAGCTGAAATTCTGGCCCATAGAATTTGCCATGCCAAATCAGATATTTGGCATCCAGTTTTATTTACTACAAGAAGGGGAGTTTCCTTCTGTTTTTTGTTGTGTAAAATAGGGACCAGGCAAAACATCTGGAACTATGAAATGTAACAGGCTTTTAAAAAACAGCTGCAGTCTTGTCTTAAAGCAAAGCGAAACAGAGGAACTTTTTTCAGAAGTGTGATTATGTACTTCTAAGAGAGCAGTGAGTAATGCTGCAAAAAATACAAAGTACCAGGGTACTTTTAGTTGATTCTAACCACATGTCTTGGGATGGAAGGCCTTCGGGGTCTGTCTTGTTTTTTGCATTTTGTCAAAAAGATACACACACTAAACGCTTTCATATCCGGAAGCTCCCGGACCAGGAGGTTGCTGGATATTCAAATATTCTGGATAATAGCGAGGTATGCCTAGCAATGCATAACACTAAAGAAAAGCAAGATTAGATATTAAGAAACAAAAATGTATGCAGAGTACTTTATTTATCAACAACTACAGTAGCATTGTACACTGTAAACTTATAGGCTGTGTCTTCACATGCCACTTCTTCTGTAAGTGGCATGGTAATGAGTCATCTGGAAGATGCTAATGAGGCACGGATGTAAATTTCCTGTGCCTCGTTAGCATAGGGGCACGTGATTTAGAGTCTAGAAGAAGCTCTTCCAGATTCGAAAATACATGTGCAGACTTGCGGCCCATGGAGATCTTCTGGAAGGAAGCCCTTCTGGAAGCCCCCAAAGCTTTGAGGAAGAAGGGGCTTCCAGAAGGAGGGTTTCCTTCAGGAAGACACCCACGCGTTACGTGTCTGCACATGTATTTTGGAGTCTAGAAGAGCTTCTTCTGGACTCTGAATCACGTGCCCATATGCTAATGAGGTGTGGGAAATTTACATCCGTGCCCCATTAGTATCTTCCAGACAGTTCATCGCCATGCCATGTCCGTAAGAAGTGGCATGTGAAGACACAGCCATAATGTATTTGCTGTATTTGTTTGTATTTACTTTCACTAGACTGTACTTATGGAAAACGTAACCAAAATTTACTTCAATAATCCTTTTTTATTTATTTATTTTTTAATTTTGCAAAAACAAAAGCTGATGACCAGTTAGGAAATGTGATTAGTCCAATTGGTTAATTCAGCCCTTCCTGATATGTATCAGACATCAACAAATTCTGTCATCCCATGCTTCAAACTTCAGATTAGCATCCATATTAGAAACTGATAAAAGAAACCGTTCTAACTACTTAGTTTTATCATGCAGGAGGAACCAGAACAGAGGTTCTGGTGCTTATGTTTAAATTATTAACTCGACTCTGTATTTCTTTTACAGCAATACATCAGTATTTCAGCCCGAGAGGGGTTGATGTTGAAAGGGAACACAAATTGTGTATAGGATCACAAACATCCCACCTTGCCGTGCTCTGCCTCCCCAGCTGGACAGCCGGCTCGTTCTGCTGGCCCTGGCTGGGCAGCTGTCCTGCTCTGCTCGTCCTGGCCAGTTGGCCAGCCCAGCAGCAGCCACAACAGCTGGCCCCAGCTAGGCCACCAGTTCCTCAGCATGCCAGTTAACCGAATGGGCTGGTTATCCGGGTGCTGGATAACCCGGCATTTACTGTAATAATATAGTATTACCCATCTGCATACTGTGTCTTTCATGAGAGATGAAATTAACAGTACAGAATGCGGTGTTTCACCAATAAATTTCAGCAGATGTTTGAGTTTTGCTTGATTTATTACATGTCTAGCTTGGGCTTTACACTGTACTCATTGTGACTGCACATGGTTTATTTAAGAACGCTTTACTGAAATGTTTTATGGCTTTATTGCAGTTTGAAGGGTGCAACAAGGCATTCTCTAGGCTTGAAAACCTTAAGATCCACTTGCGAAGTCATACTGGAGAGAAACCTTACCTGTGTCAGCACCCTGGCTGCCAGAAGGCTTTCAGTAACTCCAGTGATCGGGCAAAGCACCAGCGTACACACCTGGATACTGTAAGCATTACCTTCTTCCACATTATCCATTGCACAGAGAGTTTAAGCAGGCTTTGTACTGGATCTACATTGACACTGACATCTGGCAGCTTCCTTTTCATGAAAATGCCTCAATAATAAGGAGTGAAGGGAGAGGTGTTATTGTTTTTCGCTGCATTTTTTAAAATATCAGAGAATTTGCAATTTTAATCACTGAGGATTAAATTCCATTACCATTACTGAAACTGAGGAACATGTTACTCTGGGAAAACTTCTGGAGTAAGAAACTGCTGACTGTGAGGAAGTGCTTGTAGCATAAGGTGCTCCTGAGTGAGTAGAAAAGGCGCGAGACTTGGAAAATTGTCACTGTAAGAAATTCAGTAGTTTTCTTGCTTATTTTGACTAAGTCTGAGCTAAATGACCACAGGAGCATGGCAAACAGCTTAAGAGATAATAAATTAAGGGGAACAGTTTTGTAAACCGCCTCTCAAAAACAGGTAAGAATGTATCAACCATGTGTGATATGTTAGTAATGCTAAGAATTAACTGCTCTGAAAATGAATCATAAGTACCAAGATCATCTCGCACCCAGACCTGGGAGACCTTGACTCTCATGTTCTGCTTTTCTTGTGCTTCTACACAGCACATGGGGCCTACTCCAAACCCTACAGATGTTAGTGGGAATCTTTCCAGTGACTACAAGGATGGGCTTTAGATCAGACTCAGGAAGAGCATGCAGGAGAGAAGACTATCCGTAGTGTGATTCTCAGAAGTGGAATTTTATTGACCTAAATCTGCACTGGGAGAATCTGGAAGACACAAAATGTGCCTATCTCCTTGATCTCTGATAAAAAGGCCATATTAGCAGGCCCATATCTAGAATGTTTGGGTTTCTGACCAACTAGCTTTTCATCAGGTTTTTTTTAAAGTAGCCATTCTAAAACATTTAATTTATGCTGAATTTCCTCGAAACCCTGATATGATTAATGCATCGATTTTTTTTTTTTTTTTTTTTTTTTTTTTAAGACGAAGTAAACAGATAACATAGGCCAATTAGGTCTCCAGGCTAGAGCTTGTGCAGAGTAACAAGAGTTTTTCCTTTGTCTTTTTCAAAGAGGTGAATATATGGCTTAATGTTTGGCCGAGTGTTTATGAGGCAGACCTTTTGAGTTTAATTGATATTTACTTTTTAAGCAGCTACGCATTTCAGACAGTGCAGCATTAAGGAATGCGTAATGTACATTATGCCTTCCAAAAACAAACAAGTAAGAGAAGCCAGTCAGTCACATTTTCCAAACCCAAGCACACTTACAATAACAATGTTTTATTTATTTGAAAGTCAACCTGAAATATTTGAATTTGTAATTAGTTTTAAAAATGTCTCTTTTGAAACTGAATATACTGTATGGGATATACATTTTTGAAGTTTAACTGTTTGAAGTTATATATGATGTTTTTATAAGCTTGGCTTGCCAATGGAATATCATTTAGTAGAACTTTTGTACAATTATATAGTATACTGAACAAAATAACCCAGAGTTCTTATATCTGTTGATCTGTGTTATTGCAAAGAATCTCTAAAATTAGCTCTCTTTTCTTTCCTTTTCTCTGTTTCTTTAACCTCTGAAATGCTCGTACATCAGCACAAAGGTACAGTAATAATTTTTGACTAACTTTCCAAAGTTTCTGAAACTGTTATTCACGCTTCCCTGTTGCAGATTCTTTGAAATTCTCATTATGTTCATATTCTGCCGAAACTAACATTCATTTGCCTGCTTCATTTAAAACCTGTTGTTTTCATTTAGTATTTTGCTTCTTATAGAAAGTTTGCCTAAGCAATTAAGGATGCATGCATGTTTTTACTGTAAAGCCATTGAAACTGGTATCTGGCTCCTTCCTGTAAAGGCTGGATATAATATTAGCACAGAGCATCCGGAGACCCCTTTTTAAAACTAAGATCATATCGAAGGACCGTGTGAATGTCCTAGCAAAAAGATTTAGATTATTAAGGACGGACATTTTGTCAGTCTAGTTTCCCCATCACTAATAGCATGACCACGGCTAACAAAATATTCTGCTGCTTCCTCTGTTAAGGAATTTGTTAAAGTTTTGTATACTCCATCCTCAGGAGTCTGTTCTCTATTCACTAGCGACTCTTAATAAATCTACTTTCTTATATATGTTTCTGGGTAGGTATTGTACTAACCTTTAAGGCTTTGAGTTGGTGAATGATCCTGTTATTTCTTTGGCAATTTCCTTCTAGAATAAGGAAGAGAACTACTTATCCTCTGGAGGCACTTAGAAAGAAAGGGGATTTATATGAATGCTTATTTCTTAGGGAACACATTTGGTATTGATTTAAAACTCCGTATTCGGGTCAATCCATCATTTATCTTCTCAGAAAGGCGAATATGTAAATAATTACAGTGACCTGTTTGATTGGGTTGGTTTGATCAAATAACTGAAATTACTAGGTCATATTTCCCCTAGTGAAAGCAGAATTAAGGAAGTTATCTGTGCTGCAATTAGGAAGGGTGTCATCACTCTTCCCATGCTGCTGAAATTCTTTTTATCTGTACGAAGCTGGAGCAACTGGGCTTTGTCCAAATGAAGTGTAGGGATTAATCTAAGCAGAACCACAGCCTGGGATTGCTGTTCCAGATGGCAGACTGCAGAACCATGTCTCCATCGCTTTCCTGTGCATGTGACCTTCTGGGCAAGTGACATCCCTATTGCCATTCTGCTGGCAGCCCCAGTCCCACTCCTCTCTGGCTGCCTTGACAAAGGGCTTAAGTGGTACAGATGGGCTTGAGTGCACTTTGCACCGCAGGTGAAAGTTATTGTGTTGGAATGCTTTCCGTGGAAAGAGAAGGGGTTCAAAGTTGTGACTCTGAGGTCAGCCTTCGAAGGGGATCATAGCACAAAGGTGAGAGGCCAAACCAAACTTCCTGTGGGAGAGCACTGAACAAATTTACTGGCACGTGGATGGAGGCACTGCTGTATAATACTCTGGTGTGATGGGTGAGCAAACAAGTGTGGTCTACAAAACCACGGGGAGGGAGAGCAAAAATTAGGCTCCAGTTAGAGACTTTGTGAGGCTTAGCATGAAGTGATCATTTGTTGCCATCTGGTTGTGACCAAGCAGCAGTCACAACATGCTAGCTGCCTAGTCATTGGTCAGAATTCATAGGCATCACAGCAAGGAGAGGTTTAAGGATGGCAGCACTGATGTGAAGTAACAACACAACAAGACACAAAAGGGGGTATAGGTGGGGAGTAGCTACAGGATGAACTGCTCTTGTCCAGCATCCTTGGGACCTGACACATACCACACCAGAGAATTTGCTGGACCATGGGAGGCCAATATTGTCTAGCACATTACGAACACTTCCACAGCTTACTGGGCTCTTAGTAGACATTTACAAGTAAATTAGAACTAAATAACAGCACAGACCACTGAGAGTCAGGACTGATGGCTGTCAACAAAGTTTATGGGACCACCAGAAACTTGGCCGCACCCATGATAAGTGGTCATCAGGCTACCTAAAACCATGCTGGATTACAGGTGTTGGACGAGAGTGTACCAGACTAGAGAGGTGCAACCTGTAGTAGTGAAGATCCTTTAAGATAAGAATCCAAAGCTTGTATTTTGTGGAGTGAAGGAACTAGCACTGCGACTCAAAGGCTATGTCTACAATACAACGATCTGTTGACAGAAGTTACTTGCGGAAGAGATCTTCCTGCAAAACTCCTGACAGCAGACCATGTCCACATACACAAGCCAATCAAAAGAGCAATCTGCTCTGTTGACAGAGAGTGGCCAGACTGCCCAGTCGCTTTCTCAACAGAATGTCCAACCAGAAGCTCAACAAACAGGGCAGCCTGGTGAACCAGAAGCCCTGTCTGTCGACAGAGGGCCTCCCGGAATGTCTGCACAGCTTTTTTCTTGACTGAAACTGTTGACAAAAGTGTTATTCTCCATTGCAGAGGAGCAGAACACTGTCAGTGGAAGTGCCAGGTTTTGTCGACAGACTGTAGACAAAACTCATTTTGTGTGTAGATGCTCTGCGAGTTTTGTCAACAAAACCCCAGTTTTGTTGACTAAACTGCTTAGTATAGATGTAACCAAAGGTAGAGGTGACAATATCACAATGAGGGTCCAGTCATTTGACTTTGGCAATAACACATTCTTTGAGCATTTGCCCAGCAGTTCAAAGATTGTTTTTTGTGTGTCAGGGCCAAGAGATGGTGGCACAGCCAAAAAGGGGTCTTTGGTCAGGCTTGCATTAGGTGGGACGCTACCAGGAGGTCCCCTGTTCTGTTCTAACAGGAAGGAGTTTCCATGCCCTCCAGACAGAAGTGTTCTCTTCCCTCTGGTACGAAAAAATGTCTTTCTGCCATGTGAAAGAAATGCATAGAATTTTAGGGCTGGAAGAGACCTCAGGAGGTCATCAAGTCCAGCCCTCTGCCCAAAGCAGCACCACCCTCAACTAAATCATCCCAGACAGGACTTTGTCAAGCCTGGACTTAAAAACCTGTAGGGATGCAGATTCTACCACCTCTGTACATAAACCATTCCAGTGCTTCACCACCCTCCTGGTGAAATAGTTTTTCCTTATATCCAACCTAGACCTCCCCTACTGAAACTTGAGACCCTTGCTCCTTGTTCTGCCATCTGTCTACTACCAAGAACAGTCTTTCTCCATCCTCCTTAGAATCCCAATTCAGGAAGCTGAAGGCTGCTAACAAATCACCCCTCACTCTTCTCTTTTGCAAACTAAATAATATCCTATCCTTCAACCTCTCCTTGTAGGTCATGAGCTCTAGCCCCCTAACCATTTTGGTTGTCTTCCAGTGGGCCCTTTCCAATGCATCCACATCTTTTCTATAAGGAGGGGCCCACAACTGGGCCTAATGCTCCAGATATGGTCTCCCCAGTGCTGAATAAATCCATCAGAACAGCTACTAGGCTTTTCTTACCACTGGAAGATCTTCATATTATACCATCTAGGAAAGGTAACATCTGTCAAGTACCATTCACAATTGGAAAGGACTAGGTCAGCAATGCTGGATTTTTTCTATATAGATTGATTTGCTGTAGTTTAGTGGTGTTTGGGTGAATATACATTGTGTAAATATGGTGTCTGTTGTTTAAAACAGGAAGGGGAGGAATGTGTGAATGCACTCTAGTGGTAATGCCTTTGGTTTTGTTTTGCAGCATACGTGATACTGTGTAAAACCAGTAAGAAGTCAGAATCAGGAACCAACCTTTTTTCTTTCTTTTTTGGGGCAGTGGGTGAAGGATGATACTTAGATGGTTGCAATACCTGGTTATATACTGAGTGAGCTGTATGCAAAGTAGATACCTCTCCAAGGAGGCAAAAGGTAGTAGTTTTATATTTGCAAAACATGGGAATACTATGATGATCTCAAAACACTACTACTTACTTCTCATTACGATGTAATGCAATTCAGTAATCAATCCTCAAAAGTGTAAGAGCAGAGATGTGTTATGTGCGCTTGATACTTGGACAGACTTCAGAATATGAGCTGTCATTGCTGGTCTGTGTGTGCCACAGCTGGCCCACAGCCAGTCTTGTTATACACAGAAGTATTTGCAAAAGTAGAGGTTGCAAGCTGAGCAAACAGCTTGGGGTTTTACAATATGTTTTCACATAAATTTGAGTCCCTGGCTATTTTGTATTGTAATTGTTGAACACAGGCTGTGTATTACAAAGGAAGGTGCTTATGAAAGCTGACCTCTTTCCCTTTCTTTTTCTTTTCCTTGCATTTACAGAAACCATATGCCTGTCAAATTCCCGGGTGCTCCAAACGCTACACGGATCCGAGTTCCCTGCGCAAACATGTGAAAGCTCATTCTGCCAAAGAACAACAGGTGCGTAAGAAGGTAAGACCATCGACCAAAACCATGACATGCTTTAATGAACACTAACTGAAATTTCATTGATGTGTGTTTGTTTCTAATTGATCTATGATATGTGGGGGTGGAGGGGGTTCAAATCGGGATTTCACTGTGTTCTTGCTAGGTGAAAACTGAACTGCCGTTTCCTGATCGGTTTTAATCTCTGTGGCCTTTCGGCTTAGCATTTTCTTAGTGTAGTGCTTTTCAGTTCTGCTTTCCCCCTTGCAGGAAGTGGTTTGCTCTGCATTATTAAAGTAGGCCTTTCTTTCAAACACCCTCACGTTCCTCCTTCAGATATTTGACTTGAAATTCTGCTCCCATTCACACCTAGGTCAAAGGAGTCCCTTAGTTTAGCTCATTTAAAGTCTTGGTGAATGCCATACATGAATAATTTATAGATTTCAGGACTGATTTGATATTTTAGTAGGTTGGGGGGAAAAACCCACTCTCTATGAGTCATTGGACCTGGGTTTTAAGTGCATTTGTAGAGAATTTCAAACCCACACTACGTGTTATGTATTTATTAGTATTCCATCCAGTCCCAAACATGTTTTTGTTTTTAAAACATGAGCTTCTGTGGGTTCAGTCCTGAATTTGTTGTCATTTTTGTTCTTGGAGCAGCACATTCAGATCAGGACCCTGTTGTGGTAAGGCTTTGTATTCCAGTTAATGAAAAAAGGGTGGCTGCCCCAAAGAGCTTACAATCTAAGTATATGAGAGGAGATAATGTGGATACAACAGCGAATGGGATGTGGCAGAACATAGGGTAACAATAGTGATGTGATTAGAATAATAACCCACAGACACAGCACACCAGCTACCTAGTCAATATTCAGCATGGTTGTGGGCATCACAACAAGAAGAGGTTTAAGGATAATGAAGTGGATGGGAAGTGACAATGGAGCAAGACACGAGGGGATATAGGTATGAAGCAGCTAGTAGTAAAATGCCTCAAAGGTAAAGACCAGAAGCCTGTATTAATGGAGTGGAGTGAAGGAACCAGTGGAGGGACTCGAAAAGAGAAGTGACAGTGTCACAGTGGAGGTTATTTTAGTGGCAGAATTTCTGAAGGGACCAAGGAGTACAATAGGTATCAAGAAAGCAAGGGAAAAAGTGGTTGCAGCAGTCAGGATGGGGGAGAATAAAAGCCTAGATAAGTTTTCATGATTTTTGACAGAGAAAGAGCCAGGATCAGTTGTGGCACGGAGGAAGAAGAGACAGATGCTTTGCAAGTGGTGCAGATGCGCATGTCTAGGAGAAGCCAGAGTCATTTATGGGCTTCAGTGACAGGGTGTCTTTATCTGGTAAAATGCCCAGTAAAGTTCTGAATGAAATCTGGGTATTGTCTGAAAAGGAGTGAGGCCCACATGGTCTGATCCTCCTCTTCTTGAGGAGTGGCTGGGAACAGACTGCTAACAAAAAGGTACTGCAGCGAAGACAGGAGAATAAGTGACTGCAGCAGAGTTCCTCTATCCACATACCACCTGTAGCTCCCAACGTGGCATTTCAGATGCGCAGTTCTACGAGTTCTGGTGTAAGGGGAGATGAAGAAGGAAGGCAGCAGAGCCAGGAAGAAGATGGCTTTCTGTGGCATCATCCTCCATGACCTTGGGCATTTCCCGTACAAAATAGCTCTGTCAGCAATATATTATGTGGAAACACCCTCTTGCTCCACACCCATCTTTCCTGTGAGAGTAGCTAAAGATGGCTGCTGTGGGGGTTCTTATCACAGGTTGGGTCCTTGTGGAGCAACCTTCATGTTTGGTCATTCCTCTTCCTCTGCAATTCTCTGATTTTGCCCCTAGTTTCTTTGGAGAACTACATGCGTGCCATTTTTTCTAGTGGCCTGTAACAGCACATCACGCTCTGGGATCCTGATTAGAGATAGAGAGCTCTTCTACTTAGGGCAGGTCCACACTACGTCTGAAGGTCAAATTAAGGGACACAATTCCAGCTACATTAATTACGCAACTGGAGTCGATGTACCTTAATTCAGGCTTCTGTGCCGTCTTCACTCAGCGTTTTCTCTCATCAACTTCCCGTAGTCCTAATGGGGGACAAGAGTACTGGTGCTGATGCAAGTGAGTTTGATTTAGCGCATTCCAACGAGGTACACTCAGTCAAACTCTGGAAGGTCAATTGCAGCAAAGTCAGTCTTCCCTGTAGTGGAGGTATACCTTGACTCACGCTGATGTCAGGACCCTGCAGAGAGGTCAATTATTTCTGCTGATTTACCCCGATGGCCAGGTCACATGGAACCTATTAGCTCCAGACTAGAAGTACCAAAAAGTTTCAGGGTCCAAGAGCTTCCAATCTGCTCCTTGGATTTTCCCTGCAAAGGAGGTGATTTCACTAGTAGTCAGGACTTTGCAATCAGATGATTTGGCAAACTCTTCTATTCTCCCTTAACTACAGGCACGTCTGCAGTCCAATTGATGCCAAGTATATCACTATGCATTTATAGGACTGTGATCTTTGCTTATACAAATCCTGGAGCCATTCAGAATTTTTGTAAAAAAGGCTTCAAAGACAGGAGCAGATTTGAATGTGTTTTGATCAGGCTGCTATGAAAATGAAGCAAGGAAGAAATCATCAATTAAAAAAAAGTAATCAGCAAAATTTCATGTAAATATGTTGGTGGAGGGTGGAAATGTACAGCTGAAAGTATAGGTCAGCGCTTTCAAAACTGACAGTCTCTTACCATCTCCAGTCTGAAACAGGAAGGATGAGAAAAGAGCTGTTTTCACTTGCCTCATTATTTGTGGTTTATGACTCAGCAAAAGCAGAGCTGTCCATTGTCATCTGCAGTTGCTGAGTCCTAAGTAGAAGTGACTTAGCCAAAAAAGAAAAATTAATAGGCTTCTCTGCCCACATTTGAGGCGTCCAACCAATAGGCACAATTTTTGATTTTTTGAGCAGAGATTTACATCAGAGGAGCCCTGAATATTTAATTCGTACCTTGGAGGAGGTTTGTTACATCTTTCTCAGTTTTTAGGAGAACAATTCTAGGATTCTAGTGGTTAATTTAACAGTAATTAAAGTTTTATTGGCTGCAGCTGCAGACTGTTATCCAAAATGCTAGATGTTTATCTTAAACAAACAAATGCCTGGATAAGAGAATCCTAAATAGGTTTGCTTGGACTTTGCATTTAGAATAACTAATCCCAGGGGAGAGTGGTATGCAAAATTGTAAACTTCAAAACAATAAGTATTTATTAATGGCCACAAACTCCGATGGCTGTTCGTGTAATTTGAGCACCGTATTATGACAAACGCTTGGCAACATAAGCATGTTTGAAAGAGAATTAGAAATGCTTTTCTTTCTTAATTCTCCTCTCCTGCTGTTTTTAATATGATCGACATTGTGGTTTTCAGCGCATGCTTCAGACACTTTGGCCAGAGCATGCATTTACATGTAAGCCAGCTGACACGTCAGTGATACTTTTACACATTCCTGACTGGACCTTTTTTTTGCCAGTTTTACTCTGATAAGCCCAAACACTTTTCTGTCCTTATCAAACATCTTTCCAAGTGTCACTGTTACAAAAAACGGCACAATCCCTTTACCAAAGGACTCCAAACATTTCCATGAGCTAGAAATATGCCGTAAAATTTGAAGAAATAAATGGTATGTTATGTTTGTGAACTAAATGCCACTGATGTAAGATTAGCACTTAACTTGTGTACTTAGGAAAACCCAGTGATGTCTCATTAGAATTATTTAGTACCGGGTATAAAGTCAATTACACTAAGTTCCTAAGAATGACATTTTGTTCCTTCTATATGTAGACTATAACCAAACAGACATATGAATTCAATTAGCTACAGTTGGGTTTACTTTGAAATAAGATCTCTTTGTTTTATCCTCCTCTTGCAGCTACATTCATGTACTGATATTGAACAAGATGTACTAAGTGAATGCTTAGCTATACAGCAACTCCACACATCTTCACAAAACATTTTGGATGGGAAGTGTGGTAGATCTATAGGTCACCATGATCTAATAGCAGGTAAGAATAATTCCTATAAACATGGTGTTATATATGTCATTTTAAGTAAGGACTATTAAAGATCTTGGGCCACTGTGGAAAATCCACCCATTAAATATAAGATTGTAAAAAAGAGAACGAAGGTTATAAATTACATAAAAAAACTGGATAATGCATTATTTTGCTGTTATTTTGCAGGTTACTAATTATAAATTTTTCAGAATTGCTGAGCACCATCACTCTTGTGGGTGTTCAGCCTCTCTGCAAATCATGCCCTAAATGCTCAGTCCTTTTAGTTTGTGTTGCTCTTGTCATATAGAAATGTGGAACCTATGTTAAAGCACAGCAGGAGTCCAAAGACAGTAATTCACAGATGAACCCTCAGTTCTGCTCACAAGCAGATATCCCATAGTAAATAATAAATACAATTTTTGGCAGTGGAGACAAATCCGGTATGTCCTATGCCAGATAGGTAAAACATGGCCATACATGAATATAGCTGTGGCCTTTGTTCTAGATTTCATTGGTTTGGTTGGCTTCAGACACATTGGTCTACTAATGTTTTCTTTTAATGCTCAGACAAAAAAAAAACCAAACCCTTCTGTAAAACTTCTCACTGACTTTGTAGTGGCCATGCGTGTACTACCTGACGTGCAGGAATTACTTCTATTAAAAGACACGCCTGCTGCGGCTTCATAGGTGAGCTGTCAGGGGTGTGAGAATGTGGCTTTGTGGTAGTAATGTAGGTGCCTAAGGGACTTCGCTATTGGGCTGGTCCAAGCAGGAATTTGGGGGAATCTGCATTTTGGATTTAGCCCACTAAGGTGGAAGTTTGGTGCCTTAATCTAGTGGCTCTGGTGCTGCTTCTTTTTTTAATTGATAAAAACTGATTAGCCCTGAAAACGTCTACACCCATCTTCTCTGCTGGTTGTCAGCTTTCACTGAGCTCAGATCGGATTCTTGAGCCATGACTAGGTATGAAGCAGATGACTACTGTGATACGTTATTAATGGACATAATACCCATGGAAGGCAGGGGGAGGACAAAAGGAGAAATTCTCCCCGGGGCCCTGCAGTGTAAAAGGGTTCTGTGGCAGCAGCTGAAGCCGTGAGCCCTTTAAATCACTGCCCGAGCAGTGCGCTCAAGGCAGGGATGCAGGCTGCCTGGAGCATTGCAAGGGGTTGGTACGGCATGCCCTGCCCTACCCCTTCTTCCTGAGGCTCCTCCCCTTCCAGGAGTGCAGAGCTGACTCCCCGCATCTTGCCCAGGGGCCCAGCAAAGCTTTAGGCTCTGCTGGCTGGGGGAAGGCTGTAGGTTCCCAAGCATACAGGCATAGCCCCACCCATGCTCTGCCTCCAGGCCCCAGCTTCCTTTCTGTAACTATGGACTGGTAGCCACACTGCCCCGCCTCCTGGTGCTCCAGTGCTGGGGGGGAGCTGCAGTGGCACCATCCACTGTCCCTGAAAGTGTTTGCGGCTGCGGGGCTGCAGTGGCACCCCCTGCCCTTCCTGTTAGCATGCTGGGTGGGGATGGTGCTCTGGAACCCCAGGGCTGAGGAGGCTGCGGCCGCACTGCTGGCCTGTCCTGCACTCTTTGATTGTGAGGGCCGCGGTACCACTTTCCTGCCTCCCAGTGTTCTGGGGTGCTGGGTGGGGTTTTGCAGCTGCACCACCCACTCGCTGTCTCTGTGCTGCAGGACTGGGAAGGCTGTTTGTGCCCCCTGCACTCTCAGTGCTCTGGGCCTGGGAGCACCAGCCTGGGATGGGGGTCTGGCAGCTGTGATTGGGGCTCTGGGCTCCTGCAGGGAGTCAGAAGGGGCAGGGCCTTGGGGAGAGTAGCCTGCCCTAGTCAGTGGTTCACACACCACCCACACTAATACCTCTCTTCTTCTTCTGACACTGCAATACTACAGAGTTCAATGATGTGCTGGTTAGTTACAGGATTTGCCTGTCTGGTTTAGAGTTTTGCTCCATCTAGTCCAGTAGTCTGTCCCTGTAAGTGGTCATCACCAGATGCATCAGTAGAAGGCGTGAGACACCCTGTGGCAGGCAAATTTTGGTTAATCTTCCCCATCCCACTTAGACTGTAAGAGCCTCAGGGCCAGGCCAGTCTCTCTTTCTTGGGTTGTACAGCATCCAGCACAGCAGGGTCCTGGTCCAAATAATAATAATCTCTAATAATCAGAGATTGTCTCAAATCTGAAACATGAGCTTTTTGTATCACTTTTTATTACAACATAACTCTGGACCTACTTCTTGTCCTTGTCAGTGTCTGGTTTCTCTTTGAATCTAACGTTTCTGGCCTCAACAACATACTTTGGCAGTGAGCCCCATAGTTTATCAATTTTGAATTTTCCAATATTCAGCTGAAATAAATACCACTTTTTCCCTGTTCCAACAGAACAAAAACATCTACTTTCTACATTATATGTTGTTACCAGGCCCCCTTGTATTTGTCTTTTTTTCTAAGGCAAACATTCCCAAGCTTTTCAGTCTTTCTTCACGACTTTTTTTCCAGGTCCCTAATCACTCTTGTCATCAGTCTCTGAATCCCTTGCATGTCCTTTTTGAGATGGGGTGACCTGTACATCACAGAGCACTCCAGAAGAGGCCAGCCTGTTGATTTATGTAATGGCATTAAAACATTTTCCATATTATTCTCCATCCTGTTCTTTGTGCATCCTAACATTGTGCTTACTTTTTTTGACCACAGATGCACATTAGAAATAGAAGAGAGGTATTACGTCATTTTACATCCATCAGCTTGTATGGTCTGTATAGTGTCTCCACAGACAGGATGTAATAGACATAAATTGGCTGTTTTCATTCTGTATTTGCTTAAGTCACTATCCACATAAATACCATTTATGGATAGATTGTCCCTGGTCTTTGTAGGCATGCATGGGACAGGGGTGGGGGCATGGATTCCAAGCATTAAGAGTTGAGGACAATTTGCAATATATGTTTAAGAGCATCATGAGTTTGTTTGGTTCCTAAAAGTGAGCCACTCAAGAGTAGAGGAAGCCACTTCTGAAAATGTGAGCCTAAGGCTTGGTCTATATTAAAATACCTCCCCTGGTATTAAAATCAATTTAGTTACCTGGGTGCAAGCCCATAACACAGACATATTTAAACTAATTTTGTTTAATATAGTCTTAACCTAAGTTATTTTAAGCATGACTTCAACTGATTCAAATTAAATTTAGACCCCTTTAAATGTATCTACGTAAGATGTTTGCACTCGTGTTGTTGATCAGTGTTAACCTGATCTAATTATGTTGGTGCAAGTTTTCTAACATAGTTAAGCTCTGAAAACTTTGTTCATAGACATGCACACAGTCCATGCTGAACTGGGGTTACAATACAAGTATTCCTGACACTGAGTCCCTCACACATCATAAAGGCTCTTGTGGCCTTTGTGTGCTCTATTAGAGCACCTCTGGGAAGCATCTGAACCTACAAAAGATCTCCAGTTTTTGCCGGTCCAGACGGTCAAAAAATGATGATCTCTTGGTTGACACTTTATATCTTTAAAATGGCTGAATAATAACTCCCTGAGAATAAGAGGCAGTGGGAACGGACAGTGACCCTTAATGGTCGTGATGATGATGGGATTCCCTGACAACACGCACAATGCTCTACACCGTACAGTATTGTTACACTCCTTTGTTCAGTGTTGCAGGAAGCTGTAGGCACTGTAGGGGAGTGTGGTGGAATCATTTAAATTTTATCACGTGGTCTCTTCAAGCACATTAGCACACCAGCAACACCTCCAGGATTGGCTCCTTGGGTGACACCATTCATGGAGAGCCTTCTGTGGATTTTCCCACCCACTGCAATTTGTCTGTGAAGAAGCCATGAAGAATCATCTCCATCTCCACAGGATGGACAGCAGTGACTAGTCCCACAAACAGTCTAGGGCTGTGCAATTCTAGCTATGGCAGTTGCACAGCTAGAGTTGACGTATCTGCACTCGGCTAACTTGTTTGGGAAGGTTGATGGGAGAGTTTCTCCAGTTGACTTTCCTTGCTCCTCGCGCCTCACAAGGAGTACAGGGGTCAACTGTGACCTCTGAGAGGTGAATTTCAGATGTCCCTACTAGATGTGCAAAATTGAACCCCAGAAGATCAACCCTGAGTGGGCTGATCTTCCAGGCTAATGTAGATGTAGCCTTAGACCCTACAGGTCCTTAGTAAAAAACATGTGTAAGAAAACAGGGAGCAAATTGAGCTCACAAATAAATGGTACAGATATGGTATTATAAGGCCTTACCTACCGTCTAATTCTAAAGCCTGAAGCCCCCTCCCCTGTTCCACTCTTTCCCAGCTTGGCTCCATCCCTTGCAATGTTACAGAAGAAAGATCAGAGAATAAGATGCTCCTATTTCTCCAAGCTCTTAAAGCTCCTCCTTTTCTCCCTGATGCACAGTATTTCAGGTCAGTCCTCATGTTTGATCCCACAGAAGGCTGCTGCTGGGTCTCCCCTCACAGTTTCAGACTGTGCTACACACACACACACACACACACACACACACACACCTCTCCTAGAACTGAAAGAGACCTCTGGCGGTCATCTAGTCCAGTCCCCTGCCCTGTTAGGAGGACACAGCACCATCCCTGACATCTGTTTGCCTGAGTCCCTAAATGGCCTCCTCAAGGATTGAACTCACAAACCTGGGTTTAGCAGACCAGTGCTCAAACCACTGAGCTACGTATGTTAAAGAAAGGTCAGCTTTCTGGAAAACCTGGCTTTAAGCAGCTCTGAGTCACACTCTTGGAGATAAAATTGTTCTGGTTCATTAATATCCCATGTTTCTCAATAACACCAATCTGTCCCCAAAAAGATTTATTGGCTAACCATATCTAATCTGCCCCTGGGGTGTTTCAAAATCTAGTTTCAGGAAGCTGCTTCCTATACTTCCACCAGACTGCATTACTCTGTATGATACCCCATCACATGCTCCATGTGAGGAGATGACAGAGGAAATAAATCAGTGTACAGTGAAACAGGAAGTTACCTCATGTTACCTGTCCCACCATTCTAGCGGCAAAAAGTGATTCATCAGCATTTAGAGCATATGTAACATACTGCTGAATATTACAGAATCCTAGCAAAAGGGTGTTCACAGTCTCCAGTAGTTTATAATGATATGTTCATTCTTTCAAACTGGCAGCAGTTATATTTCAGGACAAATCAGGCTATAGCATGGTATATAGTATACCACATGGACAAATATATAAAGTCCTTTTCATTCCAATTGAAAATGCTCATGTATTTTTTTCAAAGAAACCACAATATTAATGTGCAGAGCCTTGGCCCTCTGGGATTACTTGAATTACTGTGGACTTTTATTTTTTTCCCAAGTAAAGCTGCAGCATATTTTAAGTACGTCAGAGATGAAAGCCAACAATGCAGAAATGAAATGTTTAAAAAGTTCCCATTCCCTGTGTTCAACTTCAAAGCAGGCTTGTGTTTAGGCCAATGGCAGATAGTACAGGAAAAGAATGCTCTGTGGCATGAGGCAGACTCCACAGTATGGAGCTGCTCAGACCCCATTCCTTTATATTTCAGTTGCTGGATGGCTTCACTGTTCCCTAATTTAAACCTCAGATATGCCACAGAGATTGTTGGAGGAAGAGCATTATGGCCAGAGACTGAGCATAAGGGAAGCTGTACATACTGCTTCTGTCTCCACGCAAGTCCTATTGGGGCTTGCATTTTTATTACTGATTTTTTTTCCTCTTTCTTGGCAAACTCCATGAAAAGGCACTAATCACAGATGCTTAGAGCGCTGGTGGAGGAACAGATGTTAAGTCTAAAGGGTAAACCATTTAAAATGTTGATTGATGACATGTATTTATAAACCAAAGTGGCTAATGTGTTAAGAGGCCTGAGATGCACACTTCCAAACTGGATTGCAACAGAAAGTGTCAGTAATTTGGAAGGATTTCATGTAACTCTCTGCACCCAGGAGCTTGTTCTCCATTTAAAAAAAACAAAACAGGAAACAAAAATTGTA
The DNA here is from genome assembly GCF_033958435.1 of Carettochelys insculpta. Lineage (NCBI taxonomy): Eukaryota > Metazoa > Chordata > Testudines > Carettochelyidae > Carettochelys > Carettochelys insculpta. The sequence goes on along the minus strand of NC_134145.1, from coordinate 12,141,116 downwards.
AATATTGAGAAAGGACTAAATATCAGCCTTTTGGGAGATCTACCAAGATCATAGAAAATATTTTGTACATACAGATTTTGTGCATGAGAAAAAGAATTTTTGCAGAATATGGATCAGTGTGTGCTTCCATTAAAAGAAAATTTGACTTCAGGAGGAGCAGGATTGGGTCATAAATGGTCAGCTTTTATGTTGCCTAGAGATTGACATTAATTTACTAGTCTGATTATCATCATCAGTTTACGGGTGCTATCCACACACTGGAGGATATAGACCTTACCAGAAACAAGTTTCCTTTCTGCTCCTCCAGCACAGTAAACTAGCTTCACATGGAGGCCTCTACCATGGCTGGAGGATAGAATTCACACCTCCAATCTGTTCAGGCTTCACTGATGCAGTTGGAATAGCCAGAGCTGCATTTTTTTTTGTTTGTTTTTTGCAAAGCACAGGTTGAACCTCTCTAATCCAGCACTCTCAGGACCTGATTGGTGCTGGATGAAAGAATTTGCCAGACCACGGGAGGTCAATATTGTCTAGCACATTGCCAACACTTCCAATGCTTATTGGGCTCTTAGAAGACATTTAGGGGTAAATTACAGCTAAATAACAGCACAGAACACTGAGAGCCAGAACTGTGTACAAACTTCATGGGACCATGGGAAACTTGGCCACACCCATGGTCCGTGGTCGTCTGGCTAACTAAAATCGTGCCGGATTACAGATGTTGCTGGGTGAGAGTTCTGGATTAGAGAGCTTCAACCTATACAGAGTCTGTATTTTTAGGTTATATAATGCTTCCATCCTCAAAACATAAAAAGGTGCCAGAGTTCCCCTCTGGTCACTTCCCGCTTTGGAAGCAGATATCTGGTGCTACACTGTGCAATCCTGTACATATGCACTTTTCCTTGCCATTGGCTGGGTCTACGCTAACACCCCCCTTTTGAAAGGAGGATGCTAATGAGACACTTTGGGAAATGCTAATGAGGCACTGCAATGAATATGCAGCCCCTCATTAGCATAATGGCAGCTGCGGCACTTTGATTGTGCTGCTTTCGATCGAGCGTGGCTCGTCTACACAGGGTCCTTTTCGAAAGGAGCCCACACACTTTGAAATCCCCTTTATTCCTATTTGACCCAGTCACAGCACTTTCCCTGGTCCTTCTCTCCTTGCACTACTGGGAATCATCTGTATTGGTTCATACCCATACCCATATGGGACATTCCCCCTATACTGACTGGCATGTTGGAGGGGACAGAATCAAAACTCTGCCCATTTCTTGTCCATCTCATCATACTTCTCACTCCCCATGTATGAAGAGGAAAGAGAAGCTTCATTAGAACAACGAGGGCAGGATGGGAAGTGAGGGGTGTTATGTCCTTCTGCCATGGGGGGCAGCTGGGGGACACATTGAAGTTTATCATTTGTTCTGAATTATTCTGGTCTGAATCCTGGGAGGTGTTGAGCATCTTCCAATCACCTTGGTTTTTATTTATTTAAATTCATGTGATCTGAGGCTGGACCACACTTCTTAGGCTCAGGTCTTTTATTAACACTCAGCTGATAAGACAGAAAATTATCCTTCCTTGAACCAGACCCAGACCCAACAGAGAACTAAAATGATACGCAATAGTTGAGACGAAAAGACAGTCCAGGAGAAAGCCATTCAGCCTTATAGGCTCCAAGCGCCACTCAAAAATGTAGAACATTCATGCATGTTCACCAGCTGCTGTGTAGTTGAAGCTATCATTCACCTAGTTTTTAATTCTTAAGTGAGTTAGTTACAGAGAGAGGGACCACTCTAATAGCTGCAGAGACAGAATGTCTGTTTATCCACAGAACAAGTGCTTTCGAACTGCGCGCAGCTGGCATTATGCTAATGTGGCACTGTATATTCATGGCATCGCCTCACTAGCATCTGCCGATGTAGCTCGTTACCATGCCCCTTCTGAAAGGAAGGGGCTAGTGTAGATGTAGCCATTGTCATTAAATGTGATAAAATTGATATAAAGATACTTCCTGCACAGATAAAAATATGCTGTCGTGTATTCCTAAGGTCTCTGGCTCATAATAACATAAATATTAGTCAATGACTTTGCAAACGAGACCTCTTTTAGCAAGTGGGCATGTACGTAGTCCCCTTCAGCTCTGGAGATATTCATAGGCCCAATCCAAAGTCAACATGGGGTGTCATTGACATGAATAAACTTTTTGGTCAAGAATTCATGTGTATGTGTTCGGAGGAGCTTTGTAAAAGGCAGATAAGAAGTTCCTTTACAGATTTCAATTATCCATTCATGTACCATGTAGAACCGCCTAAAATGTCACATAATTTCATCATAACTGCAAAAAAAATCACTTTGTCTTCTTGGCAACTTGCAAGTAGTCATACAATTCTTCTTACAGACATGCTTCATCATGTAAGGCAGACTGACAGCTCTGATGTGTAATTTCCTCATTTTTTGAGGGTGTGTTTCACCTAAACACCATCCTCATGCTGTTTTTAATTCACTGATTGTATTTACTTCAAGATGTGTTATGTTAAAATGGGTTCAGTATGCCTACTCCTGCTTTACTAGACTGTTAGTGGATTTATTTTCAAATTAAAGCAATTTCTAAATAAAACACAAAAAAGTTGGAGTTTCAGTATATCAGAGAAAATGCTTTGAGTTCTGGGACTCAAGCTGCATGGCATAATGTGGTGTTATCAAGGAACACCTGCTTACCAGTCCTGCCAATTTTTCCTCAAGAGTGTAAGTCCCATTTCCATCAATCAAACTGTTTGCTTTAGGAGTGCTAGTCACATGTGCAAGAGGTTTTAGGTTCAGGCACCTGGAAGGAAATAGTGAGAGAGGCATCAGACACCAACAGGCATTGAGCCCATGGTTATTGACGATGATGATGACCTAGACTGGGAAGCGGCCATGGACCAACTCACTCCATCTCATGGGGTCCACTACAGGCAAATTCACCCCTCTCTAGAAAGCAGAAAGGCTTGTGTGACTCTGTAGCACCAGAACTACTGCTAGTCCTGTGGGACCAGCTTTCCGTGCTTCAGGGTGTGTGGGGACAAGGCTGGAGTCATGGCATGCCACAGAAAACATGTATCCCCTGCTGACTTTACCTCATGCCCCAAGGAACTTACATGAAAATATGATAAAGTTAAACAGAGGAGTGTGAACGTTTCCCACAGTCACCTTTTCATGAGCGACCCTAGGGAAATCATAGCTTAGGGGCATCTGTGGGAGTGTGGCCCCATTGGCAGGGAACCAGGAGGGCACTGCCGAGGTGCTCAGAGCTGAAACAATTCTACAGGTCTCTGCAAAGATGGCCTTTACCTTCTATAGATCCTAAGGGCTTGCTGGCCTGAGTGCTTTCATGTGGGGAGTCAGTCCCTGTTTCTGCATCTGTCAGTGGCAGTCGGCAGGGGAATATCTGCCAGGAAATCTTTGAGGGATCTCTTTGTCAAAAATTACCAAAATCCTCCTGCCTTTTTCTCCCCCCACCCGTACCCCCCAAATTTTATGCCCAAGCTGTAGATTAGTCATTTGCCAGCCAGAGAGGTCTCACATCCGTACTCTCGAGGCATCAGTGGAATGACTCTGTACAATGGTGCTAGCTAAAGAAAAGTTGAACTCATACCATCTAAAATGAGTGGACATAGGAAGCACAGCTGATTAGATTCTGATTTAGAAGGATAATGAAGGTGTGTATTAAATTTAATCAAGGGCTGCTTGTTCTCCATTGGGATAAAGGTCACTTCCATACTGAGAGGTACTTTGGAAGTTGAAAACAATGTTTCTCTGATAAAAAGAGGTTATTTTTCAGAGTTAGGCATCAGATAGGATCGGAAACAAACCTTCCTTCTCCTTCAGTGTGCTCATTTTAGTTTGCAAAATTATATTTGTTTGCCTTGCAGGCATGTACACTGGTTCCAGCGCTAACCATAATGGACAATCACCAGGTCTCTTGCCACCTACTCATGACATACCCTCAAGACACCATCCACTGGACTCAACAACCCTTGCCAGTCCACACCATCATCTGTTACCTTTGGAGAGTGCCAGGGAAGGGTATGTACTCTAAGCAAACATGCCACCAGTCTATGAAAATCTCATGTCACTGGGGCTCCTGTTAAACTTTGGTGCATTGAGAAGATTGTGGAGTATTCACAACTCATCTAGATTGAGCAACTTCATTTCCTTGTTTCCATAATAATAATAGCAGTAGTAGTAATAATAATACTAAAACCAGACAAAACTAATATGAGAGTGTAATATAGCAGTGTTTCAGATTCCGTAGCTGAGTGTTCTGGCATGCATGGATTCACTCTTGTTGATACTGGTGAGTTGTCCCCATTCTGAGAAAAGTTAGTTTTCTTTGAGTAAAATAACAAAAAAATGCTGAGATACTAGTTTTTAATTTGAACTTTCTACACAAGTTTTGATTGCTTAGTGAGTGCCAGGAGTGGATAACTAACTATTCATTTGCTTTGGTCACAATCTGAGTTTGACTTTCAAATGGTTTTTCGTTTTTGCTGGATAAGCGTTTGTGCTTGTGTGAGAATAGTGAACTGCTTTATTGTCTCCCAATGCTTATGTATTTAAGGAATGCGAAGTGGTTACAGAAACACTATAGTTAATTTCCTATTACATAATATAAGGTTGAGACAATAATAGGGTTCTAACTATGAACCAGCCATCAGGAAACTAAGAATGGAACATGTTTTTTGAATGTTTATTTTAAAACAAGCATCTTGTTCATTACACAGTGACTAAGCATGTTTCAGCATTTGAAATAGCATTTACTGTATTCAAAGTCATCTGTTATTTTAGGCATGGTATTAGCTAGTCCAAAAAGTACATTTGCTATATTTTAATTGTGTGTATTTTCATTGGATACTGAAATAAAAACTATGTTTTAATAGTAAGCAGTCCTGTAGTGCCTTAAAGGCTACCCCAGAGTATATTTTCATATAATTTACTTTTAATATAGAAAATACAGTCTGAAGTAATAATCTTTAGATCTATCAAGCAATTACAGATTGCAACTAATCACACAATTTAAAAATTAATCATTATTAATCACAACTTTTTTGTGCTGTTAAACAATAATGGAAAGTTATGTATTTAAATATTACTGTATGTTTCCTCCATTTTCAAGTATTTTTATTTCAGTTACAAAGTATACATTACTCACTTTACATTTGTTTCTGATTACAAATATTTGCATTGTAAAAAATGAAAGAAATGGTATTTTTCAATTCCCTTGATACAAGCCCTGTGCACAAATTCTTTTACATGAAAGTTGTACTTACAAACGTAGAATTATATACAAAAGACCCCTGCATTCAGAAATAAAATCTTGTAAAACTTAGAGTCTAGAAAGTTCACACAGCCCTATTTCTTGTATAGCCAAATGCTCAGACAAACAAATTTGTTTACACTTGTAGGAGATCACTCTGCCCGCTTCTTGTTCACAATGTCACCTGCAAGTGAGAACAGACATTCGTATGGCATTATTATAGCTAGCATTACAAATATGCTAAAGATTCACATGCCCCTTTATAACTCAACCACCATTCCAGAGGACATGCATCCATGCTGATTATTGGTTCTGTTAGACAGTGATCCAAAGCAATGCAGGGCGACACATGTTCATGTTCATTATCTGAGTCCAACATCACCAGCAAAAGGTTGGACTTTCTTTTTGCTGGTTTGGATTCTGTGGTTTTGACATGAGAGTGTTGTTCTTTTAAAACTTCTGGACGCATGCGCCACATTGTGTCCCTCTCAGATTTTGGAAGGCACTTCAGATTCGTAAACTTTGGGTTGAGTTCTGTGGCTATCTTGAGAAATTTCACATTGGTGCCTTTCTTGAGTTTTATGATATCTGCATTGAAAATCTTCCTAAAATAAAGAGATATGTGCAAGGTCATCCTCAGTGTTCCCTGTCAGCTGAATGTTTGGGCAGCCATCCAAGAGAGATTCAGGTGCCATCCAGCTGATTAACGGAGTGCCCAGAGCATGTGCTTCTACTGGTGGTGCACATCCACATGTGCTTTGGTACACATAACAAAATTTATCTCACACACGGATGAAAAAAATTAGAGGGAACATTGGTCATCATCTGCAGAGGTAGAAAAAGTACCCTACAGGTTACTGGAATAAAAGTACAGCTGCTTTGGGATGGGGAGGATGTACTTAAGTATAAGTCACCAGTGTCCCTCTGGAAGACTACTTAAGTGAAAGTACACTACACACACACCTCACATCTTGATTGTACTCAAGTATCCAGAAGTGAAAGCAGCCACACTTTTACTCAAGTAACTTTTGGGGTATTTTTCCCATGTCTGATCATCTGAGACTGCTGAAATATGAAATATATGCCAGAATTGCCGGTAAAGCAGCAGGAAGCATACATTTCTCCCTGCACCAGGAATTCAGTCACAAATTCAGTTAATGCATTTTTGAAGACTGTTATCAGCATGCAAGTATGTCTTCTACAATGAAGCTTGAAAAGGCAGACAGATGTCTGGCATGTAAGTACATGGCCATGTCCTGTAAAGAAGGGCCATGTGAATGTCTTTTCTCACTTTCAGATGACATTGTAAATAAGAAGTTGACAGCATTATCTCCATAAATGTAAACAAACTTATTCCTCTGAGTAACTTGGCTGAATAAGAAGTAGGGCTCAGTGGATTTATACACACTACAGTTTTACATTATTTTGGTTTTGAACAGAGTTATATCACAAAATCTATATTTGTGAGTTACATTTGCACAATAAAGAGATTACACTATAGTACTTGTATGAAATGAATTTGAAATGCTATTTTATCATTTTTACATTACAAATCTTTGAATAAAAATTATAATATAAAATGAGCACTGTACACTTCGCATTCTGTGTCGGAATTGAAAGCAGTACATTTAAAAGTGTAAGAAAAACATGCAAAATATATAGTACATTTCTGTTGGTATTCTATTACTAACATTGCAATTAAAACTGCAATTGTGTGATTAATTTTTGAGTTAATTGCATGAATTAACTGTGATTTATAGCCGTGATAATCTAACACTTTACACAAATTCATACTAAATGAAACTATTTGTCAATTTAATCAACAAAAATGCCTATAATCTAATTTAATGCTTGGAGCTGCTGAATTACTATGTCCTTGTCAGTTAATAGTTCTGTACCTTTATTCAAACACAAACATAAACGACATGGAGAGAAATAAGCATTTAAAACTCTGTATGAACTGCTTTACACTTTTGTTTATACATATAATATTTTGCCTCATTCATCACCTATCTCAGCATACACGTTTAAATACATTTAAAGATTTTCTGTACTGGAAACAATGTGATGACAAGATTGGATTCCAGAGTTTAAATCTTTGGAATGGACCAAAGTGATTATAATAAAAACCTGTATATATTGAGTCATCAAATATCTGAGATGCCAAAAGCTACATGGGGAAGAGTACAAATAGTCTACTCAAGGCTGACAGAAGATTCAAAATTGGCTTTAAAGGCTTTCAAAAAGAAACCAAAATAAAACACCGTTGTACTGTCCTTTGCCAAAGTCAATACCAAGTGCAGCACTCAGTTTTCCCAGATGGTTTACTAAGACATTTAAATACTTTGGCAAAATTGTCTAATTCATATGAGAATGTTCTGACAGAATCTGACTTCATTTCCAAATGTATTTACACTGGCTTTAAATATGTATAGAATTTTTTAAAATTCTGGTATGAGGTGCACAGCTTACTTGATCAAGCAATTTTACGTTGTTATACTAATATTAATTAACATAGAAGTGTGTGATTTAGGAGTATTTTGAGATGTAGAAAGTAGGGCTTGTAATAATCCAGGTTGTTCTTTGTTTGTTTTTTAATTTCAGATAATGAAATATTCCTTTACCTTTTTTATGGCAAATGTTATAAGTAATGTCAAAACTGATTAGCTTCAACAGTTACAAAGCTAGTAAAATTTTATTTTTAGCACATTGAAGATAGGAAAAAAACCTCCTTGTATTAGCCTTTGGCATCACTATATTACTGTTATGCCTGGCTGGGTCTATACTACAAAATTTGCACAAAATAACTAAACCAGTTTAAAAAAACCCATCTGGTTAAATTTGTGGACACCCATTTGAACTGCTTTAGTCTAATAATTTAGCTTGCAGTGATAAGTACCATCTTTAACCTTTCTTATATTAATTAAGCTAAACTGGTCTGAGTGGGTTCCATCAGTAGTTTATACCAGTTGAATTAGATCAGTGTATGTACTGACTTAATTAAACTGGCATGCTTTTCTAATGTAAACCAGGCATCTGCTTCACTGTATAGTTCCCCCTCATTTGTAGACTATGCACACAAATACATAAAGAAGGGTCTTGGTTTTGAAATAATAGGGTGGTTTATGAAATACAGTTCTCTATACTTTTATTTTCAGATCACTAAATTGTGGTAGAGTAGTAGTCATTCAGACTATATGAGCTATTGGTATAAATCGGTACAATTATTACAAGGTCTTGTTCACTCACATAATAAACACCACACAGTATACTGTAATTCCACAGCATTATTACACAGCTTTAAAAAGAAAAGTAGATAATCGTATAATTCAGCACACATTAACAGTCTAACAGCATCAATTATGTCATCATAAGCCTTGCTAAGAGGTCAGGAGGTTTAGCACTCTTGCTCAGGAACCATTAGTAAGCCCATGGAACGCCTTGAGAGGGGAGGTTGTGAAGACCAAAACTTCAACAGGGTTCAAAAAAGAACTAGATAAATTCCAGGAGGTTAGATCCATCAATGGCTATTGGCCAGGATGGGTAGGAATGTGTCCCTACCCTCTGTGTGTCAGAGGTTGGAAATGGATATCAGGAGAGGGATCGCTTCTGTGATTACTTGTTCTGTTCACTCCCTCTGGGGTATTAGGCATTGGCCTCTGTCAGAAGACAGGACACTGGGCTAGATGGACCTTCGGTCTGACCCATTGTGGCCATTAAGTTTTTTGCCTGTCTATCAGCAAAACTGAATTCCCTGAGCCCAGAGCAAGATCCCATTAAAATCTTTGAAATCAATCATTTTGCATATGGCTACGTATACTCAGTCACGTGTATTATACATAGAGAATAGCATTTACATTCCTGGAGGTAGCAAAGGGCAACTGACCAGTAATGACAATTCTACCAATAAGGATGATGTATCTGTTAGGGAGGACTGGGATGTGAATTGTAGCAGCTTAAGTCATATCTGCCATGTAAAATCTATGCAACTGAAGAATGAGGTTATGACATCACAAAAGACTTAAATCAGAGCAAACAAGAGGGGATGATTTTAGCTAGAGCATTTTAAATGCTAATTTATTTGTGCTTGCTAACGGCTGTTTAAGCAGGGAAGACCAGACTTGATATTCCTGATATTTTTAAAGCTAAAATGTACAAAAGAAAATCCATTGAGCCTGAAGCTCATTTATGCTATGACCCCTTTACCCCACTCTGGCACTGTAAAGGTGTCTCACACCTTAGGACTTCATTTCATTGTTAGAGTGGTGTGAAGTGCAAGGAAGAATGAGGCTCCAAGAATTTCTTCCCCCTCAAACTAGAAGGGAATGACCCCGCCAACCCTCTACCAGCTCAGCCTCTCTCCTGAGATGCGAGCCTTATAAAATACCCCTTTTTCTTTTCCCCACTGTGAGGCTGTGGTGGCAGGTAGCCTGAGGACTGGGGAAGAGTAATTGTGTTAGTGGAGGGCAGGAAATTAAGGTTAGTGTCTGTGGGAGTGAAACCCTTAGAGGCAAGGGAATGGGGTGGGTTACACAGGCCTTGTCTTTGTGGAACTTTTGCATTATCCTGGCTCTGTGGCCAGGAGGCGAGAGGAGGTCAAGCCTAGTTTTGTGAATGAAGCCAGTTACAAGGGTTGTATCATGTGAGGTGGGATCAGACACATGCAGAGGCTTAAAGGATTTCATTGTTTGCAAGTTTTCTGGAGTGTGATCGTAGCGTATGATAGAATTTAGGAAACTGGCTCCCAAAAGAGAACAGAAAAGGATCATTCTTCCATAAAATATTGTGGGTCATTTTTATTTTAATAGCTATTTCTTTCTTGCATTTTAAGGGCTAGCCCTATTGAAGGCAATGAGATCACATAAGTAAGGCAAGAAAGATTTGGCCCAGTGTTAGTGATTGTGGGAAACAAACAAGCCTCTCTACTATTTAGACGATAGACCTAAATACCAACACCTTTTTTATAATAGTTCCTAGGACCAGAAAAATATATCATTCATTGTTTGTGGATTCCACTGGGACCATTCCCCATTTACAATAGATTATACAAGTCAATGTTTTATTCTCCTTTAAAAGCACTAAAACCCAATAACAAGAAACAGATATTGCTGAAAGCCGAAAACATTTTCGGTGGAGGTAGCCAAGAACCCATCGTAATTTATCTCTGTGTTATGGATGTGAGCACGCAAAAGGGGCATCAAGTACGTCTGTCCAAGGAAAGAACAATGTACAGGTGCAGGGCTGAGGTTTATGTAACAAAGAAAAACAGTAATTAAAAGCATCTGGATTTAAATCTCAAGTCATTTATCTCATTGTAGAAAATGTGATCAGAGTTCATTTATAATCATCTCCAGATAGGCCTATCCTTTTTTTAAATCAAGATTAGCATTAAAGAGACCTCACTTCTGCAATATGTATCGAAGAAACATGTAGTATCTGATTGCTGATAGAGCACTGATGCTTTGCTGACTGTATTAGGATATAGATAGACATTCATTTAATAGTACGTTTTTCTAAAATGAGTGGATTGACATTTATGATGTCATTTTGTTAGTGTCATCCAGCCAAGCATCTACAAGCAAGCACTAAGAGATACAGTCTCAATTTAAGCAATAAAACTGCTCAGGCCTGCTGATGGGAGGTGGTGGGTGGGAGGGTAGGACACAGGAAGGAGACAGTTGCCTCAGAGCCCAGTGATTCAGAAGGGACCAGGGCTCCCAGCAGGTGCCATGGCTACCACAGGAGCTGTAGTGGCCGTAGCCCCAGGCCCTTTAAAGTGCCACGAGAGTGCCAGGCTGTGGTGCAGTGCTAAGGGACGGCTGACCCTACCCTCACCCTTTCCACCATGAGTACCACTCCTTCTGGGAGCGCAGTGCCACCTCTCCACGTGCCTTACCTGAATGCTCAGCAAGTTTGTCAACTCCCCTGATACTGCTGACGGGGAAGAAAGAGCTTGAATCAGTTAGAAAGCATTTGACTGAGCAGTGATTGGAATCCAGGTCTTCTGACCAGGCCCATCAGCAGGGGGAGCAAAAAGGGTAACTGCCCCAGGGCCTGGCAATTCAAAAGGGCCCAGGATTCCCAGCGGCGGCTACTGCAGCACCAGCAATGGCTGGAGCCTCAGGCCCTTTAGATTGCTGCTGTGGGGGGTGGGAAGTTGGGCATGGCATAGTGCGTTCCGGGCAGCACAGAGGACTTGCAGCCTCCCCGCATCCCACCCCTTCCAGATGAGGTTCTGCCCCTTCTGGAGCACAGAGGAAGTCTGTTGGGCCATCTGCTTCTTGACTTCTAGTCATGTGGCGTAATTGCTAGTTAATGTTGTCTGTGGTCGTCAGAGGAACAAAATACTGAATCTGTGTAATCCTGATATTCTTGTACCTTTCTAGCATATTCCATGGTTTAGAAGTAAGCCATATACAGAGAATACATGACAGATTGTCTTGGTGTGAAAAATCACACAATCACATCACGTCAACAGTGGAAAGGACCTTGAGAAGTTATCCAATCCATCCTTCTATGCTTAACAGCTAAGAGTCTGATTTTTAAAGATAGGTGCCTAGTGGAGTTTTCAAGAGCCCACAATGGTTAGAATTTCTTAGCCTTGTTTCAAAGACGTCATAGACTTTAAATTACCTTCAAGGTCACAATGCATGTTCATGATAGAACCAGGGCCACCAAATTCACTTCCCCACTCTCAATACCAACTCATTATCCCAACAGCAAGAAAATGCAAATGCACTGGAATAACTTGCAATCGCAGAGCAGAGCCCCAGACTGTGTAAAATCAGTTGTTGCAACCCAGTAATTTGTTTGCTCGTCATTTGTGGGAAAGGATAATAAAATGCAATGATGCCCAACAAGGTGAGTGACAATGAAGGATTTGTGGTAGAGCTGGACAAAGATTCCATGCATTCCAGAGAACTAGCCAAAGGCACCTGGCAATGATTAGTGCAAGGTTCACCAGACTTCAGATAGTCTTTAAAAAAATATGGTATAACTGTTTCCTGAGCATGTGCTGACAGAAATTCCCATAGGGCAAGACCCATAACGGAAACACGTGGCAAGAGATTGGGTGTCATCCAAAGACCAGATTAGCAGAGCTTTACACATCGTTTTTAATATATAGGAAGAGATGAAAATCAGTGTTAACTGCCCCCCCTCTTTTTTTTTTTTTCCTTTTCCTCCCCAAAATATGATTTCCTGATTCTGGAACTGACTTGCACATTCTCATAGTATACATAACTATACTGTTGAGCAGGCAAGGTTTTATGAATGAAACAACTGGCATGAGGAATTTTATGGTAGCACCTGGTTTCACTGAAATATATTCGCTTTTGTAACTAACTATAACATTGTGCCTCTAACTAGATAACTAGAGCACTGTACAGACTCTGTCCCTCAGACTAGTATGTGGTAAATACAGTTCCCAAAGTCAATATTTTTCAATGTGGTATTAGACTGGACTTGATAAGCACCTTTGAAGTTCAGTCTTTAACACGATATGTACAATAATTTATTTGAGATAAAGTACAGATGTATTTTGCTCTGGATCTGATCTGGTTCCCATTGAACTCAATGGGAAAAGGTTTGGGGCCTAGTGCATAGCAGAGGAATCTACCAGTCAACAGTGATTTTGTAACTGAATTTGAAAAAAGTGGCTCTTCTCACTATTTTGGTTGCAGACCCCTGGTCTAGAACCAACTTGTTAGTATTTCTGTTGCTGCAATGAGAGGTTAATAACCTATCCTTTAAATCAGCTTCTGTACCCAATGCCTGGAAGATAGCTAATGTAATGCCAATATTTAAAAAGGGCTCTAGAGGCAATCCTGGCAATTACAGACCAGTAAGTCTCACATCAGTAGTGGGCAAATTAGTTGAAGAAGTGGGTCTGTCCCATGAAAGCTCATCACCTAATCAATTATTTTGTTAGTCTTTAAAGTGCTACTGGACTGTTTTCTTGTTTTCATAATATATAGAGTAGTACGGCTATCTCTCTGTTACTAGTTGAAACCATAGTAAGAATAAAATTGTCAGATACATAGAAGAACATAATTTATTGGATGAAAGTCAACATGGTTTCTGTAAAGGGAAATCATGTCTTACTAATGTATTAGAGTGATTAAGGGGGATCAAGTAGATGTAGTGTACTTGGATTTCCAGAAAGTCTTTGACTAGGTCCCTCACCTTTCATGGGTCGATAACTGTTTAAAAGACAGGAAACAGAAAGTAGGACTCAACAGTAAATTTTCAGAATGGAGATGGTGGTGTTCCACAAGGGTCAGACCTAGGACCAATCCTATTCAACTTATTCATAAATGATCTGAAGAAAGAGGTAAACTGTGAGGTGGCAAAGTTTGCAGTCAATACTAAACTGCTCAAGATAGCTAAGACCAAAGCAGACGGTGAAGAACTTCGAAAAGATCTCATCAAACTGAGTGACTGTGCTACAAAATGGAAAATGAAATTTAATGTGGATAAATGCAGAGTAATGCACATTGGAAAAAAAAATAATGCCAACTATACATACAGTATGATGGGGACTAATTTAGCTATAATTAATCAGGAAAGAGATCTTGGAGTCATTGTGTATAGTTCTCTGGAAAATGTCCACACAGTGTGCAGCAGCAGTCAAAAAAGCAAATAGGATATTAGGAATCATTAAAAAAGGGATAGAGAATAAGACAGAGAAAACCTTATTGCCCTTATATAAAACCATGGTATGCCCACATCTTCAATACTGCATACAGATGTGGTCTCCTCATCTCAAAAAAGATACATTGGCATTAGAAAAGGTTCAGAAAAGGCCAACTAAAATGGTTAGTGGTTTGGAATGGGTCCCATATGAAGAGAGATTAAAGAGACTGGGGGGACTTAGTTTAGAAAAAGAGGAAACTAAGGGGGGATATGATAGAGGTGTATAAAATTGAGTGGTGTGGAGAAAGTGAACAAGAAAAAATTATTTACTTGTTCCCATAATAACAGAACTAGAAGACACCAAATTAAATTAATGGGCAGCAGGTTTAACACAAATTAAAGGAAGTTCTTCTCCATACAGCACGCAGTCAACCAGTGGAACTCCTTGCCAACAGAGGCTGTGAAGGCTAGGACTATAACAGAGTTTGAAAAAGAACTAGATAAATTCATGGAGGTTATGTCCATTAATGGCTATTAGCCCGGATGAGTAGGAATGGTGTCCCTGGCCTTTGTAAGAAGCTGGAGATGGATGGCAGGAGACGGATTGCTTGATCGGTCCACCCCATTTGGGGCACCTGGTATTGGCCACTGTTGGCAGACAGGATCCTGCTGGATGGACGTTTGGTCTGACCCAGTATGGCCGTTCTTATGTTCTTATGTCAAAAAGACAAACTAAATAACCAAGCAAGACCTTTTAGATCATTATAGTTAATCTGAAGGATGATGATGTAATTCTAAAGAGGGCCAGATTCTTGATTCTGCTCTCTGCAAAGCAGCAGACCTCTGGCTGTAAGTGTTCAGTAGATAGTTCCAATGCCGGAGGTGATTAAGCCAATTCCCATGCTGGCTGTCACCACCACCTGAAATGGAGAGGACATGCCAGTGGAGAGGGAAGCATTCTGAAGCTGCACTGTGCTCCACCTGCTGATGTAAAGTTCCCTGAGTACCTTACACCAGTGGGGTAAAGTAGAGCAACTCCTATGTTGCAACAGCTCATGCAGAGGTGGCAATACCCGAGTAGAGAACTGCAGCCAATTATCTGATTAACTGTCTGTGCTAAGCAGATCACTGGGGAGAGGTTTTACATCTGAGGTATAATCACTTCCCAGCCTTTCTCTGGGGGCACTGCAGTAACATACACATGGTTACTCAGGGCTGGACTGTTGAAGGACAATCTAAACCTCTCTTGTTAAAAACTGTGCTGTTAGATGAGAAATACAGTAATTCCTTGAAGTACGTGAGGGTTGTATTCCACGCAACCCTCGTTTACCTTGAATTTCGTGTAAGTCAGGGAGGGCATGGGGGATGGGTTGGGGCCCTGGGAGAGGGGCAGGGAGCGGCTGCTGTTTCCTCAGAGCTCCAGGCGGGGAATGCCTGCGGCCGCCACTTCCCCAGGGCTCCAGGCAGGGGGTTTTAGCCCACCAGGCTGCCCACAGGGACAGGCAGCTAGGCAAGCTAAAAGCCTTGCTCCTACCGCTCTGGGAAGGCAGGGGGAAGGGGCTCTTAGCCTGCCTGGCTGCCTGCAGCTGTGGGAAGCTAGGGAGGCTGACAGCCCAGCAGGTTCACATTGTGTGAAACTCGCATTAATGCGAATTTCACACAATGTGAAGCTGCGTAAAATGAAGGTTTACTGTACTTGAAAATAAGCATGCCTCCCTGACTTGACTGAACCTTTGAGTATAGGTGTTTTGCCCTGTTTTAGCTAGTAGTGCAGTTAGACAATTCCAACTCATTAGGGAACCGCCTAGAATGAAAGGAGCTCGCCATCAGAGCATGAGTTTCCTCATAATTTAGAAAGAGGTAAATTTTTCCCCTGCCACCAGCCCTCTAGCTTGCTGCCTGCTCTGATTCCAGCCCTAGTCCTGATCCCACTAGCTGCAGCCCTGGCTGGGCTGTTGGATACCAGCCCCAAACTCACTGCCATCAGCCCCAGTCAGGCTGATGGACCCAGCTCAAGCGAAGCTACAGGCTCCAGCCCCAGGCTCTCTGGTCCAGATACATCCATGGTCCTCCTGGACCAGACAATCCTGTTGTATAAAGGTACAACCTGTAATATAATTAATGTTTAGTGGTTTTCTAAACACTGGTTTTATAGAATATAGGTCTACTGATGGTTGAAAAGAACAATAATTCTATATTTTATATACAATAATTTAATGCAATGACTTGCAAGTGCTCCGAGACACCGTAAAGAATTATGTTTAAAGAAAGTTTCCTCTCATTTTCATGTTTTGTACAAATAGAACAAAGAGGGCAGACTAAAGATACTATTGATGTTTTCTATTAATTGGGCATAATCATTAAAAATAAAAATCTGCTATTATTTTATTCCCAGACAGATCCAGTTGCATTAATGGTATAATGGAATTCAGAATTAGACCATGAGAGACTTTTTAATTGCAATACCTGAGAATTTAACCAAAGGATACCCATTAGCATAAAGGAGACCCATTAGTCTCTGCCTGTATTTTCAGATCCATTTGCCATAATAAAGTTTGTAAGTAAAAGTCATTTTTCATGTAATTCTGGAGTTACCTTACTGTGACTTATGACCCCCAAAGCATGAACAGTATTGGAAGGCAGTCTGAAAGAATGCTAATTAGTTTCTAATTTGTTTTACTGCTGGCCTACACCTGAAAGAAGCATTTAATATTTTTAAATAACATTATGTCAGCACAGATTGTAAATAAAGTTCAGTGTATTAAAATCACTATGGAAACACTGCCTAGAGACTTGAGTATTTATTTTCTCAGACTGTAAATATGATAAGCTTTTTCTCTTTTCTTTTTGCAGGCTTGCTCCAAATATCCTTTCACCTATTGTCAGTCCTCTGAAAACACTAGTCCCACCTTCCCTGTCGCAGAAACATGGCTCATCATCACCCCACAGCCACTCTCCAAATGGGCAACAGTTTTCAGGAGTACAAAATAAACCATATGCTCAGTTTCAAAACCAATCCGCACAACAGGGACTGCAAGGTAACTATATTGTGAGTTTTCCCAGCTGCTGTATTTGTGTTTCAATTATTGCAGTATCTGGCAATGCTATCAGACACTATTCGCAGGGAAGCTCCTATTGTTTTAAATGTTTTGAGTCACATGGGGTATAGTTTTCATGATTCAGATCAGTACATGCTACTTACACTAGGAACACAGGATAATCAGTAATGACAGAGCCGTGAATTTATATAGCTCCTTTCTTTAGAGGGTCTCAGAGTAGTTTGCAAGCACATATTAATTACATCCCAAAATACCGCTGATTGAAAGAGATAGTAAAATATTAACTCTGGATCACCCTTGAAGCTGTAAATGTTTATTCTACCAGTATATGTAATATTTAGGAAGCTTTAAAATACAGTTTTTATAGAATATTCTCTAGTGGCACTTTCTGGCATTACACCCAGTTAATATGGTTTGACTACCGCAAAGACAGGAAGGTGTGAGTTCTAACTAACCCTAACTCTTTCACTATCTAATCAAGTAGTTTAAGCAAATTATTTATCCTCTGTGTTTGAATGTCCCAGTCTTTAAAATTGGGATGATGCATATTTTCCTATCCCAAAGTTGTCTTGTTGAAGGATTTTGAAACTATACGTTAGCACTTAATTTTACCACAGATTACTGTGGTAATGGAAGCTTGTGTATTTAGATAACCCATTATATATTCTGGACATTCAGTTGCTTCCTTATGGTAAATATTCATAGTGTTTCAGGTGTGCAAGACAAGCATATGTGTATACACAGGCAGATAATCAGTTTTTTAACTCAGTTCACAACTCAACCATTGTTGGAAAAAGGCTTTTTTTTCTCCAGAAACACAGTTTTGTGTACAATAAATATGCCAAGTGGGCAAAATGATTTGCTTGTTATCCTTTGACTATGTTTTAAGACCAAGTTTTTATAAAGACTGAATAAAACACGATTTGGATATAAGCCCAACGGCAGGGAACATCTACAATACATGGCTACTTATGCCCTTTCCACTCTTGGTCATGTTTTTAACCTCTAGATTGGGTCAAGTACTATAAGTACTCTAGAATTGCCTGCTGAGACTTTGCTGTTTGATTGGACTTTGTCTAAATGGAAAAGGCACATTATATTAAATGATTTGTGCCAAAGAGAAAACTAACTGGACCTGAAGCTCAACAGATTATTCAATTTAAAAATGGCTAACTTCGTAAGAGGAAAAGTGGCAGATTTATGATAAATATATGATTATATTACTATAATGAGCTAAATAACTACAAACCGCAAGAGGACAGATTAGCAGCTTATTATAATGGCAGAAACAAATGCACAGACAGAACAAGTTTTGAACCACTTAAATAAATTGACTTTATTCCTTAGAGAAAACCACATTTCCCATTTGAGCAAACCATTGCTCTCAAACTGTTGTGTGGTTTTGAAAAAGGCAATAATTTTCCACTTTAACCAAATGTTGAATTATTATTATAATTTCATTATGGAAAAGTTCTAAAAATCCATTTTGAATAATAGCCTTTGAAACCAATTCATCTGTAACCCATACTTGGACTTCAGCTTACTTGAAGTCTTTGTTTCGGTTCTTTAATGACAGCTTTTTAAATGGAACTCTTTTAGTCAAGTTTGTTATGTTTTTACTGTAAAAAAGGAAATTCTAAATAACTTGATCTGTAAAACCAGTCAGTTTTTATAGAAGCACATTCATGTTGAGAAATGCTATGGGTTGTCGATAATGAGAAGAATGATAAACCACAGTATTTGTGTCTTTAGCTAGTCATAGTAAAATCACATGGAAATTATTATACACTGAAAGAATTTGGCAAGCAAACAGCATACAGCATTTATTTATATCTGACATGATTTCTTGTCAGAGATTTTATGGAATTTGAAGAGCTTGGATTTATTTGCACATACATTTAAATGACATGACGTATATGAGCTGTAGTTTAATAGACATATTCCAGTCATTTGTTCATTACATCATTCATTTAAAAAGAGCTTCAGGTTTTGTAGGTTATGGCTTGGGGAAACAGAGGCAAGCCGTGTGTTTTCTGATGTGGTTAAATACAGCTATTTTGTCACAAATGATTTCAAAGCAAAATTGGAGCTAAATGTTATGGTTGGAACACAGTTTATTCCTTTATTAACTGTTATACTTCTACATTTACTGTACATAAAACATTTAACAGTGATCATTTAAACTGACAGGCATCTACTAAATTCTTCAATTGGAACTTAACCTCAGAAAATTGGATTTAAATTAGACAAATAGAAGGAAAACCATTTGGAAAAATATCAGCAGAGCCCCTGTTGCCAAATGGGTATGAACTCTCCGAACTATTAGAAAGAGCAGGAAAATTTCTACCAAAAATAATTCTTGCATGAGTCTAATTTTAACTGCTTATGCGATTTTTTTAAAAATGAAATATTTTAAAGTGTTCCATGTTTAGATTTGTGTTGATCCATTGGTGGTCTCTAACTGCACCATAGTTATAGGATTTAATCCTCATTTTAACTCCTAAGACTCCTCCGTATTGCACATTGAGAGAGAGTTCCATGTACAAACAAAGCTTGTCATCGAACTCAAAGGAACCAGACTAAAAATGGACTGAACCAAAAGAAGCTTTCTTACCAAAACAATTTAAAAATCATGTATGACATGAAGGCCATGGCTTAGCATTGTCTAAGCAATTACATTACAGTGTCCATAAACAGCAAGTTTCATTTCTTGAGGTTGCCTAAAATAGTCTTATTCACAATCTCATTCATTTATTGCTT
Source organism: Carettochelys insculpta (assembly GCF_033958435.1). NCBI lineage: Eukaryota > Metazoa > Chordata > Testudines > Carettochelyidae > Carettochelys > Carettochelys insculpta. The sequence continues at coordinate 12,121,364 of NC_134145.1, read as the reverse complement.
CTTGTTTGGCTAGAGCACATATTGTTGCAGAGATTCCTTTGCCACAAATACAGATGCAAATGTAAATTAAACAGCCATATTGTCCCAGTTGTAGTGCTGCGGCCTAGCAGATTTACTTTCAAAACCTGTGGGCTGGTGATTGCTTTTCAGTGACACTTAACAATCACCCATGGGGTCATTAACTTTTCTTTTTATCAGAATGAAAGTTGAAGTGAATTGAGCCCCTAAATGTATTTGCTGGCTTCTGAGCCATGGCAACTTGCTGTTGCTAGGAGAGCCCACCCAGAGGGAAGGACAGTTTGTTGAGAAAGCCAACCCCATTTTCCCAGCAAAATAAAGTATCTGTGTGCATCAGAAGATTGTACAACTACCTGGCATGAAGTGGCCCTACCATATTGTAAAAACATATCTTCAGGGAGCCTAGGGGAGCTCTTATCTGAGAAGGAGTCCTCATGGTGGTAGTGAGGATGCTGAATGACTTCTGAAGACATATGAAACGGTAATTTAATTCAGCACTGGGGACAAGCAGAGGCTCATGCACGTCAATAAGCTTCCTGCTTCCACGTCTCCTAATCCTAGATTCTGTCTAACCACTTGGGCCACATCCTATGGATGTTCCTGCAGATGGTTTGGTTGAGCTGCTGAAGAGTCAGGATTATTGTAATAGTAATTTAACCCTTCTTTTTCTCACATCTCCCCTAAATGTGCACAAAGACTCTTCTCAGGGAGGCCAGTCTCACATTCTTTGAATTGCTGATGTAGAGAGAGAGCCTGTCAAAATCTCATTCATGGAGAGGCACAAAATTTACTTTGCCATCCTGCATTATTTAGCATTTTTCAGGTTAGAAAACTTCAGCTACTGGTGGAGTTATTGCCCACTTTTCTTTTGAAATTTAACTTCACCTTCTTCATAAACAGTGTCTAAAATTGCAGACATAATTTTGCTCACTCAAGATTTTGCTTATGTAGTTGATTGTGTCCTGGTTTAAGTGCCAGGAAAACCTGATTTTTTCCCATAAATTGGATGGTGTACATGCAAATCAAATGCATTAGCTACAACTGCAGTTGCTTACAATTTCACAGGCTTAGGTGAAGTTCCTTTGAATATCTGCTCATCTTCTCATTCCCAGTAAAAATGCCACAAAATGCGTCATTTGTTATGTTAGTCCAAAGATGATGATTCATATTCTAAACTTACCATTAAGTAATGAAATAACTGCTTGATAGCTGTAACTCTCACACTGAACAATGATACGTTGTACAAAATATAATCCGTGTTTGAAGGTCACGGTAGGTGTTGCCTGATCTGCTGTTTCTCTGGACAGAAGAATTAGCCTGAGTGTCCATTTGGATAATAAAATAATCTGTCTTACTTTCTCTAGTTGAAAAAGTTATTATCACTCTGCCAGCCAGACACATCCTAGAAGCTGCTTTTGCCCTTTCCAGTTTTCAGTCTAGGGACTCAGATGTCCAGTCTTGATGCCCTGTTTGTCCATTTTTCCCACAACCATTTCTGTGCCTTTTACGATGTTGCCTCCTATGTCTGGAATACCTTCCCCTTCTGGTCCTGTCACTTTCTTTATTCAAATCTCTCTGCAACAGTCATTTCTTCCAAAGTGCCCTCAAGTAGGCAAACATTTATGACAACCCTGCTCACTTTAAAAGGATTAGAAGTCCTACTACTGCCACCAATATTTCCATATTCCTAAACAGAGTAGATGCACAATCATATTGCTGTAACTTTTGTCCATCCTCATTTCATTCCCATTCTGCAGTTTGCTACACCTACCAGCCACATCCCGCATACAAGCTCTGTGGAGAATGGGCCAAGTGTTTTTTCCTTGTATTTGAACTGGGAAGGATGTAGCAAACACCATAAATCTGATAATCGAGTATTGGGATATTTAAGACACACTCTCTCCCTAGAATCGTCATGCTGCAGCTACCTCACCAGTGCCCTATCAGGCTTCCTGGTGAAGGTGCAGGTGTAGACCCAGTCTTAAGCAAAACATATCTTGACTGCTTTTGGTAGCTAATTTCAGGACTCATAGGCTGTGGCTACACTTGGCCAAAACTTCAAAATGGCCATGCAAATGGCCATTTTGAAGATTACTAATGAAGCACTGAATTGAATATTCAGCGCTTCATTAGCATTAGGACGCTTCCAGCTCCGGCACTTCGAAAGCGCGTGGCTCAGCGCGGCTACACGGGGGTCCTTTCTGAAAGGACCCCGCTCCTTTCAAAATCCCTTTATTCCCCTCCGTTTAGAGGAATAAGGGGATTTTGAACTGGCCATTTGCATGGCCATTTCGAAGTTTTGGCCAAGTGTGGCCACAGCCATAGTTTTACTGAGCGTACTCACTCCTCTCTCTTTCCTGCCTCCCCCCACCCGCCCATTTCTTACAGGCCAGTTATAGGGTACAATCTCAAACAGTTCAAATGATACCTTATCCATAAATCTTGAAGAGCAATGGTGGATCCAGCTGCCTGTTTAAAAGCTTGTGCAAAGTGAGTTTTAATCCAGTTGTGTCATGCTGGGCTATTGTCTGATTTTCCTAAATCAGAGTCTTAGCCTTGGAGACCATAAAGCTATTCAGTCGCTTTAATAAGGCACGCCAGCTGAGCATGATGAGCAATTACAGGAACATAGGAAATACACATTGTGCCTTCCCTAGAAGTGATGTGTCCAGCAGGCAGTCTGGAAAGTCTGATTGTTTCAAGTTCATAAAGTGCTCATTTGAGCTGGTAATGCCTCATCTGAAGGCAAGTGTCTAATGTTTTCATTGCTCAACCCTAAAGTATTTAGAGATTCTCAGTGGTGTGCAGAGAGGATTTAACATTTTGTAAAAATCAAAGTCAGGGTAATTATTAACATCACTCATTAAGCTACTCTACCTGACGCTTCATCCTAAGGCAGTTTAGCAGCTCCTCATAAGAGTTCTTTGATTCTTTGAACCAGACTCTCCTAGCATTACGTAGAGGTGTCTGTTTACTTGTGCCAAGGAAGGACATGCATCATTTAATATTCAACTTTCCAAATTTCTAGGCCTTCTTGTCTAATGCAGAAAATACTTGTACCACTGGTAAAATGTGCTTGGTGTCCTCCTCCAGAATAATCCTCCCTTAGTATTTCAGTCATAAAATATCAAAGTGTATTTTTTGTGATGTGGGCCCATATTTCTCAAGAAATAGCACACATGGTTCTTGCAGAGTCAACCAAAACCCATGGAAAATAATCAGATTTCCTTACAAAACATAGCCCTTCACGACAATTAGCTTTGCTACATCATTATTAAATAGTTGCACCAGTTAGCCTGACTTTTAACAGTCTGCAGTATTTGTCAGAATCAGCACTGCAAGTTTTGTGAACAGGAAGGAGTTTGTTACACTCCGTGGATTGGTAATTGGAGTATTGGAAGAGTTTAATGCATCCCGGTGTTGTGGTTATAAGCACCACTGTTACTTCTTTAAATATAAGAAATTAACACACCTTCCTTCCCCCTGCTTAAAACGGGACAGTTCTTCAGTTGGCCAGTGGATTGAGGCAGATTTACAGTAGCTGCAGATCTAGCCTGGCATCTCCATTTGATAAAAATGGAGAGAAGTCATGTGACTTTCCTGAAGGAAAAGTTTCATTCTGCCTGAGAGTGCGCAGGAGAGAGGGGAAAAAAAGAAAAAGTTCCATTGCCCTTTTCACGGGAAACATGGAGAAATTCCTCTGAAACTTTCTGCTAAATGGCGAGAGAGAGCGAGCGAGAATATATATTTGTTTAGACTGGTTGATAGAGGCGTAAGGATTCAGACTAGAAAATAACTGCATTGAACTGTGTCATGTGTGAGGGATGCCCTGAGAGGCCCTTAGTACAGAGTTTTGCCAGCTGCTCTGAGAGCACACAGATGAGGCTGAACGACCACCTTGTTCTTTCAAGACGCTGGCGCAAGCCTGTAAGGAGTAAAATGCCACCCTCCATTTACAAGTACTTAGCATGCACTTTACTTCTAGTGACTCTTTGCATATACATCCCTCTCCCCATCTGAGCCTCCCACCCCCCAGGAACCATTTAGTGTGGGCAGGGGTGGGGAGCTGGGACATTGCTGGCCGTTCTTCCCCACGGAGTGAAGGGAAAGTGCATAGTTTACTGCATTCCTCACTCTGGCTGGGGAGCACGGGGGGGCAGAAGCAGCTGGACCTGCCCCAGCTGAGGAACATGCATCCCTCCCCCACCTGTGCCTCTAGAATGGCAGCTGCCATGGAGAGGTGCTTCTCACCTGTCCCCAAGCTGCCGTGGTGAGAGAGGGCTGGGGCAGTCCTCTCTCCCCGAGACAGCCTGCACATGGAACCCCTCGTCCCCAGCCCCACCCGAAGCAATGAATTTACCCCTCAGTTATGCACATTCCTGCTGGTGCAAGCCAACACGAGGCGCCAGTGATAGCCTCTGAGACAAGAGTTTCTAGGGAAGGAGGGGTTTTGCTAGACGGGGAGGAAAGATGACTTTGTAGCAGCTCCCAGTAGTGGGAATGGAACGGGGACCCAGCTGAAAGCTAAAAAGGTCATCCCTCGGCATAAAGGTCTTTAAGTCAATCAGAATGTAGGATACTCCTCTGACCGAAACTCTTCGTGCTGGATAGGGATCACTGTGACTAGAGAAAGATTCTAGATGTTCACGATAGCACTTTTAAAAGGGAGTGGGTTGAAGCATTCTAAAAGATGTTCCTACGTACGGAGTTACCTCCTGCAATAAATAAGTCACTCCAGATGGTAAAATGGTCTTTATTCACTTACAAATGAAATGGGGTCTAACAGGAAAATACTGTATTATTTAATTCAGATAACCTTAACAGTCATTCGTTATCAGCTCAATCCCACAGGCTGCTGAGCATCCTGGCCCTGATCCAACAGGCTTAACTTTCTCTGAGACTCTCTAACGTATGAGTAGCTCGTTGACTTTAGTGGAGCAACTCATTCAGTTGCTCAGAGTTAAGCATGTTCGTCTTTGCTTTGCTGAACAGGGCCACAGAGCTCAGCACCTTGGAGAACCTAGCCAGCCCAATACTGATTTTATATTATTACATGCAGTGTGTGCAAATATGCAAGTAGAATGAAGGCTGTGGCTTGATCCTTTTTTATCCATTCTAAGGGTCTAAAGAACCCACAGAAGTAATGAAATGCTGAGACAGGAGTGAAGCTAATACCATCGCAGCAGTGTTAAAGTGTGTGCGCAATATCTGTTTTCAGGTTACCAAGGCAGCTTTCACTCAATACAAAACTGCTTCCACTACGGAGACTGCTACAGAACAGTGGAACAGTCTGTCAACAGGGACATGCTAACAGGGGAATCCCATTGCTTTAATCCTTTGAGACAAAATGGGTGTCACGTACTCAATGCACCTTTAGCTTCAACAGGTAATTTATTCTAGTTATCCTTATGATTTTTTTTTTTTAGAAACACAAAAAATACTTTGTCTTGTTACATAAAATGCCACATCATTAAACCCATTTCATTAGGAAAGTAGATGTGTTCTCTTCTATCCTACAGTATTTCACCAGCAAACAAATTCTCTTCTTATTTATGTGGGTAGACCCACTGACTTCAGGTCTCCTCATCTGTTGGACAACTCATTAAAAAAGACCATTTTGCCCTGTTCCCTTGACATATATGGTAAAGATTGTGTCAACATTTATACTATAAGTCCTATCTTCAGGTGCGTACAAGTCATTTCAGACTGCAGTTCCTAGACAAGATCTAAGTCTAGAAATTGGATTTTTATATTCCCATGAAATTCTGTTCAACATTACTGGATTCAGTGATTTCTAGTTCACTTATGAATAAAAAGTGAGATATACCAAATGTGAACTCGTGGCTCTGGCTATGGCACATATGTAACTTTTTTCCAGCCATATATTTGCATAATGTAAAAAGTGCTTAGAGAGACACTAGAATCGTTATAGTCTCATGAATGAGCTCTCTCCCACATAGAACTGTTCGTATTTGAGATTTTTTTTTCTATTTTTAAAAACCACACTGAAAAACCATGGAAGTAACAAAAAAACTCAACATATTTTATACAATGCCGTAGCAAGAAAACAGTTCCCTTTTTTGTTAGGCAAATTTCACTAATTCCTAAGGTGGTTCTGCTGGAGCCCCTAATTCAGGAAAGCATCTTTGCTTAGGAGATTACTGAAAATGTGTGTAAGTGCTTTCCTGAATTGGGGTCCAAGTAAGAACTATAAAATTAGAGCTGACATTCCTACCCACTGTGCTTTAAAGGAATCTCAGTACCAAATGTGTGTCCTGTTACATACTAAAAAGTATATTCAGCAATAACTAGGAAAAGGGAAGAATTAATGATGCAGTTTAAGCCTTAACTTTGAATTTCTTCATGTTATTCCTAAGTTTGATGTTAATAAAACAGTCTTTAAATGTTGAAATTTGATGTTGAGTGTAGACTGACGGCCTGCAACATTCAGAGAACAAACCAAATATACTTTCCAAAATAAATTGTGAGAGAAAAAAATAAAAATGTGGCAAAACACCAACTACAACATTTGCTGTTTTTGTCGTGGGCTAACCTATTATGGTTTCTATGCAATAATTTTTTTAAGAATGGTTATTGAGGTATACAAATATTTTTATGTCTGAAACAAATAAATATATAGAGTATATAAATCTTTTATGTAGAAAATAGAACCATTCAGGTTTGCAAGATTCATCAAGGCTATGCTTTAATTTTTTCAGGGTTTTATAGCACCACTAATATTAATGGAGATCTCATCTCACAGGAATGCCAAATGTGACTGGCAAACAGCTGTTCCATGAATCACATTAACAGTCAATAAATTTTTTATTTTGTGTTCGGGGCTTTTGGATGGTTTACACTATCTGGAATCTAATAGTGATTTCTGGGGTGTATGTTTATCTTGGTTTTTGTCCATGTATGGTCGTGTACCTCTTTGTACGTGAGCCATGTCAGATAGAAAATTCACATAATATGTACCCTTACATAAATGAATGGAATATTGCACTCTTCAGTTAGGCTACAGACGGAGTGCTGACAAAGTAAACCGACTGGGTTATTTTCTGCTCTCATTTACTTCAGATTTACCATGTATATCAGAGAGCAGAATTTATTCAGTAGATGAAACAACCTTTGGTTAATTAATAAAGTAAACTAGTCTAAATCCCAAAAGGTTGCACAAGTATGTGTGCATACAGAATCTGGTCTCTGTTTAGAAACAACAAACATGTGACAGATTTGCTTGTAAAGACCTGATCCCTACAGTCCTACTTAGAGCAAATCTCTTTATCAATGGGAGACTTGCCTACATAAAGCTACAGCATCAGGTTCATTACTCATTATTGTTATGTAAAACCTAGAGGCCCTACCAAGATACTGCTCGCTCTTATAAACTACATAGTAAGAGATGAACATGCGATCTAAATTAACAAGGGAAACAAAGTGGGAGATACGAAGTTTCATCCATATTTTATGAGTAGAAAACGGAGGCATGGAGAGATTAAGTAATATGCCAAAAGCTTACATAGGGAGAGATTGTGGTGAAACAGAAAATGGGACCAACATCACCAGAGTATTAATCACAAGCGCATTCTTCCTCAAGTAAGTTTGCAGTGGATATGGATGTTTTTTACAGTAAATAACATGTTTTCCATGTCACTCAATCAGCTGTATGTGAAATGCAGCCTTCATTCATGTACATTATAGTAGGTAATGTAATCTGTGCTGCAGAAATACTGATACGTTCTTGTTTTGAAGAACATACAATCCTTTATAAAAATACTAGCAGATTTACCTGTCATTGCCTGGGTCCTTAACTCAATTAAGAGTTCTTTTAAATTAAAGGGAAAATGTACATGCTTTATTTAAATTATTGCATTTTTCAAAAAGTGTTATTTTTATAAAGTTAATTTCTATTTTGCATTTCTTTACAAAAGGGTTGTTAAAAATGCGTGTTTGTTTTTGTATAGCAATTTTTTAAATAGGAATTCCATTGAGCATTTTTTTCTTCATCCCTATAAACTCTTATAATTTACTGTTTTAACAAAAAAGGGTGATAGTCAATTTAATTTCCAACTTCTAGTTTTCAAATCTTAAGCATTGATTTAGCTGTGCCAAAACAGAGCTCCGCTCCAAATTTCTCCCTTTTACCTCCTTTCTTTAAGGTGGATTGAGAAGAAAGCCTATTCCAAGTTCATCCTATTCTTCTGGCTCAGTCTGTTTCAACATTTGCTTAGTTATGTCAATTTTGAAGACTGCATTTGATTTGGTGATTCTGTCTCTTCTGTTTGGCTTTATGAGAAGCAATCCCATCCCAGGCACATCCTGTTTTCCTGGCACAACTAAATCCTTATGTTCCTTTAAGTTATGAAAAGAGCAGGTTGACTACTGAATTTGGTGATCCTAGTTCTTACTGTTGAGGAGGCCTTTTTGATCAGACAGACTCTCTAAAATATATAGTAGATAACCAGACACAGCCAGTGCTGTCTGAGATGACACGGAATGTGCAGAGTGGGCTCTGACCATAACAGTATCAGTGCCTCCTGCAACAGGTGGGGTTTTATCAGGATTTGGAAGGAGGAACCTTAGCAAGTACTCAAGGCCACAGAGAAGATCACTGGGCTTTGGTGTGGATAAAGGAAACAAAGGGGGAAGCTTGGTTACAGAGAGAGGAGCAAGTGCCAGAGTAGTGGCGAGGTTGGAAGAGGAGATTGTAGTCAAATATCACTTTAAACTATTTCTGGAAATGGAATTTAAAGAAAATATTTTATACCCAGGGAACTATTCAGGCATATTGGACTAAATTGAAATCCACTCATCTCTGCGTTTCCATAATTATTCTTGCTGCAGTCCTCTTCAGGTCCAAGAAGCAGGTACCGTTCTTTCTTGCACCAATAGTAAGGAATGCTGTGCATCACATCAGTGAAAGTTTGACCTGATGGAGAACTGGGGACAAAATCCTGTCTTAACTTGAAGACATGCTATGAGCAGGAGAATAGAACAGCAGTACCAGCAGAACAGAACAGCAGTACCAGCAATACTTCCCACGGAGTTTGTTGTACCTGGCCTGAGGGCTCTGTGCTTCACAATACTCCTTACCAAAGGAACACCCTGTGCCTGATCTGACTCCTGTGTGCCTTAAGAAGCACCAGGAGCCTGACAGAACCCCAAATTGTATAACCCAGACCAGCCGTTAGGGGCCAGATAGTGCATTAGCCAGGAATGTCTGGGTGGGGCCCTACCAAATTAACAGCCATGGAAAACATGTCATGGACCATGAAACATGATCTTTTGTGTGCTTTTATGTTATACTATACAGATTTCACAGGGGAAAACAAAGTTTCTCAAACTAAGGACCACGACCCAAAAGGGAGACGCACGGAGGGCTGCAAGATCATTTTAGAAGGACATGGTATTGCCACCCTTACTTCTGTACTGCCATCAGCGCTGGATGGCTGGAGAGCAGCAGTTATTGGCCATGCACCCAACTCCGAGGGCCCCCAAGAAGCAAGAAAAAAAAAAAAGACACTCACCTCACTCCTCTTGTGCTCCACCAGTGCCTCACCAGCAGCAGCACAGAAGTAAGAATGGCAATACCAAACCATGCTACCCTTACTTCTGTCCTGCCAGCAGAGGGTGGTGGCTGCTGGCCAGGCACTCAGCTCCAAAGGCAGCCCTTCACCGGCAGCAGTGCAGAAGTGAGGATGGCAATATCATACACCCTTCAGAGGTGGGCTCCCAGACAGCATCCACTGCTCTCCAGCTGCCCAGCTCTGAAGGCAGTGCAGCCACCAGCAGCAGCACAGAAGTAAAGGTAGCAGTACTGCAAACCTCCCGACACTAACTTTGTGACACCCCTCCCCCGTTTCCTTTCTGGATCAGGACCCCTATAATTACATCGTAAAATTTCAGATTTAAACAGATGAACATATGAAATTCATGATTGTTAAAATCCTGTGACTATGAAATTGACAAAAATTGATCATGAATTTGATAAGGCCCTGTACATGGGTCATACATGAAACATTCCATATCCTTAAAAGAGAACCATATACAACACAATAGGACTGTAGTATGTCAGAACCCTGTCTAGGCTCCTTGTCCATCCATTGCTTTGACAAATGTGTCCTGTTACCAGTAATACCGCCAGAGAAGTATACACTGACTTCCACACATTGGTAGCCAGACTACAGTGAAGCCTCATTGTAAATAAACTTCACTCCTACAGAGGTACATGTATAAAGCAGTGAATGGAAATCCATGCACAATGACACAAAGTGAGATTAGTCTTCATATTGCCTAGCTGAGGCTTTAGTGGTGAATTCTGCTGTCTGATTAATGTGAGGCTTCTCTACATATCTGTAGGACTCAGACTTGTGCTTCCTGTCTCAGCCCTCTTATGCCATATAGTACTAAATCATTCTCCCATGCTTCTCCTGTTTTCAGGCTACGATGTAATTTCTGAAGTACAATGCGTGTCGGAAGAAGCAGTCACCAATGGAACTGAAGAAAATGGATTCTTCCAAAACGGTGCTTTTGATCATTGTTTGAATCACATTCCTTCCATCTACACAGATACCTAAAAACAGCTTTATCCTTTCTTTCCTTTATTATTACTATAACTGTATGCATATTAACAAAAATGTTGTTCCAGTGCTTTTATTTAGTCTGTATCTCTATGTGCTCATTTAAACAAACACCTCACATTTACCAACCCATTTTATAAATGAATATACTGTATAAGAAAATTATTGGAACTTGTTCCTTTGCTGTGGCACTTTGAATTTCATGCTTTAAGGGAATGAGGAGCAATGGAAACAGCTTGTTTTATAATTTCTTAGTAAGAATGTATTATTTATATAATAACTTGTAAAGATTTTTTTTCTGAAATGTATGTTTTCAATTTGAGACTAGCTCCCTTTAATCAGTCTGTTTCGGTCATCGGACATTTTCTTAACTATAAAAGGACTTCTTAAATAACAGACCTCATGTATATAAAGCCTTCATTTGCTCAGCTGGTTTTATATTTTCAGTTTTACAAGAAAGCATTAAAAACTGGATACAAGTGTACTGCTGTTTCTTACCTCCAGTCTGATAAACCCTGATCTATTCCAGAAAGTTGGTCAATGATTTAACTTCATAGAGACATTTACCTTTAAATAGCTGTGCAGTCTAGGCAGCCAAGGCTGATTGCAACCTGTAGAATTGGTCATAGGCTGATACAGGCCATAGACAGATAAAATCCATCTTTTCTTACAATGGTGCAGATACTCCAGATTTACACCATTATAAATTAAAGCAGAAGTTGGTCTGTACTGAGGGAAATGTGGAAGGAAGGCAAGAATTAATACTGCAGTCAAATTAAGTGTGTTTGTAATTGACTTTTGCTTCTCCAACATGTAGTTTTAACCAGACTCCAGCAAGAGAGTATAAACACTACAGCTACATCTACACTAGCAAGTTTTTCTGAAAAGGTCAGGGATCTTTCAAAAAATCCCTTCAAACATCTACACACAAAGTGTGCTCTTTCAATATTAAACCAGAAGAGAGCAACACTGTTTATGGCCGCCCTCTTCCTCTACCAGATGAGGAAGAGCACCTTTTTCAGAAAAATCCTTTTGGGGGAAAAATGTATGTAGATGCCCCAGTGGCCCTTTTTTTCGAAAAAGCAGTCCTCGTGGCACTGGATTTTTCTATGCCTGGCCTGTTCTTTTGAAAGAGCAGGGGCTGCGTGGATGCTCTTTATCGAAAGAGTGGATTGATTTTTTTCAGTCTGCTTTTTTGTGTGTGGATGTGCTTTTTTGAGAGAAGTTTTTTCAGAAGAGATCTCCCAGAAGAACTTATTTCAAAGGAGCGCTGTGGCGTAGACTGAACCTGAGATTCTAGGATGGATGTAAGCGAGGATAATATGGGACCCAGGTCAGAGGCAGTAAAGTATAATTCCATGTAGTGGCTGTGGACCTTCAAGACCTTTTGTCCACAGGGTGCCCCACAAATGCCTCACATTTGCCAGATCAGAATTTTTTGACCAACAATGTCAAAAGTCTGGACCTGCACCCTACATGCCTTCACGACTCCCCTCATCCAAAGGCATCTCAGGCATGGCATCCCTAAACACTGCTCTGCACTGTATTCCAATAGCCTTGTGCTGAAACTGTACTGCCACCCTTGTGACCACCACTAGAACACTGAGAGGCAGGGCTAAGGGTTTAGAGAGTCCCTATTCCTAGAGCCCTACGCAATTCATTTGTCCAGCATGCCCTGTGGGCTGCAACATGCATCTGAAACATTAATAGAGCTCTTGCAGGCCCTGCTACTTTACTTGGAGGTATCTCATGCCTGACCTTAGCATCAATGCAGCTGTGATCCCTTGATGCCCTCTAGAAGCCTGTTTCTGTATTACAATGCACACAGCTTCATTATCTTGTTTGCAGAGCATGCATCACAGTGGCCATCAACCCAAGGAGAGAGTAACATTTCTATGTCCTAAACGTTTATTAGCCAAGTGAGAATAGTTATCTTCTTTGTGTGCATGGAGGAAAGGATTCACCTACTACCACTGCCAAAGCAAGCTTTCAGCTTGGTGTTTACTGAAAGAAATGCTCAGTCTGCACAGATCCTTATTAAAACACTAGCTCCTGTGCACATCTGCCTCCAGAGATGGCATACTATTTCATCAGGCTTTCTGAGCCTTCCTCAGCCAAGATAACACCACTGCACAAAAGTGCTTAGCTTAGCCTACGCTATAGACTTCTGGGCAGTAGTGCCAACATGCAAGCAGAGAGGTTTACTAATCTCCCCTAGTGTAATTCTTACCTGTGTATTTCCCTACAGCTGCCTAGTGAAATCCAGTGCAGACCTAGAGAGGCTTTAAGTCTATTCCTGTTCCATGAAGTTCCGCTCCTGATGCTGGAGGAGTGGGAGGCTTCGTGTGCTGCTCCTGCTCGCCCCACCTTGCAAAATCTCTCCGTTCCCATTGGCCAATTGCCAGTTTCAGGCCAATAGAAGCTAAGAGGTTTTTTTTGTTAGGGGTAGGGGCAGTATGTGAAGCCTCCCTCTTCTCTTGGCATCTACATAGAGCAGGCAGCAGTTTTCAACTATCTCGGGATGCAGTAGGCAGAGAGCCTGTCTCAGGCTCTTACAGGGCTGCTGGCCAGGCATTGCCCAGGTAAGTCTCCCAGCCAGAGCCTTCCTCTGGCACCCCAGATCTTCCATCCCCCCAGTTCTCTGCCCCCTTACCCTACATAACCCAAATGTTCTGCTGCTTGGGGATGGGATGGGGTGCAGGTATGGATGAGAAGTAGGATGCAGGAGAAGGGTTGAGGTACAGGGTCTGGGCAGCAGGACGGGCCTGGGGATTGGGGCACCTACCTGGCACAGCTTGTTCTGCATTGCCCAGTGCTTGCAGGCACTGCCCGCTGCCATTCCCAGCAGGGCGCAGTTCCCCTCTAGTAGGCGCAATAGGTGGAGCCTGCAAACAAGCACAGGGCCAGAGCTTCCCTGAATGTCTCCAGCTGTCAGGGAAGGAGGCCTGACAGAGCATAATGCTGCTTTTGCTCCAGGTCACACAGACGAATGAGGCCCACAGCTACCCTTGATCGGGCCTGCAAGGCTCTGACCTCCCTTCCTCCACATGTGGCCATATGGTCCCCATCCCTGCAGTACAAGCTCATGCACTAAGCCTCAGAGATCTCGGGTGCCGGCCTGCCCACCGGTGAGCAAGGTCTGTTGGTGTTGCGCTATCACAAATAAAAATTCCATTACGTTCAGTGAAAACTGGGTCTGTGATGGGATGTCCACTCCACAAAAGACCTGAAGAGGCTAAACTGGGAGTAATTGCATGGGCTGCACCTGGAAGAGGTGCCAAGCACAGGGACTAATTAGAGATGTAGTTCAGCTGTAGTGGCACAGGAGGGGCTATATAAAGCTGAGGAGCTGAGACTCTAAGTCAGCTACTGGCAGGCTTGAGTCAGGTTTAGGCCTGTGCAGCTGTTGATTGCTTTGGTACCTAGGCTAGAGCACAGGTCTGGCTTTCCCTAACAGGCACTAGCAAAGAGGCTCGGTTAAGGGGCCGTGGGTCCTGAGAGTCCGATGTTTATGTGATTTCCATGAATGGGGAAAAATCACCATGATCTAGACAGAGGCTCAAGCCACAAAATGATTTGAGTGTGAAGCAGAGAGGGCTAAGAGTATAACTGCAGGATAGGCCAGCCCATGGGCAGAGCTATCCCCAGCGGCGGCTAGAAGAAGGTGTTCTAGTGGTGAGTAGGGCACCAGAGACAGGATCAAAGGTTCGCCTTTATAGCCTAGTCTCCACATCTTTAGTCCTATCTCTGACAAAGCTCAGCAGTGCTGCTAGCTTATGGTCACTGGTGCCCCTTCTATGGGAAACAACTGCGCTCTAACTATAGTCTATGTAATCTCTCAACTAGCACCATGCTATGATTAAGTGATTAGGCCAGCGGTTCACTTGGTACATGAATGTGCAAACCATATGTATGGATATAATTGTGTTGAATTCTTTTCATGCCTAGATAACTGTTAGGAATAAAGTCAAGGAACAGGATCTGTTCTGTTTGCCCTAACATAAAATGAGCCAATTAACGTGATTCTCTTAATATACATGTTAAATGTTGCCCAGCCCCCTTCTCAAGTTCTTCCTATCAGGGGAAGCTATCCAGGTGTTTAGACCCAGATCCACAAAAACTACTCAGGTACCTAAATAAATCTGAGGCATTGAACCTTGGCATCCTTGTATAATGTCAAACATAATGCACAAGTGATGTTCTGTTCTCAGTTTTGCTATTTTGCTGTAGACCATCCAGTAAAAAACAGTATCCATTTGCTAACTAGTATAAATAGCTTCAGTAACACTTTAGAGACAAACCATTATTCTTCCACCTCAGATCAAAGTGATGACCACAGAACAGATAATTAGAGAATATCTCTGTGCTGAAATATCTGGGTTTTCTTTCACTATTTTATTACAGTATAATAAAGAAAGTGTGTAAATAAACCCCCTGCAATGAGGTAAAATGCTCACAAGTTCTTTAGCTTTCTAAATAAGGACAAAGGAGGATCTGAGAATACCCTATCCAAAGTCTAACAAAGTTTGATTACTGGCAGAGACAAAGAATAAGGCAACTTATATTAATTAACAACAGAGATATTGAAGGAAAATACATTGCCAATTTTTGAATGATGGCTTATGAAAGGCAATTTAGTTTTTCATCTTTGGAAAAAAGATTCTGTGGAAAAAGGGAATCTGTTGGAAATACAACTTGCCTATAGCCAAACATACTTTATCAATTATTTCAGAAGTACAGCACAACTATCAGCTTATGCAAAACCACACAATGATTCACCAAGGTCTGGAGTATTTAAGCTTAGCAGCTGTAGTGATTACTTAATTTAAAAATCTGTGTGAATCAGGCTTCCTGTAAACTGAAATAATAGGTTCAAAGAAATACCCAAACTTCCTAGTTTGTGATGGTGTGGTTTGGGAGGTTATCCATAAGTGAATAAGTAGACAATAAAACAAGATAGTTACTTGTGTACTTCATTATTCTCCATCATATTTAAACAGTGAAGTATCTAATATATGCTGTTGTTAGAAACCCTTACCGCTTGGCAGATTTCTCTGGGTGGTAACCATTAACCATTAAGGAATAGGATATAATTTCTCAGGTTTTGCTACACTAGGCTAAGAAAGTTGACCATAGATATGCAATTCTAACTACAGCAATTGCATAGCTAAAATCAATGTATCCACGCTCAGCTATCTTGGCTGTCTATACAGGGGAAGGTCGACAGGAGGATTTCTCCCATCAACCTCCCTTACTCCTCACGTCTCATGAGGACTACAGGGGTCAACTGCACTCCCTGAGAGGTCAATTTTGCATATCTCTAGTAGGTTCATGAAATCGAACACTGGAAGATCAACCCTGAATGAGTCAATCTTCCATGGTAGCACAGACCTGCCCTCAGAGTCCTTGTAACCATTTCAGCCATATTAGATTCAGTCACCTGTTGGCCAAGTGGTCCAACAATCAACATTTCCCACCTGAACTCTCTCAGATACAACCAGCTGCAGAGTGGAGGCTCTGAGTCTTCATGGCATTAGAACAAACCAGAAAAGACCCACTGTCCAAGAATATGTAGAGAAGGGATCTTCAAGTGCACATGGAAGGGAGACACTGGAAAAACCACAGGCAAGTTCAACATGTCTTGCCCCTCCCCCCCCCATCTGATTCTAACTTCCTTCATATTCCTCTTGAAGTCCTCCCTTTCCCATTTGTTGTCACATGACTCCTTTGCTTCTCTTCTGTTCTATTCCTCAGTTTTAGCTGCTCCACAACCAAGACTTTCTGGAGACATCCTTCAGGCTCCTACCCTGTCTGACCCTGGAAACATGCCCCTGCTCAGGAAGGAAGAACTAACACAATGTCTGAGAATACACTTTGAATTTTGTATTTTTAAGGTAACTAGCATAAATAACAAGAAACTACAAAGTGGGTTAAAGAGAAGTTACACATTTTCTAGATGTCAATAATGAATGATGGCAGCGCTGCAAACAACATCATGGGGGAAATAAGCTAAATTATTCTTATAATGATGACTAACTACATGGAAATAATTAGCCATTGTAAAAGTCTTTAAATCTAGATTATGTAAGGCCCAATGTAAAATTTCATTGTTGCCATACTAATAAAATCCAGACAACTACAAGTCAGTTATATAATAACATTTCTATTGATAATTAAAAGAATTAGAGCAATAGAAGAACACCCAGAAAGCCAACAGCTGTATTCCATTTAATTTCCATGTTGGTAAAGAGCTGTGGGTCAAATTCAACCCTTGTGTATAGTCTACTGAAGTCAGTAGTATTATCCCACAGATAAAAACTTAGACACTCAGGGCTAGATTAAAGATATTAAAACAAGGTGCAAACATTGTTGAATCATTCTGAAGTCAAAGAGCTGTAGTTTGCAGAAGAGATCTGCACTCTCCCTGCTTACACAGGAGCTATAGATGGTAGCACAACTTCCCTTCATTTGGTCCAATTCCTCAAGGCAGAAAAATTAGTCAAACCCAGAGAGACATTTCTCTTTAGACAGGTATCTAATAAGTAGAAAGCAGTTGGGTAGCTGGAGCCTTTATGCAATTGAATTTCTAGCTGCTTTGTTTTGAGATGAACGGAGTTAATCCATGGCAGAGGTAAAAGCATTTTTATAGAGGATGGCAAGCCAGGAAAAAAAATTAGAGTAATTCTTCTGTGCCATCATGG